>NC_086449.1:150375481-150720481 GCF_028390025.1 Pseudophryne corroboree
ATTGGCGGGTGGGCGTTCAAGCAATGATTTTCAAAAAGTGGTAATAGGTGCTACAGCTCCATATTTTCTATACTTGATCCCCAGGGCCCATCTGACCCTCGTGGCCCTGCATGGGTGTCCCCATTGTGTGTCCCCCGCCTGTCGCTGAGCCTGCCCAAAGGTCAAGTAAAAATATAGGGAACACTAAAATAACATATCCTAGATCTGAATGAATGAAATATTCTTATTAAATACTTTGTTCTTTACATAGTTGAATGTGCTGACAACAAAATCACACAAAAAATAAGAATTTACTTACCGATAATTCTATTTCTCGTAGTCCGTAGTGGATGCTGGGGACTCCGTAAGGACCATGGGGAATAGCGGCTCCGCAGGAGACTGGGCACATCTAAAGAAAGCTTTAGGACTATCTGGTCTGCACTGGCTCCTCCCCCTATGACCCTCCTCCAAGCCTCAGTTAGGATACTGTGCCCGGACGAGCGTACACAATAAGGAAGGATTTTGAATCCCGGGTAAGACTCATACCAGCCACACCAATCACACTGTACAACTTGTGATCTGAACCCAGTTAACAGCATGATAACAGAGGAGCCTCTAGAAAAGATGGCTCACTACAGCAATAACCCGATTTTTTGGTAACAATAACTATGTACCAGTATTGCAGACAATCAGCACTTGGGATGGGCGCCCAGCATCCACTACGGACTACGAGAAATAGAATTATCGGTAAGTAAATTCTTATTTTCTCTAACGTCCTAAGTGGATGCTGGGGACTCCGTAAGGACCATGGGGATTATACCAAAGCTCCCAAACGGGCGGGAGAGTGCGGATGACTCTGCAGCACCAATTGAGAGAACTCCAGGTCCTCCTCAGCCAGGGTATCAATTTTGTAGAATTTTACAAACGTATTTGCTCCTGACCAAGTAGCTGCTCGGCAAAGTTGTAAAGCCGAGACCCCTCGGGCAGCCGCCCAAGATGAGCCCACCTTCCTTGTGGAGTGGGCATTTACAGATTTTTGGCTGTGGCAGGCCTGCCACAGAATGTGCAAGCTGAATTGTACTACAAATCCAACGAGCAATAGTCTGCTTAGAAGCAGGAGCACCCAGCTTGTTGGGTGCATACAGGATAAACAGCGAGTCAGATTTTCTGACTCCAGCCGTCCTGGAAACATATATTTTCAGGGCCCTGACAACGTCTAGCAACTTGGAGTCCTCCAAGTCCCTAGTAGCCGCAGGCACCACAATAGGTTGGTTCAGGTGAAACGCTGAAACCACCTTAGGGAGAAACTGAGGACGAGTCCTCAATTCCGCCCTGTCCGAATGGAAAATCAGATAAGGGCTTTTACAGGATAAAGCCGCCAATTCTGACACGCGCCTGGCCCAGGCCAGGGCCAACAGCATGACCACTTTCCATGTGAGATATTTTAACTCCACAGATTTAAGTGGTTCAAACCAATGTGACTTTTGGAACCCAAAAAACTACATTGAGATCCCAAAGTGCCACTGGAGGCACAAAAGGAGGCTGTATATGCAGTACCCCTTTTACAAACGTCTGAACTTCAGGGACTGAAGCTAGTTCTTTTTGGAAGAAAATTGACAGGGCCGAAATTTGAACCTTAATGGACCCCAATTTCAGGCCCATAGACACTCCTGTTTGCAGGAAATGTAGGAATCGACCCAGTTGAATTTCCTCCGTCGGGCCTTACTGGCCTCGCACCACGCAACATATTTTCGCCAAATGCGGTGATAATGTTTTGCGGTTACATCCTTCCTGGCTTTGATCAGGATAGGGATGACTTCATCCGGAATGCCTTTTTTCCTTCAGGATCCTGCGTTCAACCGCCATGCCGTCAAACGCAGCCGCGGTAAGTCTTGGAACAGACAGGGTCCTTGTTGGAGCAGGTCCCTTCTTAGAGGTAGAGGCCACGGATCCTCCGTGAGCATCTCTTGAAGTTCCGGTTACCAAGTCCTTCTTGGCCAATCCGGAGCCACGAATATAGTGCTTACTCCTCTCCATCTTATCAATCTCAGTACCTTGGGTATGAGAGGCAGAGGAGGGAACACATACACTGACTGGTACACCCACGGTGTTACCAGAGCATCTACAGCTATTGCCTGAGGGTCCCTTGACCTGGCGCAATACCTGTCGAGTTTTTCCCAACGGTTTATAATCATGTGGAAGACTTCTGGGTGAAGTCCCCACTCTCCCGGGTGGAGGTCGTGCTGAGGAAGTCTGCTTCCCAGTTGTCCACTCCCGGAATGAATACTGCTGACAGTGCTATCACATGATTTTCTGCCCAGCGAAGAATCCTTGCAGCTTCTGCCATTGCCCTCCTGCTTCTTGTGCCACCCTGTCTGTTTACGTGGGTGACTGCCGTGATGTTGTCCGACTGGATCAACACCGGCTGACCTTGAAGCAGAGGTCTTGCTAAGCTTAGAGCATTGTAAATGGCCCTTAGCTTCAGGATATTTATGTGAAGTGATGTCTCCAGGCTTGACCATAAGCCCTGGATATTCCTTCCCTGTGTGACTGCTCCCCAGCCTCGCAGGCTGGCATCCGTGGTCACCAGGACCCAGTCCTGAATGCCGAATCTGCGGCCCTCTAGAAGATGAGCACTCTGCAACCACCACAGGAGGGACACCCTTGTCCTTGGTGATAGGGTTATCCGCTGATGCATCTGAAGATGCGACCCGGACCATTTGTCCAGCAGGTCCCACTGGAAAGTTCTTGCGTGGAATCTCCCGAATGGGATTGCTTCGTAGGAAGCCACCATTTTACCCAGAACCCTTGTGCATTGATGCACTGAGACTTGGCTCGGTTTTAGGAGGTTCCTGACTAGCTCGGATAACTCCCTGTCTTTCCCCTCCGGGAGAAACACCTTTTTCTGGACTGTGTCCAGGATCATCCCTAGGAACCGAAGACAAGTCGTCGGAACCAGCTGCGATTTTGGAATATTGAGAATCCAATCGTGCTGCCGCAACACTACCTGAGATAGTGCTACACCGACCTCCAACTGTTCCCTGGATCTTACCCTTATCAGGGAATCGTCCAAGTAAGGGATAACTAAAATTCCCTTCCTTCGAAGGAATATCATCATTTCGGCCATTACCTTGGTAAAGACCCGGGGTGCCGTGGACCATCCATACGGCAGCGTCTGAACTGATAGTGACAGTTCTGTACCATAAACCTGAGGTACCCTTGGTGAGAAGGGTAAATTTTGACATGAAGGTAAGCATCCTTGATGTCCCGAGACATCATGTAGTCCCCTTCTTCCAGGTTCGCAATCACTGCTCTGAGTGACTCAATCTTGAATTTGAACCTCTGTATGTAAGTGTTCAAAGATTTTAGATTTAGAATCGGTCTCACCGAGCCGTCCGGCTTCGGTACCACAACAGTGTGGAATAATACCCCGTTCCCTGTTGCAGGAGGGGTACCTTGATTATCACCTGCTGGGAATACAGCTTGTGAATGGCTTCCAAAACTGTCTCCCTGTCAGAAGGAGACATCGGTAAAGCCGACTTTAGGAAAACGGCGAGGGGGAGACGTCTCGAATTCTAATTTGTACCCCTGAGATATCACCTGAAGGATCCAGCGGTCTACATGCGAGTGAGCCCACTGTGCGCTAAAATTCATTGAGACGGGCCCCCCACCGTGCCTGATTCTGCTTGTAAAGCCCCAGCGTCATACTGAGGGCTTGGCAGAGGCGGGAGAGGGTTTCTGTTCCTGGGAACTGGCTGATTTCTGCAGCCTTTTTCCTCTCCCTCTGTCACGGGGCAGAAATGAGGAACATTTTGCCCGCTTGTCCACGAAAAGACTGCGCCTGATAATACGGCGTCTTCTCATGTTGAGAGGCGACCTGGGGTACAAACGTGGATTTCCCAGCTGTTGCCGTGGCCACCAGGTCTGAAAGACCGACCCCAAATAACTCCTCCCCTTATTAAGGCAATACTTCCAAATGCCGTTTGGAATACGCATCACCTGACCACTGACGTGTCCATAACCCTCTACTGGTAGAAATGGACAACGCACTTAGACTTGATGCCAGTCGGCAAATATTCCGCTGTGCATCACGCATATATAGAAATGCATCTTTTGTCTTCTGGCTCTGTAAGGGGGCCGGCGGCGCGGCTCTGGGACCCATCCATGGCTGGGCCTGTGATCGTCCCTCTGGAGCTAATGTCCAGTAGCCTAAGAAGCCCAATCCACTCTGCACGCAGGTGAGTTCGCTTCTTCTCCCCTTAGTCCCTCGATGCAGTGAGCCTGTTGCCAGTAGGTCTCACTGAAAATAAAAAACCTAAACTAAAACTTTCACTAAGAAGCTCAGGAGAGCCCCTAGTGTGCACCCTTCTCGTTCGGGCACAGAGATCTAACTGAGGCTTGGAGGAGGGTCATAGGGGGAGGAGCCAGTGCACACCAGATAGTCCTAAAGCTTTCTTTAGATGTGCCCAGTCTCCTGCGGAGCCGCTATTCCCCATGGTCCTTACGGAGTCCCCAGCATCCACTTAGGACGTTAGAGAAATTATCAATGGAAATCAAATGTATTAACCCATGGAGGTCTGGATTTGGAGTCACATTCAAAATTAAAGTGGAAAAACACACTACAGGCTGATTCAACTTTGATGTAATGTCCTTAAAACAAGTCAAAATGAGGCTCAGTAGTGTGTGTGGCCTCCACGTGCCTGTATGACCTCCCTACAACGCCTGGGTATGCTCCTGATGAGGTGGCGGATGGTCTCCTGAGGGATCTCCTCCCAGACCTGGACTAAACCATCCGCCAACTCCTGGACAGTCTGTGGTGCAACGTGGCATTGGTGGATGGAGCGAGACATGATGTCCCAGATGTGCTCAATTGGATTCAGGTCTGGGGTACGGGCGGGCCAGTCCATAGCATCAATGCCTTCGTCTTGCAGGAACTGCTGACACACTCCAGCCACATGAGGTCTAGCATTGTCTTGCATTAGGAGGAACCCAGGGCCAACCGCACCAGCATATGGTCTCACAAGGGGTCTGAGGATCTCATCTCGGTACCTAATGGCAGTCAGGCTACCTTTGGCGAGCAAGGTGAAAATTTAGTATTAATTACTTAATACAGGTTCTGGCGCTAAGACTTGTGCTGGTTCTCTAAGCTGCTACCAGGGTGAGAGATAGTCAGTCTCTCATATACTGAAAATACCAAAAAGAAAAGAAATATGATAGCGCTAACAATTTTAACTGAACACAGATGTTTTCTTAAAAATATATCACATTTATTTGTTAATATTCAATATATAGTCATAAATGACTTAGCACATATAAAACCATATGTTTAAAAAGCCTCTTATAGCCAGTCTCTAGCCCACGACAATTGATGTTAATCAAGCACACCTTTTTGTGTTATTAGAGTCCCTGTGACCGGTCACAATATCAACAGGATCCTTTATACTGGTTTGCAGACGTGTCCAATTTTATGGTATAGTTACCAATATTTTTGTGGATTAGCCGGGTATCCCACCTAGCGAAGGTCCAGAGGCTTATCTCCGTTCCGACACAGATGTATGATGGTTCTCCCTGTATTAATTTTCCACATCCATAGATGAAATGGGTCCAAAGGGACAACGTCTGACAAGGTGTCCTGATGGTGGCTTCGAATTGTCAAGGTGTAGACTGGTCTCCTAACGCGTTTCGCTGGCGTCTTGGCAGCTTTCTCAAAGGTGCTTATACTGGGCTTGTATGGCTCTTATATAGGGATATCAATTATCCACATAAACAACACCTGTTAAACTTTTATTGTAATCATGATCACAAAATAATCATATAAATACATCCATAGCAGCAGTAAGGCAAACAAACCTCCATGGTATTAATCTACATAAAAAACGAGGTGGATAAAGGACTAAAAAAGCAATTTTTTCCAACTGTCAGAGAAATTCCGATCACATGACCTATATCACATGGTATGACTCTTAATGACCATCGTGAATCCTATTGGTCAGAGCTATAAACAAATCAGTTGTCATAGTGATTGCTGATTTCCCCTCCCATCACGTGTATCTACTGTCTAACGTCTCAGCTGTTCCCACTATTCACTGTCATTGTTGCTACCTAATAAGGACTTCCGTTTTTCGCGTCATCATACCACGTGACCTAACGCGGACTTCCGGGTTTGCCGCGTCACCAGATCACGGAGGCATGATAGATCTTTTACTTTTTCCCTTACAGTGACGTGTCGTGTGAGCCGATCACGTGACTACGGGAGCTCAATGGCTCAATACTGAAGCTATTCGCTTCTCTTTGACCGTACGGAAAACGTCACTGTTTTGGGATCACATGATTTTGTTTACTTTTTCTTAAACGAACAGTAGCTTCACTTATATACCATTATCTCTTTTTTTTCCCTTTTCCCTTTCTAATAGATCAATTGCGTTTTTTATTTCTTCTAGATAATTAAAGATTAATTAATGTAAATAAGAAAAAACAATCTTTTCTACAACATAAATGGTTCATAATCTTAAAAAACAAAAAATTAAAAAATTAATAAAAAATATGTATATGAAATAAATATAATAAAATAAAACAAAGAGGAGGAATATGCATAGGGATTGGATGGCAGTACTATGCCACACCTAGATCTTAGTTGAACAGTTCGGGATTGAGGACAATGAAGGGAGATATATACATATATTTATGTCTGCATCATCATATACAAGCACATAATTTAGTATACCAATAAGCCAGAGCTATAATACATATAGGATCGTAGTTCGTACTGGTGATAAAAAAGGAGGAGGGGACGGAACAGGTCGGTATAAATCATAATATTGAATTCAACTCCAAAGCCTCATTTAGACCTTGAGGATGGAGTGAATTCAATTTAAAAGTCCAAAACACCTCTTGTTTACATAATTTACCAAACCTGTCTCCACCTCTTTCAGTTTGAATAATATGTTCGAGACCAATTAATTTTAATGTACTAGGATCTCCTTGATGGTAATCCAAGAAGTGTCTGGGTATACTATGATCTATCTTTTTATTTAAAATATTCCGACGGTGTTCCATGAATCTAATTTTTAGACTCCGTGTTGTTCTACCAATATATCTTAAATTACACCCACATTCTAGAAGGTAAATGACCCAACTTGTATCACAATTGATGAAGCTTTTTATTTCGCAGGTGTTCCCTTCCTTATCTATGTCTATAATTTTTGTTCGGTTCTTCACATGTTTACATGTTGTACACCGAGTTTTTCCACATTTAAAGAAACCATTGGGTTTTATGGACATCCAATCCCCTTCTGATTTTCTTTCATCTTTTTTTGATTGATTTTTCAACATGCTTGGGGCTAAAATGGTTTTAAGGGATCTATTCTTCTTAAAGATCACCTTTGGATGAAGAGGGAGTTCATTTTTTAACAATGGGTCTTGTTTTAAGATGGTATAATTACGATTAAATGCCTCTTTGATTTCTCTTGACTTATTATTAAATTTAGAAATAAATGCCAGATCGCTAGAGAACGTATTCAATTTCTTTTTCTCATTGTTTATTAAAGATTCTCTATCTACTTTTTTTACTTCATCATAAGCTCTTAGAAGTAATTTTTTAGGATATCCTCGTGAATGGAATGATTCAATCATGGACTCTGCTTGATCTGAAAAGAGTTCCCTTTTGGAACAGTTGCGTTTGATACGTAACAGCTGTCCCTTAGGGATGTTCTCCTTCCAAGGTGCAAAATGTGCACTACTGAAATGTAAATAAGCATTGCTGCTAGTTTCTTTTATATAGTTGGTAGTTTGTATTTTGTTATCCACAATTTCCAACATAAGGTCCAAGTAGTTGACTTTATTCCTATCGAAGGTGTGAGTAAAAGATAAATTAAAAGTGTTTTCATTCAGTGAAGTGACAAATTGTGAAGCTGTGACAGAATCCCCATCCCAAATGAAAAATAAATCATCAATGTATCGGCCATAGAGGACCAGGTGTGCGCCGAGGTCCCCCCCCCAAATGAGCTGGTCTTCGACCCAGCCCATATATAGGTTGGCGTAGCTCGGCGCAAACCTGGTCCCCATGGCCGTACCCATCACCTGTAAATAATAACAATCCAAAAACAGAAAGTAATTGTGCTTAAGGATAAAAGTGATACAGTCTATTATGAAATTTCTGTGTGCCTCTGTTAGATCTCCATCTCTCATTAACTGTTGTTGAATAGCCTCTATCCCTAGTGTATGTGGGATATTGGTGTATATACAACCCATTTTTTGAAACTTATTCAGTCTGTAGTGTGGAAACCGACTTACGCTTTCCTTACCCTGGACGTTCAGAGTCTATACACCAATATCCCACATACACTAGGGATAGAGGCTATTGTTATTATTTACAGGTGATGGGTACGGCCATGGGGACCAGGTTTGCGCCGAGCTACGCCAACCTATATATGGGCTGGGTCGAAGACCAGCTCATTTGGGGGGGGGACCTCGGCGCACACCTGGTCCTCTATGGCCGATACATTGATGATTTATTTTTCATTTGGGATGGGGATTCTGTCACAGCTTCACAATTTGTCACTTCACTGAATGAAAACACTTTTAATTTATCTTTTACTCACACCTTCGATAGGAATAAAGTCAACTACTTGGACCTTATGTTGGAAATTGTGGATAACAAAATACAAACTACCAACTATATAAAAGAAACTAGCAGCAATGCTTATTTACATTTCAGTAGTGCACATTTTGCACCTTGGAAGGAGAACATCCCTAAGGGACAGCTGTTACGTATCAAACGCAACTGTTCCAAAAGGGAACTCTTTTCAGATCAAGCAGAGTCCATGATTGAATCATTCCATTCACGAGGATATCCTAAAAAATTACTTCTAAGAGCTTATGATGAAGTAAAAAAAGTAGATAGAGAATCTTTAATAAACAATGAGAAAAAGAAATTGAATACGTTCTCTAGCGATCTGGCATTTATTTCTAAATTTAATAATAAGTCAAGAGAAATCAAAGAGGCATTTAATCGTAATTATACCATCTTAAAACAAGACCCATTGTTAAAAAATGAACTCCCTCTTCATCCAAAGGTGATCTTTAAGAAGAATAGATCCCTTAAAACCATTTTAGCCCCAAGCATGTTGAAAAATCAATCAAAAAAAGATGAAAGAAAATCAGAAGGGGATTGGATGTCCATAAAACCCAATGGTTTCTTTAAATGTGGAAAAACTCGGTGTACAACATGTAAACATGTGAAGAACCGAACAAAAATTATAGACATAGATAAGGAAGGGAACACCTGCGAAATAAAAAGCTTCATCAATTGTGATACAAGTTGGGTCATTTACCTTCTAGAATGTGGGTGTAATTTAAGATATATTGGTAGAACAACACGGAGTCTAAAAATTAGATTCATGGAACACCGTCGGAATATTTTAAATAAAAAGATAGATCATAGTATACCCAGACACTTCTTGGATTACCATCAAGGAGATCCTAGTACATTAAAATTAATTGGTCTCGAACATATTATTCAAACTGAAAGAGGTGGAGACAGGTTTGGTAAATTATGTAAACAAGAGGTGTTTTGGACTTTTAAATTGAATTCACTCCATCCTCAAGGTCTAAATGAGGCTTTGGAGTTGAATTCAATATTATGATTTATACCGACCTGTTCCGTCCCCTCCTCCTTTTTTATCACCAGTACGAACTACGATCCTATATGTATTATAGCTCTGGCTTATTGGTATACTAAATTATGTGCTTGTATATGATGATGCAGACATAAATATATGTATATATCTCCCTTCATTGTCCTCAATCCCGAACTGTTCAACTAAGATCTAGGTGTGGCATAGTACTGCCATCCAATCCCTATGCATATTCCTCCTCTTTGTTTTATTTTATTATATTTATTTCATATACATATTTTTTATTAATTTTTTAATTTTTTGTTTTTTAAGATTATGAACCATTTATGTTGTAGAAAAGATTGTTTTTTCTTATTTACATTAATTAATCTTTAATTATCTAGAAGAAATAAAAAACGCAATTGATCTATTAGAAAGGGAAAAGGGAAAAAAAAGAGATAATGGTATATAAGTGAAGCTACTGTTCGTTTAAGAAAAAGTAAACAAAATCATGTGATCCCAAAACAGTGACGTTTTCCGTACGGTCAGAGAGAAGCGAATAGCTTCAGTATTGAGCCATTGAGCTCCCGTAGTCACGTGATCGGCTCACACGACACGTCACTGTAAGGGAAAAAGTAAAAGATCTATCATGCCTCCGTGATCTGGTGACGCGGCAAACCCGGAAGTCCGCGTTAGGTCACGTGGTATGATGACGCGAAAAACGGAAGTCCTTATTAGGTAGCAACAATGACAGTGAATAGTGGGAACAGCTGAGACGTTAGACAGTAGATACACGTGATGGGAGGGGAAATCAGCAATCACTATGACAACTGATTTGTTTATAGCTCTGACCAATAGGATTCACGATGGTCATTAAGAGTCATACCATGTGATATAGGTCATGTGATCGGAATTTCTCTGACAGTTGGAAAAAATTGCTTTTTTAGTCCTTTATCCACCTCGTTTTTTATGTAGATTAATACCATGGAGGTTTGTTTGCCTTACTGCTGCTATGGATGTATTTATATGATTATTTTGTGATCATGATTACAATAAAAGTTTAACAGGTGTTGTTTATGTGGATAATTGATATCCCTATATAAGAGCCATACAAGCCCAGTATAAGCACCTTTGAGAAAGCTGCCAAGACGCCAGCGAAACGCGTTAGGAGACCAGTCTACACCTTGACAATTCGAAGCCACCATCAGGACACCTTGTCAGACGTTGTCCCTTTGGACCCATTTCATCTATGGATGTGGAAAATTAATACAGGGAGAACCATCATACATCTGTGTCGGAACGGAGATAAGCCTCTGGACCTTCGCTAGGTGGGATACCCGGCTAATCCACAAAAATATTGGTAACTATACCATAAAATTGGACACGTCTGCAAACCAGTATAAAGGATCCTGTTGATATTGTGACCGGTCACAGGGACTCTAATAACACAAAAAGGTGTGCTTGATTAACATCAATTGTCGTGGGCTAGAGACTGGCTATAAGAGGCTTTTTAAACATATGGTTTTATATGTGCTAAGTCATTTATGACTATATATTGAATATTAACAAATAAATGTGATATATTTTTAAGAAAACATCTGTGTTCAGTTAAAATTGTTAGCGCTATCATATTTCTTTACCTTTGGCGAGCACATGGAGGGCTGTGCGGCCCCCCAAAGAAATCCCACCCCACACCATTACTGACCCACTGCCAAACCGGTCATGCTGGAGGATGTTGCAGGCAGCAGAATGTTCTCCTTGGCGTCTCCAGACTCTGTCACGTCTGTCACATGTACTCAGTGAGAACCTGCTGTCAAAGTCAGAAAAATATCGCGCTGCACATTGCCATATATGCACCTCATGCGTGTGCCCGCTGCACGAGCATGAGCTCTCCCGTGCGTGCGTATACTCGCGGTCGCGTGCACTCGCAGGGGCGCGGTATGCGCATTTACGGTAGAGTTTGTGTGCGTCTAGCGGGCGACTCAATCGTAACATATTTTAGTCATATAATGTATTTTGTAGATTATGGTCCTTTTGATAGAATCTGAAAGTTTAATTAATATAGCATGTTCGGGGACAGAGAGATTCCTCGTTGTTTGATACGAAGGGTCAGACAGGGGTTACACAGTGGTGTTTAGTATCCATCGGAAGAGAATATAATTAGCAATATTCCGGTGTTGGTTTGAAGCAGATTACTCGCTCGTGCGTATAGTTATGGACATAAGAAGTTTATGGACATTTACTATATTTGCACTTTATTACCCATGCGGCGGGAAACCCAGTTTCCCTCCCACTTGAGCAGTTTGAAATAGTCACAACCCACCTGTATGAACCAACCTATGACCTTTTGTTGTAATGCAGAGACGAATTCCTGTGTCCAATGAACAATAAGAATGTAGGGACCATTGTACTGTGTGTAAGTGTATATAAAGACAAGCCGATCTGGTCCAGCTCTCTACTCTTTTCAACGGTTCTCATCACTGATAATCGGGAGCTGGATATCCAGAAAGGCGCTTGCGATTGTTCCCCTTGTGCGTAAGTTCTCTGCAACCATATTTATCTCCTATTCTGTTGTAAGCCATTCTCTCTCTCCTTCCCCCCTGAAATGTAATTGTGTCTTTGTTGTATTTTAACGTGTAGTAACTCGGTTAGGTATTTTATGTTAGTTTGGTAGTGTATAACTTGTATTGTGTATTCTTTTGCGATTGAACGTTCATTCATTCCCTTAAAAGGTGTTAGACCCGTAGACCGGTATTTGAGTGTTTATTATATTGCTAAAGGGGTTCTCAGTGCGTAAGAATCGCTCATACAGCTTTTAAACTAACAAGGTCATACTGTGTTGCATTTACACCATATCACTGCATAGTAATGTTTGAAGAAGAAAGAAAGACTCTGTGTTGGGGCACGCTTAAATAAAACTTAACTTTTAATTAGATTAGGATAAGAGAGTAACACATAGACAGACACACATATATATATATATAATCCTAGGAGAGGAGGACACAAAGAAAATGAATCTGGACCTCTCTCTCCTTTTATCATTGGAATCCGAGAGTGAAAAAATTACAGATAAGAATGAAACATTCTTAATTGATGTAACAGTTGAGGTGACAGTGACACCTTAGATGAAAATATAAAGGATTATTTTCTACATAAGGGAAAAAGGTTTCTAATGTAGATCACAATGGCATTTGATATGACAACAATTTTTCTGAATAAATTAGAAATATAGGTTCATTGTCCGATGCCAATTGTGATGGATGTATCCTGGTATCTTTGTGGCAGGTGAACTGCTAATTCTAGTCTGAGATCAGACAATTTAAGAGAGGAAAAAGGTATGAAAATCAGTAGGGTCATATGATTTTCATACCTTTTTCCTCTCTTAAATTGTCTGTATTTACCCTGCACAGAAACAATATAACCCACCCAAATCTGATAGGCCCTACACACTGGCCGATAATCCTCAAAGATATGAACGATCTTGTTCATTATTGAACGAGATACCGTTC
Source organism: Pseudophryne corroboree (assembly GCF_028390025.1). Taxonomy (NCBI): domain Eukaryota; kingdom Metazoa; phylum Chordata; class Amphibia; order Anura; family Myobatrachidae; genus Pseudophryne; species Pseudophryne corroboree. The sequence goes on from NC_086449.1 coordinate 150,388,584, forward strand.
ATATCTTTGAATGTGGAGGCTCCAGCAATGACCGATGCGCGGCCCCGCGCTCGTTCATCGCTGGTGCCCCGTCGGCTGTGCATGCAGGCCAATATGGACGATCTCGTCCATATTTGCCTGCACTTCAATGGAGCCGGGTGACGGGGGGAGTGAAGAAACTTCACTCCCCCCGTCACTGCCCCCCCCCCCCGCCGCCGGGTCGGCCGTATCCGTCGTCGGGCAGCTCGGCGGCGACTCTTTAAATGTGTAGGGCCCATAACTCTCTTGTTATATCTGGCACACCTGCAGTGCACATGGTTTTACCCATTAGCTAACAAGTTTGCTGCTGCGATCAGATCTGAATTACCCCCCAGGTTTTAAAGATATCTATTACTCAGCAGAGATGGTTAGTTCAAACTGACGGAGGTATTACTTAGAAACATAGGGGTAGCTGTATGCCAGGTCTTTATGGGGGAGAAGCATTATAAACGCCGTTATGTGCGCTGATACTGCTCCCCCCCAATCTGTTACTGCAGTGGTGTGTGCTCAGTGTCTGTCTATACCGGCACTGCTATCTATAAGATCTACAAGATATCAAGCCAACATTGTGGGCACTGGGCATTATTCAGACCCAGACGCAGCCGTGCATTTCTAAGCAGTGGCCACATCCAGAGGTCTGCGTACACACACCTTCTACAGTGCGCAGGCTGTCAATGATGTGCCACATCATGATTGACAGCTCCAGGCATCGGGGGGGGGGGGGTACAGCGGCATTTGATGGTTGTGGTCCGAACAATGCAGGCATGTCTGGATCGTTTTTATGTTGGCTGCGTGACGTCACCTGTCAGCTTCTCTTATTCGCTGCTGCTTCTGAAGATGAAGCATCAAATCACTGCATGAACATTGAACGTCTGTGTAACCCTCAGGGGTTACCAAAGATGTCTGGGTAAATCACGCTGAAGGGACAGTGAAGCTGTGTCCAAGTATGCAACCACTGACTGTCGCATGCCCAGAAAACAGGACTGCGCTGTTAGTGGCTTACTTAACATCATTGCTTCTTAAAATACTATCTCTTAATTTATTACGCATATATTCTAATTGCCATACACTAACATCACACTACCAATATGCTATGAGGGGGATGTACAGAAAACTGAGAACAGTGCATGAAAAATAATTTACACATAGTTTGCTCATTACACAATAAATAAACCTGCATCTAAAATGTGTATTACTTTTCGTGTGTTTCCAAAAAATGTTGGCGTGTGCATACCTCCCAACATGACTGTGACAGGACGGTCCCGTACGAAAGCACTCACCGCTTTCACGTCCCGTCGGCTGCGCACAGAATGGAAGGTCAAGTCACACGAGGCCTGACCACATAGGGGATTCCCGCTTACCGTCAGTAACCGCCTGTTACTGACTCCACCCACTGCGCTGTGGGCGGGTTTATGCTGCCACCACCAAACTCCTAACCTGCCGTGGCGTTTGGAACCACGGTTCTGCTCTGTATGTGCAGACGCACTGCCTTACCACACCTGTGTGGTGTTGACGAATCCCCACTAGCCACTTGCTAGGCCTCTACCGGTAGCTAGCGGAAGGCGGAACTTGGAGACGTTAGGTGCTTCCCTGGACAGCCGGAGGACGGGGCTAGGTTTGGCATAACCCTGTAGGTCACAAGATGAAGCAATCTTCTTGAGGCAATGATGTTTATTTGCTCAATAATAACCTTTAAAAAGGCTCCTCCCTATTGCTAGGGGCAACAGCATACAATCAGATGTTTCAGCAGAATAAAGATGGTACAATACAATTTCCATGGGCCAACTGCCCTCCTTTTATCTTACTCCAATACACATTACCACAGGGGGTAAGCCCGCCCTGTGGTGTACAGCCAATCAATGTTTACCCATGAGCTGTGCATGCCTTGGTCACATGCACAGCTAACATTGTTCTATATGGACAGTGGGGAGTGGTCACTCTCCTATGACTGTCCCATCCTGGAGGATCAGGATACGCCCCGGTGCCGTTCAGTCTAGGCTGGGGGAAGTTTTCCCTCCTAAAACTGACTTCCAGAAACCTGCCCGGGACCTAGCCCACTGCCTGCAGCCTGGATTTGGGCTCCAGAGCTGGGCAGCCAAGCTCCCCGGCCCAGGTTTCCAGGCCACTATGGGTGATCTCCATGGAGCTCCGGAAAACCACTCAGCTTGTTTCAAAGCTGAGCTTCTCTCTATCCCAATGCCCCTTTCAAGTGTGAGGCTGGATGGGAAAGTATTCCGTTTTTGGGGAAAAGGTCTGGGAGAATCCATCAGCCTGCACAGCCATGGATTCCCCCCTCCTGGGACACACAACCAAGTAAGTGCAATTTACCTTTAAATACATTTCATTTAAAACACACTGTACATTCCCCTTTAAATATACACTGAGCCTGTGTTCTGCACAGGCTCTACATACCCAGGCACTGTATATGACCCCAGCACTCACCAACCTAATCATCCCCCCGCCGCTAGGGAGCCGGCCAGCCCGGTCCCCCATGAGCGGCGCACTCCGGTGGCCTCGCCGCGCAGGGGGCCGGCTAGCCCGGTCCCCTGTATGCGGCGCTGAGATCTGGTGTCCTCGCCGCAGCATCCGGCAGGGAGCCGGGCTGCAACGCACCCCCCCTTTCCGCCCAGCAGCCCGGGACGTTCGTCCCGGCTGGCGCGGCTGACCACCTCTGATGGGCTGAGGCGCCGGGAGCAGAGCTCACGGCCCACCAGCAGAGGCAACCACGGAGCGCGCTGCAGCGGGAGCTGAGCTCCCACTTGCAGCAGCTCACCCTTCTCCCCCCCCCCCCGGCGCACACACAGCTCAGTGCGCCGGGGGGCTGTGCTCACCGCTGCCGGGAGCGGAGCTCCCGGACTCCGGCGGCGCACACCCGATGGCTGCAGCGGGAGCTGATCTCCCGGCTGCAGCAGTCCCCCTCTCCCCCGGCGCGCACACTCTGCTCAGCGCGCCAGGGGCTGCCCTCACTGCCGTGGTCTCCGGAGAGGTCCGGGACCACGGCACACATTTAAAATTTAATTTTTTTTAAACATTAAAAAACACAGCGCCTAGCGCCCACAATATTTTAAATATGGCGCCAAGCGCCCATTGTCCCGATAATGGCGCCGGGCACTAGGGGTTAACCCCTTCAGTGCCGCGGCGCCCATTTTACACGTGGGCTGGAGCCTCTCCGGCCACACTCCTCCCCCCCATTCAAGCGGGTCAACCAGGGACCCATGTCCCAACGATTTGGGTCCTGGTCCCGCAGTCCGTTGGGGTGAAGAGGACGCTACCTGGGGGGTGTAGGCTCCGGCCTAGACAGTTCATCCCTAGTGGGTGCACAATGTTCAAATAGTCCACCTGAAGTCCAAGTTCAAGGCTCCACCACACTTTCTGGCTCGGTACTGCTCCCAGTCCGTGCAGTGGCGCAGTAGTTCATAACACACAGTCCTGGTCAAGAATGTGCGCCATCAGCACTGGAGCGGGTACCCGAGCCTCCTTCAATGACTGGAATGCCAACTCGCAAGCGGGTGCAAAGCCCACTGACTTGGGAATGCCCTTCCTAGCCATCTCTGTCAAGGGGTTCACTACAGGACTAAAGTCAATGACAACGTGTCCGTAGGGCCTTACAGGTTCTAAGGTCAGTACCGGTCTGGGTGATATGGGCCGGGGACAGCCTCTGGTTGCCTCCACCCCCTCTGGTTTGGGCCTACCCCTGTCTCCTCCCACATGGTGCCCCAGGCACTGCACCTCCGTCATACCTATCTGGCAACTGTCTGCCCTAACTGTCAGACCTGCCCTCCAATCCTCCTCCGTCGACCTATGACTCGGGAAACCTACCCTGTCACCTAGGCCTACTCCTTCCTCCTCGTCCGCTACCTGTGCCACAGTGATGGCGGCCAGAACACCAGCCTCTGGATCCTGTGTGGCATCCACTACAGGGAGGCTGCGTGTCTTCCCCGATCTACTGCGCACAGGCAGGGGACCTGCTATGTCCACAGCAACTTGCTGTAAAGGTTCTCCTATGGGCAGAGGCCCAGAGACAACACAACCGCTGGAGTGCCCCAGCTGCCAACGCATGGCACCAGCCTTACAGTTGGTCTGGGCGTCATCCGACATTCCAGACCAGGGTAAGCTCTGTGTCAGGCACTTCAGGGTACGGTCTGTCTCCGGGTTACTGTCCAAAGGGGTTTCGCTGGCAACTGACACCGGTTGCGCAGGAACGTTTCCTGGGGGGACCAGTTGGACACATTCCCTATCTGGTCTATCCCCTCCCACTTTCCTGTCTACCCTGTACCTTAACCCTTCCCGCCAGGTCAAACTTCCTGCCCTAACCCTGTCAAGGCCGCTGCCAGAGTGGCGCCTCATGCCTTTCGGGGATGGGTCAGAGAGTTGAGCCTCCCTAAACTCCTGCCTGTGGCCCTCAATCTCTCCTAAATTGGGACACTCTACAGGGGGATCTAGGTGGGGACTACTAGGGTCAGTCTGGTAGGGGTCAGTCATGGAAAAGTCAGTGTGGTTTCTCATACTCACCGCCGGAGTTGGCAAACCACTTGGCTCAGGAGCATCATTGGGCACCCCCACAGGATCAAACGAGCTGGAACCAACATCCTCTGCATTGCTAGGGGACGTAGGCATACCAGAGGCAAAAGGCATGCGGGGTCGATGGGCCGATCTAGCCGCTGTAATCTCTTCCTCTGGGCTGGTTGATGCTGTGGTTGGCTGTGCTGGCAGTTGTCTAGCAGCTGTAGTCTTTTCCTCTGGGCTGGGCTGTGCTGGAGTAGCTGATGTCAACGGTGGTTGTGGAACTTGACTCCGGGGAATGGCGCCAGCAAACGTGGTGACGATCCCACCACCCAGGTCATTTCCTAGGACCACATCAGTTGGGAGACCATCCATGATGGCAACTTCTCGCAACTCTGGTCCAGCTCCCCAGTCCAGGTAGACTCTCGCCATGGGAACCTCTTTCTCTGTTCCATCTGCCAGGGTGACCTTGGCAGTGCGACCCTGCAATACTGCAGCAGGATCTATAAGGTGGGGGCTCACCACAGTGATTGAGGCCCCAGAGTCTCTTAGGCCTTCTCCCTGCAGGGGTCCCACGTGGACCGGCTGCAGGTGCCTCCACATGTTGTGTAGGGGCTGTTTGGCCATGCAGGTGACTCTCTCCGCAGAGTGCACCTGTCTCTCGCCACACTCCATCGGACTGACTGGAGGGGCAACAGTCTCTGTAGGCTCAGCTCCTCTCGTCAAACAAGCGAGCCGGGCTCCAGCACTCGTATTTGGGGCACGAGTCTGGGGTGCTTGGGATGCAGGACAGTTCATCCTCAGATGTCCGATTTTCCCACAGCCGTAGCACTTCTTCTCCAGTCGTGGCACCGATGATCTCTGATCAGTTGCAGGGACGCTGCAGTGCGGTTGCTGGCCAAGAGCACCCGGGTTGGAAGATGCTTGTCTTTGGGGGTGATGAGCTGAAGAGGGGGGTCCCCTTGGTGGTGCAGTCTTTTGGAGCTGGCTGCTGGCTGGGCGCTTCTGCCCCTGTGGCCGAATTGCCACATACTTGTCGGCTAATTGGGCAGCCATTTTTAAGCTGGGTGGCTCCCGATCTAGCACCCACTTCTTCACTTCTGGGGCGCACCTGCGGTAGAACTGCTCGCTTCCGAATCCTTCACCACGTACTGCCGCAGCTGGGTGGCGAACTGCTCATGGGTGCTGCTAGGATTCTTGGGCAAGTCTCTGAACTTCTTCCTGTAAGACTCTGGAGTGATGAAGAATCTCTGGAGGAGGGCCTTCGCAACTTCGTCGTAATCCCCACAGTCCTCCGTGGCCACTCCTCAATAGGCCTCCAGTGCCTCTCCATGCAGAGTGGGCACAAGGTGTCTCACCCACTCTGACTTGGGTAGATCGTGTAGTTTACAAGTCCTTTCAAAAACTTGCAAATGTCCATCAATGTCCCCATCACTGTCTGCAAACTTGGCAAACTAAATACGTCCTGATCTGTGTACAACAGCTGACAACGGCTGCCGGGGTACCACGGCCTGTGGTGCCCGCTCCGCATGCCACATCCGAATGACAAGCATGCGTTCTTGCTCCGTTGCCCTTTCCCCCAATTTCGCTAGCCGATCTGCTAGGGTATCCGGGCCGCCCCCCATGAGACGTTGGGATACTGGCCCTGCTAGGGATTGCTGGGAAACATTGCTGCTGTGAGAGAGGGCGGGGCTTGTGGGTCTCACCGGTTCCTTACGAAGGTCCACTGTTGGGCCATCCTCTGCGATGCTGACGCCGTCAGTGCTTTCCACCTCCGCCCGATGGGACTCCTCCACGCTCATGAGCGCCGCCTTCATGACGCTTCTGGACACGTTGAATGGGATATCCACACCCTTCTCCTGGCACACGATCTCCAGATCATCTTTGGACATTCCGCTGAATTCCGCCATCTTGTGCGTTCTCCTGCGCTGCAGTTACTCCTCTCCTGAGTAACTCGGCTTCTCCAATCGGGTGATGAAAAGCCGCCTGGGATGATCCCACCACTATGCCACCAATTTCTGTGACAGGACGGTCCCGTACGAAAGCACTCGCCGCTTTCGCATCCCGTCGGCTGCGCACAGAATGGAAGGTCAAGTCACACGAGGCCTGACCACATAGGGGATTCCCGCTTACCGTCAGTAACCGCCTGTTACTGACTCCACCCACTGCGCTGTGGGCGGGTTTATGCTGCCACCACCAAACTCCTAACCTGCCGTGGCGTTTGGAACCACGGTTCTGCTCTGTATGTGCCGACGCACTGCCTTACCACACCTGTGTGGTGTTGACGAATCCCCACTAGCCACTTGCTAGGCCTCTACCGGTAGCTGGCGGAAGGCGGAACTTGGAGACGTTAGGTGCTTCCCTGGACAGCCGGAGGACGGGGCTAGGTTTGGCATAACCCTGTAGGTCACAAGATGAAGCAATCTTCTTGAGGCAATGATGTTTATTTGCTCAATAATAACCTTTAAAAAGGCTCCTCCCTATTGCTAGGGGCAACAGCATACAATCAGATGTTTCAGCAGAATAAAGATGGTACAATACAATTTCCATGGGCCAACTGCCCTCCTTTTATCTTACTCCAATACACATTACCACAGGGGGTAAGCCCGCCCTGTGGTGTACAGCCAATCAATGTTTACCCATGAGCTGTGCATGCCTTGGTCACATGCACAGCTAACATTGTTCTCTATGGACAGTGGGGAGTGGTCACTCTCCTATGACTGTCCCATCCTGGAGGATCAGGATACGCCCCGGTGCCGTTCAGTCTAGGCTGGGGGAAGTTTTCCCTCCTAAAACTGACTTCCAGAAACCTGCCCGGGACCTAGCCCACTGCCTGCAGCCTGGATTTGGGCTCCAGAGCTGGGCAGCCTAGCTCCCCGGCCCAGGTTTCCAGGCCACTACGGGTGATCTCCATGGAGCTCCGGAAAACCACTCAGCTTGTTTCAAAGCTGAGCTTCTTCTCTCTCTCCCAATGCCCTTTCAAGTGTGAGGCTGGATGGGAAAGTATTCCGTTTTTGGGGAAAAGGTCTGGGAGAATCCATCAGCCTGCACAGCCATGGATTCCCCCCTCCTGGGACACACAACCAAGTAAGTGCAATTTACCTTTAAATACATTGCATTTAAAACACACTGTACATTCCCCTTTAAATATACACCGAGCCTGTGTTCTGCACAGGCTCTACATACCCAGGCACTGTATATGTTATTACATTTAAAACAATGTCTTTGTTTTTCTACATACTGTCCCCTAGTCCTGCAGCCTGGCTGCTAGGACTCTGTCTGTGCTGGAGGTATGGGGCTGGCTTCCCCCATCCTCCAGCCTGTCTGCCTGCCACTGGGGTCCAGGGAGCTGGCTCTCCCTGTCCCCCCAGTGGGGCACTCACTTTGTGGCCTCGCCGCACGGAGCGGCGCACCCCCCTGATCCGAAGCCCGGCGGCCCGGGACACTTGTCCCGGCTGCTGTGGCTCTGTCTCTGTTGCAGCGCTGAGGTGCCGGGAGCATAGCTCCCGGACCCCAGCACTCACCAACCTAATCATCCCCCCGCCGCTAGGGAGCCGGCTAGCCCGGTCCCCCATGAGCGGCGCACTCCGGTGGCCTCGCCGCGCAGGGGGCCGGCTAACCGGTCCCCTGTATGCGGCGCTGAGATCTGGTGTCCTCGCCGCAGCGTCCGGCAGGGAGCCGGGCTGCGACGCACCCCCCCTTTCCGCCCAGCAACCCGGGACGTTCGTCCCGGCTGCCGCGGCTGACCACCTCTGATGGGCTGAGGCGCCGGGAGCAGAGCTCCCGGCCCCCCAGCAGAGGCAACCACGGAGCGCGCTGCAGCGGGAGCTGAGCTCCCACTTGCAGCAGCTCACCCTTCTGCCGGGAGAGGAGCTCCCGGACTCCGGCGGCGCACACCCGATGGCTGCAGCATGAGCTGATCTCCCGGCTGCAGCAGTCCCCCTCTCCCCCGGCACGCACACTCTGCTCAGCGCGCCGGGGACTGCCCTCACTGCCGTGGTCTCCGGAGAGGTCCGGGACCACGGCACACATTTAAAATTACATTTTTTTTCCAACATTAATAAACACGGCGCCTAGCGCCCACAATATTTTAAATATGGCGCCAAGCGCCCATTGTCCCGATAATGGCGCCGGGCACTAGGGGTTAACCCCTTCAGTGCCGCGGCGGCCATTTTACACGTGGGCTGGAGCCTCTCCGGCCACAATGACCCTCTCCAGGAGGGACAGAATACTCTACTTCTGGACTTCCCTCTTAATGTATGATTGCCGGCACCTGTGTTGAACAGGTTAGTGTATAAGAAAGGTGTCTCACCACATGTGATGGCAATCATAAATGAAGAGAAAAGTTCAGAAGCAGAGCATTCTGTCCCTCCTGGAGAGGGTCATGTTGGGAGGTATGTGTGTGTATCTATACATCTTCTTAATCATAAACGAACACTTCATACAGATCTGGTTAATCTCAATAAATGTGGTGTCTGAAATCCCTCTCCTGTGCATTAGGGACAGCTGAGTCTACAAGGTGTCTGATGACCTGAAGCTGCCTCTGGTCCTTGCAGCATGAGACTGTTACTAGTGATCTGTCTCCTGGGAGCTGGAGGAGGTACATGTGAGCTCTTGGGTTAAATGTTTGTATCCAACTTATCTGGTACTGTTAGTATAACATTGTGTTTCAGTAATTGAAGACTACTTGAGACTTTGTGTCTATTAAACTCCAAATCTGCAATTTTCCATACCTCCCACCATGACCCACTTCAGGAGGGACAGAATTCTCTGCTCCTGAACTTCCCTCTTAATCTATGATTGCCATAACCTGTGCTGAAACACCTTTCTTATCCATTCACCTGTTCAACACAGGTGCTGCCAATTATTAATTTATAGAAAAGTCCAGAAGCAGAGCATTCTGTCCCTCCTGGAAAGGATCATGTTGGGAGGTATGAGTTTCTATTCAAGAGCCAGTTTGCAGACTGTCTATCTATCAAACATATGTTCATCCATTCTCTAGGCTTACTATACTCATGATTTACATACCCTGCCTCAGTTTTAGCATGCCTTAATAGCAAAACTGTGGCAGGGCATGCTGGGATGTGTAGTTCCACAGCAACTGGAGGGCTGCAGGTTGAAGATCCATGAGCTAGAGCAGGGATGGGGAATCTTCGGCCCCCTAGCTGTTGTTGAACTACACATACCAGCATGCCTTACTACAGTTTTGCTGTTTGGCCATGCTAAAGCTATTGCAGGGCATGCTAGGATGTGTAGTTCAACAACAGCTGGATGGCCGATGGTTTCCCATCTTTGAGCTAGAGCAATGGTTCACAAACTCTTCCCTTAAAGCTGAAACACACACGCCGGCTTTTGCTGGCCGGGAAAAAGACGGATGGCTTTTTCCCGTGCCGGCAGGGGCGGATTGGGAAATAAAAGCAGCCCTGGAAAAATCTGTACTAGTGGCCCCACATGGGCAGCACCAGAGGTGTAAGGTCTAGCCATGGGCCATGGCAGCAGCACCCTCCCCCCAAGACTTTCCAGATAGTGGGGATGTCCAGCATCAAGGGGGAAGTTAAAAGGAAATAAAATTAAATATTATGAGCACATTATATGATACACCTTCAGAATTTATGAAACTATATGATTCTGTAGAAATATATATTTTCTTGCTTATTACACCAACCGTATCCCAATCACTATTCACTCAATCTTATATGTCAGCCAAGCAGGCAGACAGAGCATACACTAGATCATCTGCAATCACAGGCTAAGTGGCAAAGTCATTTTCATATATGCAAATTGTTGGCATCTTATTCATTATGTCTATAAATAGGACCACATGTCCTCAAACAAAACAGACCCCACGGGTGCGTCGGCCCACCGGGGATCTTCCCTGTAAACCCTATGGCCAATCCGCCTCTGCGTGCCGGTATTGTAATTATCAGTGTGAGGGGTAGTGTCCTTTCACACTGCAGGGGCACGGCTGCTGGGTTGCAGCCGGAAATATCCACTGGAAGGTCCAGCTGCCGGGCCGGGGCCTTGCCCTCTTTGAAGGCAGAGAACAGTGTGTGTGAAGGGCAGTGGCGTGCGGTGAGGTCAGTGACTGGTGAGGCACTACAGCCATAATGTCCGCCATATCCTGCCGATGACCCCTACCGCCGCTGAGCCAATGCCCGCTACTGCCTCTGAGCTGATGCCACCGCCAATGGCTTACAAACTTGCCCACCATCAACTGACCCAGCCCTCCGCTACTAATTTGCGTCTCAGTCCGATGCCGTCAATGCCCACTGCCTGCCTGCTCATCATACTTGTGATATATTGTACATTTTTACAGAAAAAAAATAATAATGAGGGTTTGGGACTGGGAGGAGGACATGAATGCAATTTTGTTGTCCAGGGCTTCCATTAACTTAATGGAGAAGGGTCTGAATGGGTTAAAAAATGTAAAAAAAAAAATGCGTGAGGTCCCCCCTCCAAAGTATAACCAGCCTCGGGCTCTTTGAGCCATTCCTGGCTGTTTAAATACTGGGAAAAAATTGGACAGGGGTTCCCCGTATTTAGACAACCAGCATCGGGCTCTTAGTCCGGTCCTGGTTCCAAAAATACGGGGGACAAAAGATGTAGGGGTCCCCCATATTTTTAAAACCAGCACCGGGCTCCACTAGCCAGGGACATAATGCCACAGCCGGGGGACACATTTATGTAGGTCCCTGCGGCCGTGGCATTACCCCCCCCCAACTAGTCAAGTACCAGCATGCGGGGAAATAACGGGCCCACTGGCACCTGTAGTTCTACAACAACAAAAAAATACCCAAATAAAAACACAACACACACCGTGAAAGTAAAAATTTATTAAAACACACTTACACTCTCACACATACTTACCTACATCCAGGGGCGGATCCAGAAGAAAATGATAGGGGGGGCACCATGGAAGGGGCAAGTACATTTGCGTGCGGCTTCGGTGCATGTGAGGTGGCGCTTCTTATACAATGCCCACAGTTGTAGCGCTCATTATGCAATGTCCACTGTACTGGTAGTGCTCCTTATATAGACCCCATAGTAGTGGTGCCCCTTATGCAATGCCCGTATTGCCCCCAGTAGTAATGTTGCCTGTAGTAATGCCCCCAGTCATTTGGCGCCCTAGTAGCTATGCCCCCAGTGGTAATGCCCCTGCAGTTATGACCCCAGTAGTTTACCCCCCCTTTAGTTTAGCCTCCCAGTGGTAATGCCCCCAGTAGTTGCCTGCTTGTAGTTTAGCCACCAGTAGTAATGCCCCCCCTGTAGTTTGCCCCATTGTAGTTTAGCCCCTGTAGTTATGCCCCCCTTGTAGTTTAGCCCCCAGTAGTACTGCCCCCAGTAGTTTGGCCCCTGTAGTTATCCCCCAGTAGTTTGGCCCCTGTAGTTATGCCCCCAGTAGTTTGGCCCCTGTAGTTATGCCCCCAGTAGTTTGGCCCCCCTGTAGTTTAGCCCCCAAGTAGTAATGCCCCTGTAGTTAAGCCGCCAGTAGTAATGCCCTCCTGTAGTATGCCCCTTTGTAGTTGGCCCCCAGTAATAATGTCCCCCAGTAAATGCCCCCAGTAATAATGTCCCCCAGTAATAATGTCCTCCAGTAGTTTGCCCCCAGTAGTAATGCCCCCTAGGAGGTTGCCCCCAATAGATGACTCCCCAGTAGTAATGCCCCCAGTAGATGCTCCCCCAGTAATAATGCCTCCAGTAGTAATGCCCCCCCACGCAGTAGTAATGTCCCTTGTTGATGCCCCCAGTAGTAATGCCCCTTGTTGATGCCCCCCAGTAGTAATGCCCCCAGTAGATGCTCCCCCAGTAATAATGCCCCCAGTAGTAATGCCCCCCCACCCAGTAGTAATGTCCCTTGTTGATGCCCCCAGTAGTAATGCCCCTTGTTGATGCCCCCAGTAGTAATGCCCCTTGTTGATGCCCCCAGTAGTAATGCCCCTTGTTGATGCCCCCCAGTAGTAATGCCCCCAGTAGATGCTCCCCCAGTAATAATGCCCCCAGTAGTAATGCCCCCCCACCCAGTAGTAATGTCCTTTGTTGATGCCCCCAAGTATAATGCCCCCAGTAGATGCTCCCCCAGTAATAATGCCCCAGTAGTAATGCCCTCCCCCCACCCAGTGGTAATGTCCCTTGTTGATGCCCCCAGTAGTAATGCCCCCAGTAGATGCTCCCCCAGTAATAATGCCCCCAGTAGTAATGCGCCCCCAGTAGTAAAGCCCCCCCAGTAGTAATGCCCCTTTTTGATGCCCCCAGTAGTAATGTCCCCCCCGTAGTTTGCCCCCAGTAGATGCCCCCGCTGCACTGAAGAAGACAAAACACAACATACTTACCAAGCCCCGTTCCCGCTTCCAGATCTCTGCAGTCCTCCTCCTCTCTTGTCGTCCTCTCCTCAGCACTATGAGAGAGACGTCATGACTGACGTCTCTCCCATAGCGCACGCCGCACAGTGACAGCCTCCGGCTACCGCTGTGCAGGGAGACGGGCGCCCGCTGGTAACACAATCTCAGCGGGCGCCCGTCATCTCCCTGTGCGGCGCCGGGGGGACGACGACGGAGGGACGGGGGACGGACGGAGGGACGGGGAACGGAGGCCACAAACGACAGGGGGGGCACGGGCCCGAGTGCCCCCTCCCCCCCCCTGGATCCGCCACTGCCTACATCCCACGCCGGTCACGTCCACTTGTCCATGTAGAATCCAATAGGGGTTCCTGTAAAAATGAGAGAGAGAGAAATAATTGAATATTCTGCACTCATGACGCGGAAAGACGTTAGCACAGACAGGGGAGAGTGCTGCTGCTGGCTGAAGCAGGTGCCCCCAGTAGCAGTGCCCCCAGTCGCTGTGCCCCTTGTAGCTGTGAACCCTGTAGCTGTGCCCCCAGTCGTTGTGACCCCAGTTGCTGTGCCCCCTCGCTGTGCCCCCAGTAGTTGACCCCTGTAGCTGTGCCCCCTGTAGCTGTGCCCCCTGTAGCTGTGCCCCCTGTAGCTGTGCCCCTTGTAGCTGTGCCCCTTGTAGCTGTGCCCCCAGTAGTTGTGCCCCTTGTAGCTGTGCCCCTTGTAGCTGTGCCCCCAGTTGCTGTGCCCCTTGTAGCTGTGCCCCCTGTAGCTGTGCCCCCTGTCCTCAGCGCCGCTCAGACACTAGGGGTCAATTATGATCTCTAGTGTCATTCAGCGACGCCAGCTGCAGCGGGCGTCCACACAGCCCACGGCGCCTGCTGCAGCCGGGGACGGGGGGGATTGGACAGCACTGGATCCGCTGGGCCAATCAAATCTGGGGGTCTGACAAGGGCGTGCATTCATCGGGGCTGAATGTACGCCCCTGTCATTGAGGCATCAGTAAAGGTGCCGCTTCCCCATGCGTTTGCAATGGGCTTTCACAGCCCATTGCTGCGCCCTGCCTCCTGCCCGCCCCCCTCCGCTGGGACTTTAATGTTAGCAGCGGGAGGCACCTATCCCTCACACGCAGCCACAGGGGGGGGGGGGGGGGGGGGGGGAGATTATTAAAATAATAAAAAAAGATATTTATAACAGACTGTGTTATAAATATCTTCTTTTATTCTTTTAATCATTTTAATCATTATCACAGGGGAGGCACTGCCTCCCCTGCCTCCCCTGACTGCACGTCCCTGGTGAAGGGGAGTTTTCACACACAACGTTTTTTTCTTCAAGCCGTGTCTGCTGCTGCGCATGCGCACAGCATTACACACGGCTCAAAGCCGTTGTGTGTGAAAGACCCTCCCGGATGGCAAAAAGCCGGACAAAGTTTGTCCGGCTTTTTGCCATCCGGGAGAAACCGGCGCGTGTGTTACATCCCCTAGAACCTCACACGGTACATGTTTTGCAGGTAACCTAACAGGTGTATTAATTACTCACTGACACATTTTAAAAGGTCCACAGGTGGAGCTAATTATTTCACTCGCGATTCTGTGAGGAGACATGGAAAATATGCACTGTGTGGGGTCCTGAGGGCCAAGTATGAGAACCTGTGAGCTAGAGAACCTGTGTAATTCATGATGTCCCAGTTTAAATGTATAGTATGGTAAGCCTATATATACCTGATCAAACACACAAATGTCATTTATATCCCCCTGAGCAGTGGCAGACAATGCTGTACAGCATTTAAACATACAGTATGGCCTCCAATCCTCACCTTTTTTTGTATTTTTTTTATTATTGAAGCAAAAACACTACACAATTTTGTAAGACATAGGCTTGAGTCAAGCCTATAATCAGCATTGTAATTGAGCAGATCCATGCAGTGTGCCACACATCCAATCTCTTGCAGCCACACACTACATAGAACTGCTCAGTCGCAATGGTGATAATTTTTTCACAAAGTACAAGGTAAGCTTCAAATAGTTAGAATTCTCTAGCTTTCTATGCAAGGGCAGATTGCTCAATGGATAGAGTGTCTGACTGCAATGTCACAGGAATGGGTTTGAATCCTTGGGTATGGGTCATAGGGTCGACAGCCATTAGGTCGACTACTATTGGTCGACAGTGACTAGGTCGACAACCGAAATAGGTTGACATGGAAATGGTCGACATGAGGGGTTTTTAAAAACTTTTTTTGGTGTCGTTTTCAGCGTAAAGTGACGGGGAACCTCAATTAGTGCACCGTGTCCCCTCGCATGGTGAGCAAGCTCTGGGCAAGGTGCCTCACTCCACTACCGATGTGCTCGGTACAGGTTACTATTCCCAATCGTAGTCCGTGTGGATCGTAAAGTATGAAAAAGTGCAAAAAAAATTTAAAAAGTGAAAAACACATGTTGACCTAGTGACCATGTCGACTAATAGTGGTTGACCTAATGACCATATCCCAAATCCCAGGTATGTCAGCATCCTGAAATGTTATAAAGGACAGTGTGACTGAATAACAAAGAAACCTCAAGTTGAGTTCATGAATGTTGTATAGGTATAGCGATAGAAGGGGTCAGGGTAGGAGGCGTAGGGTAGAGGTGATCAGGCGATGCTGGGCTTCGAAAAAGGGGGGAAGTTGCAAGTGAAAGTAATTAAAACAGATGAATGACAAGTGCCGCCACCAGCGCTCCCTACCCTGCAGCGCTATGTGTGGCGTCTCCTTCGTACACACCTAGTTATGGCCCTGAGGGAATGTAGTGGGAGGATCACCCAGAAGGATGCGAGTTTCGTACCACTGGGTCAGACACAAAGTTGCCATTCCTGAGTTCAGCTTGTGGATCTGAAACATGACATGTTCACCAAACTATTAAATGCTATGAATACCACATCGCTCTCTTAAATGATGTTATGTAAAACAATTTCCTATGCTCAGGATAGAATACAATTACAATAAAGGGCAGCAGAAATGGAGGTAATCTTTCAAATAATTGCTGAATGATTTTAGGCTGGAATTTTCACTTTGTGGAGAAAATGGTAATGTAAGTTAGTGCAGTGGTTGTCAATCATTTTCTACTTTTGGTACCCCCTGTCAGCCCATTTGCGTTATTTGTACCCCCATTTGCAAAACAAAACATTTGTACTGAATGTACAGTAATTGCTATTAGATAAAATGTTCAGTGGATATAATAAATGTGCTATAAACAAGAATATAAAAAGATACAAGAGTAGAATGAAGTGTACTTATTTCTCATATATTACAATCCACGTGCTTTACTTTGCAAGGATATACTTTTTCATTTTGTTATCAGGGTCCTACTGTGATACATGGGGATAGAGAACCCTAGGACGCTGCTTTCCCCAGGTGTCTAATTATCAGCTGGATGTCCTAGCCCGCTCCGCCATTACAGGAAATTTGAGAAGTACCTCTGTTGAGAACCACGTCTTTATTTTACTACCCTGATGGTTTGTGGGTGTGGGTTACATACTATTTACTGGCGGGTGGGATGTTGGCTGTCAAGATCCCGACAGTGGCATCATGCCCGCCAGAATGCTGGCAGCAGGGCGAGCGCAAAGAGTCTCCTTGCTGGCTTGGTGGCTCACTGCGCTCGCCACAGGTTCTATTCTCACTCTCTGGGTGTTGTAGACACCCACGAGTGGGAATAGCCCCCGTGTGACAGGATTCTGGTGTCCGTATCCTTATCGCCAGGATCCCGACAGCCGTCAAATTGATTGCATCCCGTGGGTGCGTTCCTTTGCAAAAATAAGATTTTACTTACCGGTAAATCTATTTTTCGTAGTCCGTAGTGGATGCTGGGGACTCCGTAAGGACCATGGGGAATAGACGGGCTCCGCAG
The DNA here is from genome assembly GCF_028390025.1 of Pseudophryne corroboree. NCBI lineage: Eukaryota > Metazoa > Chordata > Amphibia > Anura > Myobatrachidae > Pseudophryne > Pseudophryne corroboree. The sequence goes on from NC_086449.1 coordinate 150,405,316, forward strand.
GAGACATGGGCACTTCAAGAAAGAATTTAGGTTCTGGTGTGCTCTGGCTCCTCCCTCTATGTCCCTCCTCCAGACCTCAGTTAGAGAAACTGTGCCCAGAGGAGATGGACAGTACAAGGAAAGGATTTTGGAAATCCAGGGCAAGACTCATACCAGCCACACCAATCACACCGTATAACTTGTGATAAACTTACCCAGTCAACAGTATGAACAACAACAGAGCATCAGTTCAACCCTGATGCAACAATAACATAGCCCTTATTGCAGCAATAACTATATACAAGTATTGCAGAAGAAGTCCGCACTTGGGACGGGCGCCCAGAATTCACTACGGACTACGAGAAATAGATTTACCGGTAAGTAAAATCTTATTTTCTCTAACGTCCTAGTGGATGCTGGGGACTCCGTAAGGACCATGGGGATTATACCAAAGCTCCCAAACGGGCGGGAGAGTGCGGATGACTCTGCAGCACCGAATGAGCAAACACAAGGTCCTCCTCAGCCAGGGTATCAAACTTGTAGAACTTTTCAAAAGTGTTTGAACCTGACCAAGTAGCCGCTCGGCACAGCTGTAGTGCCGAGACCCCTCGGGCAGCCGCCCAAGAAGATCCCACCTTCCTAGTAGTGATGAGCGGGTTCGATTTCTCGGAAACCGAACCCCCCCGAACTTCACCCATTTTACACGGGTCCGAGGCAGGTTCGAACCTTCCCGCCTTGCTCGGCTAACCCGAGCGCGCCCGAACGTCATCATCCCGCAGTCGGATTCTCGCGAGATTCGGATTCTATATAAGCAGCCGCGCGTCGCCGCCATTTTCACTCGTGCATTGGAGATGATAGGGAGAGGACGTGGCTGGCGTCCTCTCCGTTTATTGTTGAACTTGATTGCTTTATTGCTTAATTGTGGGGAGGACTGGGGAGCAGCTGTTAGGAGGAGTACAGTGCAGAGTTTTGCTGATAAGTGACCACCAGTTTTATCCGTTCTCTGCCTGAAAAAAGCTCTCCATACCATATCTGTGCTCAGTGTGCTGCATAATATATCTGTGCTCACACTGCTTAATTGTGGGGACTGGGGAGCAGCTGTATTATATAGCAGGAGTACAGTGCAGAGTTTTGCTGACAGTGACCACCAGTATACGTTGTCTGCCTGAAAAACGCTCCATATCTGTGCTCAGTGACCACCAGTATACTATATATAGCAGTACGGTACGGAAGGCCACTGCTGTACCTACCTCTGTGTCGTCATTCATTAAGTATACTATCCATCTACATTCTATACCTGTGGTGCATTTTAGTTTTGCAGTTTGCTGACACAGTGACCACCAGTATACTATATATAGCAGTACGGTACGGAAGGCCACTGCTGTACCTACCTCTGTGTCGTCATTAAGTATACTATCCATCTACATTCTATACCTGTGGTGCGCCTCTTTTTTTCTTTGCATCATGTGCTGTTTGGGGACAATTTTTTTGAAGTGCCATCCTGTCTTGACACTGCAGTGCCACTCTTAGATGGGCCAGGTGTTTGTGTCGGCCACTTGTGTCGCTTAGCTTAGCCATCCAGCGACCTCGGTGCAAATTGTAGGACTAAAAATAATATTGTGAGGTGTTCAGAATAGACTGGAAATGAGTGGAAATTATGGTAATTGAGGTTAATAATACTATGGGATCAAAATGACCCCCAAATTCTATGATTTAAGCTGTTTTTTAGGGTTTTTTGAAAAAAACACCCAAATCCAAAACACATCCGAATCCGACAAAAAAATTTCGGTGAGGTTTTGCCAAAACGCGTCCGAATCAAAAACACGGCCGCAGAACCGAATCCAAAACCAAAACACAAAACCCGAAAAATGTCCGGTGCACATCACTACTTCCTAGTGGAATGGGCCTTAACTGATTTTGGCAGGGGCAATCCAGCCGCAGAATGAGCCTGCTGAATCGTGTTACAGATCCAGCGAGCAATAGTTTGCTTTGAAGCTGGCGCACCAAGCTTGTTGGAAGCATACAGGATAAACAAAGAGTTTGTTTTCCTGACTCTAGTCGTTCTGGCTACATAAACCTTCAAAGCCCTGACCACATCAAGCAACTCGGAATCCTCCAAGTCAGTAGTAGCCACAGGCACCACAATAGGTTGGTTTATATGAAAAGATGAAACCACTTTTGGCAGGAATTGTGGACGGGTCCGCAACTCTGCTCTATCCGCATGGTTCAAACCAGTGGGATTTCAGGAAACTCAACACCACGTTAAGATCCCAAGGTGCCACTGGAGGCACAAAAGGGGGCTGAATATGCAGCACTCTGTCAGATTGTGTTTGGGCTGTGTCCCCGGAGGGGGCGCTAGTGGGTCAGTGGAGGTAGATGGGAGAAAACGAGGAGGCTGGATAACGTTCCTGCGCATGAGCGCAATGGTATTTTATTTGGCAGATGATATAATACAGAATGGTAGCAGAAACAATAATAACAGATGAATAAAGTCAATCACTCAGTATGATAACTGAAAGTCTATGGCAATGGATGACAGATGACTTGAGAAAATAATATCCGGTAATATATAAACAGAAGAACAAGTGTTTGTGAAATGGTTCTGGTTTGGAAACCAGTGCAGGTTTTAAAACAGGAAACTTAGGCAGCAAGGTGGAAATGGCAAACCTGAGCAGAGGCAGGAGTCTGACTTCACAGTGCAGGTGATGAGGCACTGGCAGCAGCAAGCTGTATCACAGGTGGAGGAATGAAACACACCTGGAGTCAGTCTTCAACTGCAGGCTGAAGCACACAAGGTGGTGATGAGTGTGAAGCCTTGTTTGCAGGTTGCAGGTATTGCTGGGCCTTGAAGTTCCACGGAGCTGTGCAGAGTAACCAGGAGTACAAGTTCTTAACCAGAGAACCAGGAACACAGGAGGAACAGGAACAGATCCTTTCACATGGGTCGCTGGAGTGACACAAAGTCCAGGATGCCTGCAGACTGATCCTGCAGTCTCTTATGTACCCCATGGTGCACAGGGATTGGGTGAGTGAAGGAAAGTGGGTGCGGCCAAGCACCGGATTGGCCGCAGTATACTGGCTGTTTGCAGACTGTCATGGCGGCGCCCACGCCGCGGCCTAGCGGGGATGCGGCGCGCTACACGCCCGCTGTCTCAGGAGTGTTCCCAGGCCCTTGATGATGTCCCATGGCAGGGGCATAGGTGACAGGTGACCGCAGGGAGCCAGGACGGAGTCCGCAGCGGCGGACGGATGTCAGCCTGGTAAGTCGATTCCTGACAGTACCCCCTCCTTTAGGGGTGGACACCGAACACCCACGTGGCTTGGAGGGATGAGTGCTGTGGAAGACACGGACCAACCTAGGAGCATGGACATCGGACGAATTCACCCAACTTCTCTCCTCTGGGCCATAACCGGACCAATCGACCAGGTACTGGAGACGTCCATACCGGCAACGGGAGTCCAGAATTTTGTTGATCTCGAATTCCACGCCCCGCTGAGTTCGAACCTTGGGACCTACTGGAAGAGTATTCTGAAAGCGGTTTAGGACTAGAGGTCTGAGGAGAGAAACATGAAAAGCGTTAGGTATACGAAGGGAAGATGGTAACTTCAATTTGTAGGCCACTGGGTTGATGACTCTTTCGACAGGGTAAGGACCAATGAAGCGTGGTGCAAACTTCATGGATGGGACCCTGAGACGGAGGTTACGGGTTGATAGCCAAACCTTGTCCCCAGGTTTCAAATGAGGAACCGCACGTCTCTTGCGGTCGGCAAAGAACTTGTACCGACTGGAGGCCTTTTTGAGAGAAACGTGAATTTTTCTCCAAATAGATGAAAACTGAGTCAGAGCAGTAGTGGCAGCAGGAACATCCATATGAGGGAGTTCTTGGAAATCAGGTACACGGGGATGTTGCCCATATACTGCAAAGAATGGTGTCGTTTCAGTAGCAGTATGGTATCGAAAGTTGTGGGCAAACTCGGCCCATGGGAGCAGATCGAACCAGTCATCCTGGGAAGATGAAACATATAATCTTAAAAAAGTCTCAAGTTCTTGATTAACCCTCTCTGTCTGCCCATTCGTCTGAGGATGGTATGATGACGAAAACTTCAGTTTGACCTGCATGGCAGAACAGAGGGCCCTCCAAAACCTCGCTACAAACTGTACCCCCCGGTCAGATATTATTTCTGAGGGTAAACCATGTAAGCGGAAAATCTCCCGTAGGAAGATTTGGGCAAGTTTCGGGGCAGAAGGGAGACCCTGGAGAGGAACAAAATGAGCCATCTTGGTGAATCTGTCCACTACAACCCAAATGGTATTATGTCCTTGAGAAGGAGGAAGGTCGGTGATAAAATCCATGGACAGGTGTGACCAGGGACGACTAGGGACAAACAATGGTTGTAACTGACCTGCTGGAGACTGACGAGGAGTCTTGTGCTGCACACATTTAGGACAGGATGCCACGAAATCCTGGATGTCCATTTTCATCTTTGGCCACCAATATGTCGCAGAAAGGAACTTGAAGGTCTTCAGGACACCAGGATGACCAGTGAACTTGGATTGATGGGCCCAAGATAGCAACTTGGGACGGAGTTCTGGGGAAACAAAAGTCTTACCAGGAGGAGGAGCTGGGGAGACTTGAGATGCAGCGAAAACCACGGGACTCAGGATGGAATGTGGCACTGAGTCAGATGTTCCTTCTTCAGATTCCATGGATCGGGATAACGCGTCGGCTTTCACATTCTGCGAACCTGGGCGGAAATGAAGCTTGAAATTAAAACGTGAGAAAAACATAGCCCACCTGGACTGGCGAGGGTTAAGGCACTGAGCTGCCTTTAAATATAGCAGGTTTTTATGATCCGTGTAGATGTTAAACGGATGTTTGGCCCCTTCTAGGAGATATCTCCATTCCTCGAGAGCCAGCTTGATCGCCAGTAGTTCTTGATCTCCCACGGAGTAGTTAGCTTCTGCAGGAAGAAACTTGCGAGAATAAAATCCACAAGGGTGGACTTTCCCATCGGATCCCTTCTGGGAGAGAACAGCTCCAACCCCAACTGTAGAGGCATCTACCTCCAACTCGAACGGTCTGTTGACATCTGGCTGAGACAGCACTGGAGCAGACATAAAGGCTAGCTTGATCTTCTGGAAGGCTGCCAAGGCTTCTTCTGACCAGTTGGAATGGTCTGCCCCTTTCCGAGTCAGGTTGGTAATAGGAGCGATGAGAGTGGAGAATCCTCGAATAAATTTTCTATAGTAGTTGGCGAAACCCAGGAACCGCTGGATAGACTTGAGAGAATTTGGAATGGACCAATTGGCAATAGCTTCCAATTTTGTCGGGTCCATCTGAAGATCCGATCCGGAAATTATATAACCCAGGAAGGGTATAGAGGGAACTTCAAAGGTGCATTTAGATAGTTTCCCGTAGAGCCGGTTCTCACGAAGACGTCGGAGAACTTCACAGACTTGTAGACGATGAGATGGAAGGTCTTGGGAGAAGATAAGGATATCATCTAAGTAAACAACGAGGTACTTATACAGGACATCACGAAAGATTTCGTTCACAAAGTGTTGGAACACTGCTGGAGCATTACTCAACCCAAATGGCATTACCAGGTATTCATAATGGCCATCTCGAGTGTTGAAAGCTGTCTTCCACTCGTCACCACTCCGGATTCTGATGAGATTATAGGCACCGCGGAGATCTAACTTGGTGAAGATGCGGGCTCCTTTAACTCTGTCAAATAATTCGGTAATGAGTGGTAATGGATAACTATTCTTGATGGTAATGTCATTGAGACCCCGATAGTCAATGCATGGACGCAGTCCTCCATCCTTCTTTTTAACAAAGAAGAAACCTGCACCAGCGGGTGATGATGACGGACGGATGAATCCCTTCTGAAGATTCTCTCTGATGTAATCACTCATCGCCTCAGTTTCAGGAACAGACAACGGGTAGGTGCGCCCCCTAGGTGGCTTCTTGCCAGGAAGGAGATCGATGGGACAATCCCATTCCCTATGGGGCGGCAGGATATCAGCAGCCTTTTCACAGAAGACGTCTGAGAAGTCTTGATAAGCTGCTGGGAGACTTGACTGTGTCTTTACTTCGGTAGACTTTATGGGACACACTTGGGCTAAACAGGATTGATGACAATGTGAACCCCATGAGGTAAGCTGCAACGTTGACCAGTCAAACTGTGGATTATGTAGCTGGAGCCAGGGCATGCCCAAGACAATCTCCTGGGTGGCTTGAGGGATGACCAGGAACTTAATCAGTTCAGAATGGAGAAATCCAACTCCCAGAACCACTGGGGCAGTTTGATGAGAAATGTTCCCCTTGGAGATTCGACTACCATCCACAGCAGTAATGTAAACTGGACAAGAAAGTTCACAGGTAGATAGGCAAAATTTATTTACCGCAGCTTGGGTGATAAAGTTTCCTGCAGCACCGCAGTCCACTAATGCTGACGCAGACTGGAGCCCAACTGAAGTCTCTAGCGTCACTGGAAGGATGAGGTCTTGTTGAGAAGGAGCTTGACTGAAAGATCCTAACTTGACTCCTCCCTTACAAGTCAGGATCTGGCGTTTCCCGAACGCACCGTGCAGGAGTTAATCTGATGGCCCGCAGCAGCACAGTATAGGCAGAGTCTCTCACGTATTCTTCTTGCCCGCTCTTCAGGAGTTAGGCGGGACCTATTTATCTGCATAGGCTCGTCAGAAGAGGGAGACTGGAACTGTACAGAAGGTATGAACCTTGATCTGCGTGGCTCACTCCGAGCGCGTTCATTATTGCGTTCGCGGATGCGAGAGTCCAACTTAATGCACAGGGAGATCAAATCAGACAGTTGAACAGGAATGTCACGGGTCGCCAGTTCATCCTTGATCCGATCCGAGAGTCCGTGCCAGAAAGCTGCTACCAGAGCTTGGTTGTTCCACTGAATCTCTGCAGCCAACGTCTGGAACTGGATGACATATTGTCCCATGCTTCGGGTACCTTGACGAAGTTGGATCAGGTCTGCCGAAGCTGATGTTGCACGACCAGGCTCGTCAAAGATCCGTCTGAAGGTTGACACGAAGTCTGTGTAGTTGTTAATCAGAGGGTCAGCACGTTCCCACAGAGGAGACACCCAACTCAGAGCAGATCCAGAGAGTAAGGAGATGATGTAGGCAACCTTGGATCTTGGCGTGGGGAAATTATGTGGCAATAACTCAAACTGTATTTCACATTGGTTGAGAAACCCGCGACATAACTTTGGACTGCCATCATACTTGCTCGGCACGGGCAGGTGCAGACGTGACACTGGAGCTGATGCAGCCGGCATAGAAGAACTCACAGCACTGGCAGGTGCTGGAGTAACAGGAACAGTAGGAGAGAGTACACTAGGCAGGGATTGCTGTAGTGTATCTAATCGGGAGGACATCCCTTGCAGGAATTGAAGCATCTGCTGCTGCGCAACCTCTTGACCATCCAGACGGGAGACCAGATTTTGCAAGGCCTCTGACCCCACACTCCGTCCACCATCCGAGTCCATCGATCCTGGACTTACTGTCAGATTGTGTTTGGGCTGTGTCCCCGGAGGGGGCGCTAGTGGGTCAGTGGAGGTAGATGGGAGAAAACGAGGAGGCTGGATAACGTTCCTGCGCATGAGCGCAATGGTATTTTATTTGGCAGATGATATAATACAGAATGGTAGCAGAAACAATAATAACAGATGAATAAAGTCAATCACTCAGTATGATAACTGAAAGTCTATGGCAATGGATGACAGATGACTTGAGAAAATAATATCCGGTAATATATAAACAGAAGAACAAGTGTTTGTGAAATGGTTCTGGTTTGGAAACCAGTGCAGGTTTTAAAACAGGAAACTTAGGCAGCAAGGTGGAAATGGCAAACCTGAGCAGAGGCAGGAGTCTGACTTCACAGTGCAGGTGATGAGGCACTGGCAGCAGCAAGCTGTATCACAGGTGGAGGAATGAAACACACCTGGAGTCAGTCTTCAACTGCAGGCTGAAGCACACAAGGTGGTGATGAGTGTGAAGCCTTGTTTGCAGGTTGCAGGTATTGCTGGGCCTTGAAGTTCCACGGAGCTGTGCAGAGTAACCAGGAGTACAAGTTCTTAACCAGAGAACCAGGAACACAGGAGGAACAGGAACAGATCCTTTCACATGGGTCGCTGGAGTGACACAAAGTCCAGGATGCCTGCAGACTGATCCTGCAGTCTCTTATGTACCCCATGGTGCACAGGGATTGGGTGAGTGAAGGAAAGTGGGTGCGGCCAAGCACCGGATTGGCCGCAGTATACTGGCTGTTTGCAGACTGTCATGGCGGCGCCCACGCCGCGGCCTAGCGGGGACGCGGCGCGCTACACGCCCGCTGTCTCAGGAGTGTTCCCAGGCCCTTGATGATGTCCCATGGCAGGGGCATAGGTGACAGGTGACCGCAGGGAGCCAGGACGGAGTCCGCAGCGGCGGACGGATGTCAGCCTGGTAAGTCGATTCCTGACACACTCCCTTCACAAACGTCTGAACTTCAGGTAGAGAAGTCAACTCCTTTTGAAAGAAAATGGATAGGGCCGAAATATGGACCTTAATGGAACCCAATTTTAGGCCCAAAGTCACTCCTGACTGTAGGAAGTGAAGGAAACGGCCCAGCTGGAATTCTTCCGTAGGGGCATTCCTGGCCTCACACCAAGCAACATATTTTCGCCATATACAGTGATAATGTTGAGCTGTCACATCCTTCCTAGCCTTTATCAGCGTAGGAATGACCTCATCCGGAATGCCTTTCTCCGCTAGGATCCGGCGTTCAGCCGCGGTAAGTCTTGGAACAGACAGGGCCCTTGTTGCAACAAGTACTGTCTTAGAGGAAGAGGCCACGGGTCCTCTGTGAGCATTTTTTGCAGATCTGGATACCGAGTCCTTCGTGGCCAATCTGGAACAATGAGTATCGTTCTCACTCCTCTTTTTCTTATTATTCTCAGCACCTTGGGTATGAGAGGAAGAGGAGGAAATACATAGACCGACTGGAACACCCACGGTGTCACCAGGGCGTCTACAGCTATCGCCTGAGGGTCTCTTGACCTGGCGCAATACCTCTATAGCTTTTTTGTTGAGGCGGGATGCCATCATGTCCACCTGTGGCAGTACCCACCGACTTGCAGTCTGTGCGAAGACTTCCTGATGAAGTCCCCACTCTCCCGGGTGGAGGTCGTGTCTGCTGAGGAAGTCTGCTTCCCAGTTGTCCACTCCCGGGATGAACACTGCTGACAGTGCGCTTACGTGATTTTCCGCCCAGCGAATAATTCTGGTGGCTTCCGCCATCGCTACCCTGCTCCTTGTGCCGCCTTGTCGGTTTACATGAGCCACTGCGGTGATTGTGTCTGACTGAATCAGAACCGGTTGGTCGCGAAGCAGGGTCTCTGTTTGACGTAGGGCGTTGTATACGGCCCTTAGTTCCAGGATGTTGATGTGAAGGCAAGTCTCCTGACTTGACCACAGACCTTGGAAATTTCTTCCCTGTGTGACTGCTCCCCACCCCCGGAGGCTTGCATCCGTGGTCACCAGGACCCAGTCCTGAATGCCGAATCTGCGGCCCTCGAGAAGGTGAGCACTCTGCAGCCACCACAGGAGAGACACCCTGGCCCTGGGGGATAGGGTGATTAACCGATGCATCTGAAGATGTGATCCGGACCACTTGTCCAGTAAGTCCCATTGAAAGGTCCTTGCATGGAACCTGCCTAAGGGAATGGCCTCGTATGATGCCACCATCCTTCCCAGGACTCGAGTGCAGTGATGCACTGACACCTGTTTTGGTTTTAATAGGTTCCTGACCAGTGTCATGAGCTCCTTCTATCGGGAGATAAACCCTTTTCTGGTCTGTGTCTAGAATCATGCCTAGGAACCAACTGCGACTTTGGCATATTTAGAATCCAGCCGTGTTGCCGTTACACTTCCGGAGAAAGTGCTACGCTGATCAGCAACTGCTTTCTTGATCCCGCTTTTATGAGGAGATCGTCCAAGTATGGGATAATTGCGACCCCTTGCTTCCGCAGGAGTACCATCATTTCCGCCATTACCTTGGTAAATATTCTCGGTGCCGTGGAGAGACCAACGGCAACGTCTGAAATTGGTAATGACAATCCTGTACCCCCAATCTGAGGTACGCCTGATGAGGTGGATAAATGGGTACATAAAGGTATGCATCCTTTATGTCCAGAGGCACCATAAAATCCCCCCCCTTCCAGGCTTGCGACGACCGCTCTCAGCGATTCCATCTTGAACTTGAACCTTTTCAGGTATATGTTCAGGGATTTTAAATTCAATATGGGTCTGACCGAACCGTCCGGTTTCGGGACTACAACATGGACGAATAACCCCCTCCTTGTTGAAGGAGGGGAACCTTGACCACCACCTGTTGAAGATACAATTTGTGAATTGCAGTTAACACTATTTCCCTCTCGTGGGGGGAAGCCGGCAGGGCAGACGGTGAGGGGGCATCTCCTCGAAGTCTAGCTTGTATTCCTGAGACACAATATCTGTTGCCCAGGGATCGAACAGGGAGTGAACCCACTTGTGGCTGAAATTTCGAAGACGTGCCCCCACCGGGCCTAGCTCCGCCTGTGGAGACCCAGCGACATGCGGTGGATTTTGTAGAGGCCGGGGAGGACTTATGTTCCTGGGAACTAGCTGTGTTGTGCAGCTTCTTTCCTCTGCCCCTGCCTCTGGCAAGAAAGGACGCACCTCGGACTTTCTTGTTTCTTTGTGATCGAAAGGACTGCATTTGATAATGTCGTGCTTTCCTAGGCTGTGCGGGAATATAAGGCAAAAGATCAGAATTACCAGCCCTAGCTGTGGAGACCAGGTCCGAGATCCCTTCTCCACATAATCCTCAGCCTTGTAAGGTAAACCTTCCATATGCCTCTTAAGTCGGCATCACCTGTCCATTGCATGTTCCACAGGACACGTCAAGCAGAAATCGACATAGCGTTGACTCTAGAACCCAGTAGACTAATGTCTCTTTGGGCATGTTTTATATATATATATATATATATATATATATATATATATATATATATATATATATATCTCTATATCTCTAAGACATCATTATATATATATATATATATATATATATATATATATATATATATATATATATATATATATATATACACATACATATACATACATACTAGGGTCTCAATCTCTGCTGATAAGGTATCTGTCCACGCTGCTACAGCGCTATAAACCCATGCCGACACAATCGCCGGTCTGAGTAGTGTACCAGAATGTGTGTAAATGGACTTCAAAGTACTTTTACTGCATGCTATCTGCAGGATCCCTGAGGATAGCTGTTAAGTCAGCGCTACCTTTTGGGCAAACGTGACACCCTAGGGGAAGATTCCCATCGTATCCTGGCCCTAGTAGGGAAAGGATACTCCCTGAGAATTCTTTGTGGGAAACTGCAGTCTCTTGTCTGGAGATTCCCGCTCTTTTTCTTCCTGAGAGGAGGGAAATTTACCTCAGCTTTCTTCCCCTTAAACATGTGTACCCTTGTGTCAGGGACAGATGAGTCATCAGTGATCTGCAAAACATTTTTTATTACAATAATCATATATTGAATACTTTCCTGCCATTTTGGCTGTAACTTTGAATTATCGTAGTCGACACTGGAGTCAGACTCCGTGTCGATATCGGTGTCTATTATTTTGGATAGTGAGCATTGAGAGACTCTGAAGGTCTCTGCGACATAGGGACAGACATGGGTAGATTCCCTGTCTGTTCTCTAATCTTTTGTGCATTGAATTTACCTTGGCACTTAATTTCACATATCCAAACAGGTGTCGGCGTTGTCGACGGAGACACCACTCACACACACATTTGCTCCATCTCCTCCTTAGGGGAGCCTTTTACCTCAGACATGTCGACACACACGTACCGACACACCACACACTCAGGGAATGCTCATCTGAAGACAATTCCCCCACAAGGCCCTTTGGAGAGACACAGAGAGAGTATGCCAGCACACACCCCAGCACTATAAACCCAGGAATAACACAGTAACTTAATGTTAACCCAGTAGCTGCTGTTTATATTGATTTTTGCGCCTAATTATGTGCCCCCCCTCTCTTTTTACCCTCTTCTACCGTGTATCTGCAGGGGAGAGCATGGGGAGCTTCCTCTCAGCGGAGCTGTGGAGAAAAAATGGCGCAGGTGAGTGCTGAGGAAGAAGCCCTGTCCCCTCGACGGCGGGCTTCTGTCCCGCTTAAATATACATTTTCTTGGCGGGGGCTCATACATATATACAGTGCCCAACTGTATATATGAGTACTTTTGCCAACAGAGGTCCATATGCTGCCCAGGGCGCCCCCCCCCCCTGCGCCCTGCACCCTTTCAGTGACCGGAGTATGTGAGGTGTGTTTGGAGCAATGGCGCACAGCTGTAGTGCTGTGCGTTACTTCATGTGAAGAACGGAGTCTTCTGCCGCCGATTTTGAAATCTTCTTGCTTCTCATACTCACCCGGCTTCTGTCTTCCGGCTCTGCGAGGGGGACGGCGGCGCTGCTCTGGGATCGGACGACGAGGGTGAGATCCTGTGTACGATCCCTCTGGAGCGAATGGTGTCCAGTAGCCTAAGAAGCAGGACCTAGCTTCAGAGAGTAGGGCTGCTTCTCTCCCCTCTGTCCCACGATGCAGGGAGTCTGTTGCCAGCAGAGCTCCCTGAAAATAAAAAACCTAACAAAATACTTTCTTACAGCAAGCTCAGGAGAGCTCACTGAACAGCACCCAGCTCGTCCGGGCACAGATTCAAACTGAGGTCTGGAGGAGGGACATAGAGGGAGGAGCCAGAGCACACCAGAATCTAAATTCTTTCTTGAAGTGCCCATGTCTCCTGCGGAGCCCGTCTATTCCCCATGGTCCTTACGGAGTCCCCAGCATCCACTAGGACGTTAGAGAAATAAAGGATTTTGTCCTCGAAGATGATCCCTTATATCTTTTACAGCCATTTCTTTAGATGAGTATTTAGAGTGGGATTTCTACTCACATGGGATATAAAGAACTTGCTGAAAAGCACAGAAGAACATGAGACGATAAAGATGGAGCCATAGCTTTTAATGGGGTTCTAGCTTTCCTTTTCTCTACTGCTGCTTAGAAAATGAAAGCAAAGTTTTAGTTGCCTCCTATGATTATCATTGCTGGTATTCCCTTTAAATTAGATTATATTTTATAAATGTTCCTCAAGGCGCTGTTTCCACAGGGCTAATGGTGCATACACACAGAGCGATTTTGACTGAGCGATTTACCTTTAACTGGCAGTAGGCGATTTTGACTATCTGTACCAGCGATTTTGAGTAACTGTGCAAGCAATTTTGGCTATGGGCGATTTTGACTAACTCCTTTTAAATAGGGGGATGCTTTTACTTTTCCAGCGACCTAGTCAATATTGACTTGCCTGCACAGTCTATTTTTCCCAGCAGTAGCGACCTGGCGGGGATGTGTATCGCTATCTGTGTACACATGGAGCGATATGAACTAACTTTCTTAGCGATTTTGACTATATAGTCATATCGCTGTGTGTACACACCTTAAGACTTTTTTTTTTTTTTTTTTTAACACTACAATTTAGTATAAGGAGATTGTTCATGTAGCAATGCTGAATGCCACTGGACCCGGTAATTTTCTTTGGACTTACTTACACTGAGCCGCGATCCGGTTTAACTCGGCAATGACCCTGGTCAAAAACTCTGTGTAAAAGGGGTATACCGATGTGTATCTTTACAGCCTTGCTGCGTTGCATTATTTCAGTGGGGTATTGTGGTCTGGGACAATTTTACTAAGCTCTGAAAAGCATAGGGGTATAAGTACCCTTGAGCAGTGGAGCTTTTCTGCCCACACTTGGAGATGAAGATAGCAAAGGACCAGCTACACCCCGGCCACAACATGTATAACTTGCTTCCTTCAGGCAGGCGTTACAGGGCCATCCCCGCCGGGTCCACGAGAAGCCTCAAAAGTTTCTTTCCCCAAGTGGCCCGCCTGCTGAACTCCTGAACATTGACTGACTAGAAGTACATGTAACTCACTTGTGTCCCTACGGTAAACCTATCTGTATGACTGTACTTCCTCCGCCCCGATCATGGCCAACACAGGGAAAAAAATAAATTCCACCATATTAAGCCCCACACAGTAATGCCCCCTGCACCATGTTATGCCACACACCACAGTGCACTTGATACAAAATGCCCTACCGTTAAGCTTCAAATTACTTTTAAATTACCGTACCTGCTCATTGCCAAGGGTTACACACGCTGGGTGTCATGCTGGTTGCAAAGAGTTTCATGCTTTTGGATCCATGCTGGTTGCCAGGGGTTGCATGCTCTGGGATCCATGCTGGTTGCCAGGGGTTGCATGCTCTAGGATCCATGCTGGTTGCCAGGGGTTGCATGCTCTAGGATCCATGTTGGTTGCCAGCGGTTGCATGCTCTAGGATCCTTGAGGGTTGCCAGGGGTTGCATGCTCTGGGATCCATGCTGATTTCCAGTATTATGGCTCCTCAATCCACACAGATCCTACTCCATCTCCTGCCTTAGACCCCAGTCTGGGTACACAAACATATCCCAATCTGACAATGTGCACTTGAATAGGGCTGGATACCATGCTGTAACTGTGCTCCAGAAACCAGGACAGTACGAGGACTGTAACTAGAGCAACATAAGAAGTTCGGTAATTGAAATAGTGCATTGCTCCACAACTATACTCAAAAAATCTAATAAAGTACGCATACTTAAGACTTTGTATATTATACATATTTATGTTCACATTATCTTTCAGGGATGTTCGGAAAGTCACTTCCTAGTACAGTCCCACCTGTGTTTACAGTAGAAAACAGAGATGCAATCCTGGACATTAATGGAAGTAAGCCATTTTCCATGGTACAGTAAATTGTGTTATTTGGCAGCCTGGCTTCATACAGCTAAATTTGTCTAATATTTTATATTTAGGACTTTTTCAAGAAAATGATCCAGATAAGAGCATTGTTATGGAAGGAGACATTCTTAAATCTGTGAGTTCTAGCTTTTTGAAATGTATTTTATGCTTATGAAATTTGCCATCCCTGTCACTCATTCAAATTTCTCCCATTATGTACTAAAGGGAGGTATTGCATTACCTATGAATCAAAAGCTGCCAGAAAAGTCTAGAAATAGAAATCTGCCACCATACTTCCATCTGACCTTTTCTTCTTTTCTCTACAGAAAGGCTTTAGTACGTACAGCCCTCGAACTTTACAGTGGCCGAAGCTCAATGGTTTTGTGACCATACCATATGTTCTATCTGCTGACTATGGTAAGTATAAACATAATGCACCTTACTATATAAGGTCTATATTACACTGGAACGGTTGAGTCATATAGGGGACACAACTAACAAAACATTTCCTACAGTGCATCCGGAAAGTATTCACAGCACTTCATTTCTTCCACATTTTGTTATGTTACAGCCTTATTCCAAAATGGAATAAATTCATTTTTTCCCCCTCAAAATTTTACACACAATGCCCCATAATGACAACAATTTTTAAAAGATTTTTTGCTAATTTATTAAAAATAAAAAACGAAGAAATCACATGTGCATAAGTATTCCCAGCCTTTGCTCAATACTTTGTTGATGCACCTTTGGCAGCAATTACAGCCTCTTTTTGAATATAATGCCACCAGCTTGGCACACCTATCTTTGGCCAGTTTCGCCCATTCCTCTTTGCAGCACCTCTCAAGCTCCATCAGGTTGGATGGGAAGCGTCGGTGCACAGCCAATCGGATTCAAGTCTGTGCTCTAGCTGGGCCACTTAAGGACATTCACAGAGTTGTCCTGAAGCCACTCCTTTGATATCTTTGCTGTGTGTGTAGGGTGGCTGAAAGATGAACAGTCGCCCCAGTCTGAGGTCAAGAGCGCTCTGGAGCAGGTTTTCATCCAGGATGTCTCTGTACATTGCTGCATTAATCTTTCCCTCTATCCTGACTAGTTTCACAGTTCCTGCCACTGAAAAACATCCCCACAGCATGATGCTGCCACCACCATGCTTCACTGTAGGGCTGGTATTGGCCTGGTGATGAGCGGTGCCTGGTTTCCTCCAAACATGATGCCTGGCATGGTTGTCCTTCTGGACGGATCTCCTCTCTCCAGATAGGAATGCTGTAGCTCTGACAGAGTGAACATCGGGTTTTTGGTCACCTCCCTGACTAGGACCCTTCTTCCCCGATCACTCAGTTTAGATGGCTGGCCAGCTCTAGGAAAAGTGGTGGTTCCGAACTTCTTCCATTTACGGATGATGGAGGCCACTGTGCTCATTGGGACCTTCAAAGCAGCAGAACTTTTTCTGTACCCTTCCTCAGATTTGTACCTGGAGACAATCCTGTCTCGGAGGTCTACAGACAATTCCTTTTGACTTCATGCTTGGTTTGTGCTCAGACATGCACTGTCAAGTGTGGGACCTTATATAGACAGGTGTGTGCCTTTCCAAATCATGTCCTATCAACTGAATGTACCACAGGTAGGCTCCAGTTAAGCTGTAGGATGATCATCTCAAGGATGATCAGTGGAAATAGGATGCACCTGAGCTCAGTGGTGGAACTAGCGAGCGGTGGGCCCAGGTGCAACAAAATGCTGTGGTCCTACCCCCCCCCCCCCCCCCCCCCCAACCCGTCCAAGTCCACCCCCTCACCACTGGAGAGGATCTGGTGAGGGGGACCTGCTCAGGGCCAGGGAAATGGATACCCAGCAACAGTGTCATAACTAGACATTTTAGCGCTGTGTGCAAGAAATGACATCGGAGCCTCCCCCCCCCCCCCCCCCTATGTGAAGCAGGGGAAGGGGTGTGGCCACAAAATAATACCAATTCATATAACGGTGCACAGTAGTCTCCATTATTCAAATTACGCCGCACAGTAGCACCACTACACCAGGTAGAGCCCCTTTTACACATTACGGCGGACAGCGTCCACTTTTTTTACACATTACGGCAGACAGCGTCCCCTTTTTACACATTACAGCAGACAGCGTCCCCTTTTTACACAAGACAGCGTCCCCTTTTTTACACATTACGGCAGACAGCGTCCCCTTTTTACATATTAAGGCAGACAGACAGAATATATAGATAGATAGACAGATAGACAGAATAGATTATACTTACTGTCTCCGCTGGCAGTCAGGCTCCTCGGTGCAGTAGCTTCTGGCAGATCCCGGGCAGGGGAGAAGGAGAAGGAAGGGGGACTCGGGAGCCGCAGCAGCGCAGTGCAATTGGTGGAGGTGCCGCTGCAGCTGTCTCTCTCCTTCCACATAGGCTGGCCTCTGCCGCTGTGATGAGGGAAGCGCATCCCAGCATTCACAGCTGTGACCAGCCTATGTGGAAGGAGAGGGACAGCTGCAGCAGCGCCTCCAATTACACTGTGCTGCTGCGGCTCCCTCCTCCACCTCCCTCCTCCTCCTCTGACCCCCCTCCCATGGCCGCTGCGTCCCTGTGCTCTTCTCGGCGGCGGTGGTCCGCAGCACACAGCGGCAGTTGGCATGTAATGAGTCAGTTTGAATCATTCATGCCGAGCTGGCTTTGGGCCCCTTGACAGTGGTGGTAGTTCCGCTACTGCCTGAGCTCAATTTTGAGCTTCATGGCAAATGCTGTGAATACTTATGTACATGTTTTTCATGTTGTCATTATGGGGTATTGTGTGTAGAATTTTGAGGGGAAAAAATGAATTTATTCCATTTTGGAATAAGGCTATAACATAACAAAATGTGGAAAAAGTGAAGCGCTGTGAATACTTTCCGGATGCACTAAGTGTGGTGCCTGTGGGGGGGTACCTTCTGGCACTTATTGTGGTCTTATATGTGGTCATGACTGGTTCTATTTTGGGATAGTGTTATTAATTCTATTGTGGCTACTGGTATCCCGAGAGATGCTCTCACACTCATGGCTTGTACTTTATCAGCTATTGATGACGAGTTACTTGATGCATCAACTAGGCAATATGTTGTTAACATGTGTGCACTTGCTAAGGTGTGTATTGCCAGACTGTGGCTAGGTAAAGAAACCCCAACCTTACAATCTTGGATTTCCTTGGTTAATGACACTGTCTCACATGAGAAATTTGTGTACTTGGCTAGAAAGGCGGATAACAAGTACTTAGCTATCTGGGCTATATGCCCCTCACTCGGCTGGCTCTTAACGTCTGCACTGTTGGAGCAGACTGAATGTGCAGGAAGTGATTTTAATATTTGTGCTACTTGATTAAGGAGACCACACGTTTTGACATGGCATTGTAATGTTTTATTGCTGTTACTTTATTTTCTTGTTTGTATTGTTTGTTTCCCTTTTTATTTTTTGACCAAAATGTCAAAAAATATCAATAAAAAGTATTGCATAAAAAAAAAAAAACATAATGCACCGGATTTCTTCAGTGGGCCTGATTCAGAGGTGAGTGCAAATGATGTTGGTACTGTGTCTTCGGTAGCAGCGCATCTGGGTATGAGAGGTTATATTAATGTAGCAGGAGGCATCTTTTGTAAAGAGACGCCCTCTGCTGGCTTCTCAGATCCACTGCACGTGTCTGAAGATGCAGCATTGGATCACCATGGCGGCAAACATCACAATGATCACTGCAGCTAAGCTGCCATGGCCAGTAACTCTTTATTTGTGGACACAGTTGCTGGTTTGAGCACACTCAAAAAAAAAAAAAAAAAAGGGAAGCGACAAGTCTCTGTTTTCTGAAATACGCCCCTCCCACTGCAAAATGCCTGAAGCCTGTCAATCAGGCGGCAGCTTCCTCCACACTGCGACTGAAGTTGTGGCACATGCACAATGTGGCTCCAGCGCATGTGCAGTAGAGAAACCATCAGACAGCATCTGAGTCTGACTCAGGCCCATTATCCCTTACATTGTAAGCAGAGCATATACAATACATAATAACGGATGAAGAACTGTACAATAAAATGAAACCACTCAATACAGAATGTGCTCAGCTTTCCAGCGGTCTGGATGCTGGCGGTCATGTGACCAGAGCAAGAATCCCGACAGAACACGGAATCCTGGAGCTGGAACACATACCGCCAGCATCCCACAGGTAAGCCCTAAGCCCTGGGGGGATAGGGTTAGGCACTAGAGGGGGAAAGGAATTAGCCATTGCCGCCTCCCCCTGAGTATTAGCCCTAGACACCACCCCAGGAAGGTTAGGGGAGGGGGCAGGGGAGTGGTAAATTAATTACCCCGTCCGCTGTTGGCATTCTAAAAGTCGGGATGCCGTGGTTGGTCATGTGAATACTGGCATCCTAACCGCCAGTATTAGGTATCACATCCCCCTAAATACAATACCTTTAATATCGTATTAAGTACTCAGATAATTCCATAAATCCGTGTCCCAGGAGCAGTGCTTCAGTTAGGCCAATATGTGGCACCGGTGGTAAGAGGACACCCAAAACAAAACCTGCACTAACCTAGGAACCTTGGCAGAATGCAAGAGAGCAAAGGGTAAGAACAATGTGACTGATCTGGCGCTTATGATGAAGGTGTGACAAGTGGTTTCTTCTCTGCAGAACCAGATCATAGGAAGATCATACAGGACGCATTTAATGACTTGGAGAGTGCAACATGTCTTCGTTTTGTGCCCCGCACCGATCAGCGAGACTTCATCTTGATTGAGCCAGATTTGGGGTGAGGAAGAATCTTCTTCATATTTGCCTAAAGCCTTGATTTTTGCCAGCTGAAAGGAGTGTTTCCTCCCTGAAATGATTGTAGTTCGGACAGTACACAGGTGTAGTCTAAACTGTTCTGAATAGATGCAGGTATGGGTTTGTTTGACATGTATTACTTACACATATTGGGGGCAACCAGATTGTTTCTGAACTATTTTTTCTTAGAATGTGGCTAAACCATTCAGTAGAAACCAGTGACATCATGATGTCACTCACTCCAGGTACATTGATAGACTTCATTCTCATGAATTTTGATTAGGGCCAAAACAGCTGTCAGCTCCCAATGTACAGAAATCATGCATAATATTATAACCTGGAGCACAGAGTAGTAGTGTGCTGTAACCCATAGCAGCCAATCAGATGTCTGCTGTTAGTTGCCTTTTATAACCCAGCTAAAGAAAGCCTAATATATGGCAGGTATAGGTTAAAGTTCATTCCACTTTACCAGTTAATGAAGTAGCCATCTGGCTGCTAGGGAGGAATCCACTGATCTTCTCCGGAAAATACTTTGCATTGCTTTTGCCCTATCAGGGCACTGTATCTGCTGCAAATATGTGAGATCTGCAATGTCCCGTGACTGTAAATAGCCGTACACTTAAATGTTGCGATAATGTCTGTTTTCAAAGGAATGATTACAAAAACACCTTAATAAATTATCCCCCTAATGTCTGCCTGTTGCATGTCTTCTAACCTGGATAATCTATGTCTGTGCAATGTGGAAGTGGTGACCAGGTCCGTAACCATGTGTGTGCGGAGTGTGCCACCCCACATAGCGCTGCAGGGTAGGTGGCATTGTTGGTGGCACTTGTCAATTATATGTTCTAATTACTGTCACTTGTAGCTACCCCCCTTTTTGAAGCCCAGCATCTTCTGACCACCCCTGTCTCCTTCCCCCATCCCTTCCGTTGCTAAAAACTATACAACATTCATGGTCAAGATGTTGAAATTAAACCCCATTGCCTGTGGCATTGCAGTCAGACACTCTATTCCAGGGGTGGCCAACCAGTCAGAGGCAAAGAGACAGAAAAGATCCATAGGTAAGGGCAAGAGCCACTATCATTTTCGCACAAAAATGGGTGTGTGGCCTAGTTGTCACAAAGCCACACCCCATTTTTGTGCACACACCTTTCGGTATGACGTTTGTAGGAGTGTGACCTTGTGTCATAACCTCGTTTAGTCATGTTGTACAGTGCCACATACATATAAAAATGCCAAAAAATGGGTGCCACCACAGTGCCAGATAAATATATGCCCCCAGTGCCAGATACACATGCCCCCACAGTGCCAGATACATATATGCCCCCAATGCCAGATACACATGCCCCACAAAGTGCCAGATACATATATGCCCCTAGTACCAGATACACATGTCCCCACAGTGCCAAATACATGTATGCCCCCACAGTGCCAAATACATGTATGCCCCCACAGTGCCAAATACATGTATGCCCCCACAGTGCCAAATACATGTATGCCCCCACAGTGCCAAATACATGTATGCCCCCACAGTGCCAAATACATGTATGCCCCCACAGTGCCAAATACATGTATGCCCCCACAGTGCCAAATACATGTATGCCCCCACAGTGCCAAATACATGTATGCCCCCACAGTGCCAAATACATGTATGCCCCCACAGTGCCAAATACATGTATGCCCCCACAGTGCCAAATACACGTATGCCCCCACAGTGCCAGATACATATATGCCCCGCAGTGCCAGATACACATGTCCCCGCAGTGCCAGATACATATATGCCCCACAGTGCCAGATACACATGTCCCCACAGTGCCAGATATGCCACCAGTGCAGATACACATGCCCCCACAGTGTCAGATATGCCCCCTGTGCAGATACACATGTCCCCACAGTGGCAGATATGCCCCCAGTGCAGATACACATACCCCCACAGTGGCAGATATGCCCCCACAGTGGCAGATATGCCCCAGTACAGATACACATGCCCCACAGTGCCTCCCACAGTGCCAGATATGCCCCCAGTGCAGATAGACATGCCCACACAGTGCCAGATACATGTATGCCCCCACAGTGCCAGATACATGTATGTTCCCACAGTGCCAGATACACGTATGTTCCCACAGTGCCAAATACACGTATGCCCCCAGTGCAGATACACATGCCCCCACAATGCCAGATATGCCACCAGTGCAGATACACATGCCCCCACAGTGTCAGATATGCCCCCGGTGCAGATACACATGCCCCCACAGTGTCAGATATGCCCCCAGTGCAGATACACATGCCCCCACAGTGGCAGATATGCCCCAGTGCAGATACACATGCCCCACAGTGTCTCCCACAGTGCCAGATATGCCCCCAGTGCAGATACACATGCCCACACAGTGCCAGATACATATATGCCCACACAGTGCCAGATACATGTATGCCCCCACAGTGCCAGATACATGTATGCCCCCACAGTGCCAAATACACGTATGCCCCCACAGTGCCAGATATGCCCCCAGTGCAGATACACATGCCGCCACAGTTCCTCCCACAGTGCCAGATATGCCCACACAGTGCAGATACACATGCCCCCACAGTGCTAGATATGCCCCCAGTGCAGAAATACATGTCCACACAGTGCCAGATATGCCCCATTGCAGATACACATGCCCCCACAGTGCCTCATATGCCTCCAGTGCAGATACACATGCCCCCACAGTGCTTCATGCCTCCAGTGCTGATACACATGCCCACACAGTGCCAGATATACCCCCAGTGCTGATACACATGCCCCCACAATGCCTACAACAGTGCCAGATATGCCCCCAGTACTTATACAAATGCCCCCACAGTGCCTCCCACAGTACCAGATGTGCCCCCAGTGCTGATACACATGCCCCCACAGTGCCTCAATTATCCCCCCCCCCAAAAAAAAAGTGCTGCTTATCGCGCTGCTGCTGTGAGTAGAAGGAGATCGCAACGTGCACCTCTCCTACCCCTCAGTCTCCGGCGGAAGTGTCTATCTTCAATTCGGCGCCGGCCTGTGAGCCAATCAGAAGCCTTAGCTGCCGGTCCGCGAGCTCTGATTGGCTCACAGGCCGGCGCTGGATTTTAGATAGACACCGCCGCTGGAGACCTGCTGTGAGTGCGCTGTGTCTGGCAGCGGTGGCCGGGAGCGGATCGAGCCGCATGCGGAGGATGAAAGAGCCGCATGCGGCTCGAGAGCCGCGGGTTGGCCACTGCTGCTCTATTCATTAAGCGATTTGCCCTTGCATAGAAAGCTAGAGAATTCTAAGATAGAGAATTCTACCATTTGAAGGTTACCTTGTACTTTGTGAAAAAAATGATCAGCATTACAGCTAAGCAGATCTATGTAGTGTTTGGCTGCGAGAGATTGGATGTGTGGTTGCACACTACATAGATCTGCACAACTGCAATACTGAATATATATTTTTTTACAAAGTACAAATAGCTTCATATAGTTAGAAATATATCATAGTTTCTCTAACGTCCTAGTGGATGCTGGGGACTCCGTAAGGACCATGGGGAATAGACGGGCTCCGCAGGAGACATGGGCACTTTAAGAAAGAATTTGGATACTGGTGTGCTCTGGCTCCTCCCTCTATGTCCCTCCTCCAGACCTCAATTTGAATCTGTGCCCGGACGAGCTGGGTGCTACTTAGTGAGCTCTCCTGAGCTTGCTATAAGAAAGTATTTTGTTAGGTTTTTTTATTTTCAGAGAGATCTGCTGGCAACAGACTCCCTGCATCGTGGGACTGAGGGGAGAGAAGCAGCCCTACTCTCTGAAGATAGGTCCTGCTTCTTAGGCTACTGGACACCATTAGCTCCAGAGGGATCGTACACAGGATCTCACCCTTTGTCGTCCGATCCCGGAGCCGCGCCGCCGTCCCCCTCGCAGAGCCGGAAGACAGAGGCTGGCGAAAGAAGCAAAAAGACTTTGAAATCGGTGGCAGAAGACTCCAGTCTTCACTGAGGTAGCGCACAGCACTGCAGCTGTGCACCATTGCTCCCACATTAATCCCACATACTCCGGTCACTGTAGGGTGCAGGGCGCAGGGGGGGGGGGGGGGGGGGCGCCCTGGGCAGCAATTAGAGACCTCTTTGGCAAAAGTTTGCATAATATACAGTTGGGCACTGTATATATGTATGAGTCCCCGCCAAAATTGTACATGAAAGCGGGACAGAAGCCCGCCATCGAGGGGGCGGGGCTTCTTCCTCAGCACTCACCAGCGCCATGTTTTTTCTCCACAGCACCGCTGAGAGGAAGCTCCCCAGTCTCTCCCCTGCAGTTACACGGTAGAAGAGGGTAAAAAGAGAGGGGGCACATAATTAGGCGCAAAAGATCAATATAAACAGCAGCTACTGGGTTAACATTAAGTTACTGTGTTATTCCTGGGTTAATAGCGCTGGGGTGTGTGCTGGCATACTCTCTCTCTGTCTCTCCAAAGGGCCTTATGGGGGAATTGTCTTCAGATGAGCATTCCCTGAGTGTGTGGTGTGTCGGTACCTGTGTGTCGACATGTCTGAGGTAAAAGGCTCCCCTAAGGAGGAGATAGAGCAAAAATGTGTGTGTGAGGGTGTCTCCGTCGACAACGCCGACACCTGTTTGGATATGTGTAATTAAGTGCTAAGGTGAATTTATTGCACAAAAGATTAGAGAACAGACAGGAAATCTACCCATGTCTGTCCCTATGTCACAGAGGCCTTCAGAGTCTCTCAATGCTCACTATCCAAAATAATAAACACTGATATCGAAACGGAGGTTGACTCCAGTGTCGACTACGATAATGCAAACTTACAGCCAAAATGGCAGAAAAGTATTCAATATATGATTATTGTAATAAAAGATGATTTGCATATCACTGATGACTCATCTGTCCCTGACACAAGGGTACACATGTTTAAGGGGAAGAAAACTGAGGTAAATTTCCCTCCTCTCATGATGAAAAAGAGCAGGAATCTCCAGACAAGAGACTGCAGTTTCCCACAAAGAATTCTCAGGCAGTATCTTTTCCCCACTAGGGCCAGGATACGATGGGAATCTTCCCCTAGGGTGTCACGTTTGCCCAAAAGGTAGCCCTGACGTAACAGCTATTCTCAGGGATCCTGCAGATAGCGTGCACATTCTGTTACACTACTCAGACCGGCGATTGTGACGGCATGGGTTTATAGCACTGTGGCAGCGTGGACAGGTACCTTATCAGCAGAGATTGAGACCCTAGTATGTAGATATATATAAAAGTATATATATTCACAAACGTGGAGCGGCACTCGAAGGACTTCAGTCAGATAACAAAGGACACAGCGGTCACTAGTTTGTTAGAATCGACGTTTCGATAATTTAATATCGTCTTCAGGATACATACAGTGCATACAAGACAACATTTATATACCTACTCACCAACCCTGTAGTCACCACGCCACTGCTGCGGGCGCCGGGTCCTCGGACGACAGTGTGAATCCGTCGCGCACTTCCTGTGCGCCCGGCCGCTCGAGCGGTTGCCTGGAGACCAAACAATAACATGTGATGTCAACAAAAAACGAGTGTCACTGGGCAATGCTGGATTACATGTATCTAACATAGATGTACATACAGGGACAAAAACTAATGATTATACAAGTGCATGCTAACAACACATCATCTGAGTACCATCTAAAAACGTATATTATATACGACTTTATATGCTAGCATCCATAGACTAAATGCATCAAGAGAACATTGCTAATCCATAAAGAAAAACAAACAGTGGTAACTCAAGCTCCAGTACAAGACAGGCAAAAGTAATCTTAATTGGTAATGGTACAAAGTGTGTTATAAGTCATGCACATAGGATTTCCAGGGTCCAGAACCATCATGGAGCTAAATTGGATACCTAAAACGTGATGCTGACAGAAACAAAAATGAAAGAAACCGATAATTTTTTGAGAGAGAACATGTAAACTCTACACAATCTAAGAAAAACCATTATATACTTCACAGAAAACAATTCAGGGGAAGGTTTTCATTAAGACCTTTCGGTGCAATAGTATTCAGGCGGTATATCCACCTGGCTTCTCTCTGAAGTAGGGCCTTGCCCCTATCACCCCCCCTAAGTCGTTTAGGTTCGGTATCAATGATTTTGTAGCGTAATGTGGTAAGGCCATGTCCCATTAATCTAAAGTGACGGGCCACAGGTTGATTTGATGCACTGCTGGCCCCCTCTAGTGCATGTCTGATGGCCGACCTGTGTAGAGCCATGCGCTCCTTGAACATCCTGGTGGTTTTCCCCACATATATGAGACCACAAGGGCATCTAATAATGTACACCACGTAAGTACTGGTACATGTTAGTACATGGCGTATGGCGATCCGTTCCCCTGAATGTGGATGGGAGAAGGAATCACCATACTCCATGAAACTACACGTGGTGCAACCGGTACATCTGTAACAACCCGCCTTTCTAGTGAGGAAGGTAGTCAGCCCAACTTTTTTGGTATTAGAAACATCGTTCTTAACAAGCCAATCTCTGAGATTCCTATTTCTGGTATAACTGGCTAATACTTTAGTATTTTTGAGCATACTCAGTTCGGGATCTGTTGTCACCACAGGCCATAAGTTCTTTACGGTCTTCGCTATATGTGGACTAGCTGGACAGTATTGTTGAACAAATGGGATACAGTCACCAAGTCGTTTGTGACGGTCACCGGATGGGATTAAGGTTCTGGAGCGTGGGATAGCCAACGCTCTCTCTTTGGCTTTCACCAAGTCCCCATACTTGTATCCTCTGAGCATGAATTGCTTCATCAGGTCATTAATCTCTCGTTCAGCATTGACTATATCATCAGATATACGGTGTATCCGCAAGAATTGAGAGAACGGTAGACCTCTCTTTGTGGAATTAGGATGTTGGCTATTAGCATGCAAAATTGTATTGCGGTCCGTGGCCTTCTTGTACAATGAAGTACAGATTCTGCCATTTGCCACAGAGATTTGGACATCTAGGTAATTCACGGATTGTGTGCTCATCTGATACGTGAATTTGATGGTACTTTCCATGGTATTGATGGCTGTCATTAAAGTATTGAAGTCCTGTTCTGTCCCTGACCATATGAGGAACAGGTCATCAATATACCGTGTAAAGAACAGAATCTTCGATGCAGTGTTGGTATCACTGAAGAAGGCATGGTGTTCCACCTCAAACATGTACGTATTCGCAAAGGCAGGGGCCACACAGGACCCCATCGCACAGCCTTGTTGTTGGACGTACCACCGAGAGTCAAATAGAAAATAATTTCTTTTTAGTGTTAGTTCCAATAATTTGATGAAAAATGAGATATCTGGGCCCAAGTACAGTGTGCTAGATGCCAGCAATCTGAAGACTGCATCTAGTCCCCCCGAATGGGGGATATTGGTATAAAGGCTAACAATATCTAATGTGCAGAGGAACACATTCTCTGGGAGTGTTTGTAACCTTTGTAGTTGGATTATTAAGGAAGTGGTGTCTTTTAAGTAAGTTTTCTGAGCTTGGACCACTGGCTGGAGGTAGATGTCTAAGTATTGGGAAATACGGTAATAGACAGAATGCCTCGCTGATATGATGGGGCGGCCTGGAGGGGAAATGGGGTTTTTGTGGATTTTAGGCAGTGTATATAGTACTGGGGCTACCGGATTCTCCTGGATGAGAGTGTCCCTGGTATTCTTGTTGATAAAGCCCTGTACCACTGCCTCATCCAAAACTCCTTTAAGCTCAAGATTAAATCTACTGGTAGGGTCCGTTGAAATCTCCAAATAAACGGAACTATCCTCCAGTTGTCTGTAGATCTCTTCTTTATATTTGTGTAAGTCTTGTAGAACAATCCCACCCCCCTTATCGGCGGGGCGGATGACAATACTATTGTCCTTACTTAATTTGTGGAGAATGTCCCAGTCTTTTTTAGACATATTGGATCTGCCTGGTTTAAAGGATTTAACAACGCTTTTAACCTCCTGGTCAAGTGAGCGGTTAAAACATCTAAGTGATGGATTCATGCTAAGGGGGTCGAAATTGGAGGCACCTTTAATTTTTTGGAGAGGGTTCGGAGTCATCTGGGACGTAGTTTCAGTAGGACCAAAATGTTCGCGTAGTCTAAGTTTCCTGTTGAAGCGATAGGAATCAATTTTCCATTGAAATTCATTAAATGGAGAGGAAGGTATAAATGACAAACCTTTGTTCAGTAGTTGCTCTTCCTCTTTTGAAAGGTCTCTGCAGGACAGGTTAAAGATTATTTTTTCTTTGGCTTCGTGGTCTTGTTTTTCTGCTTTGAAGATCCTACGCCATTGTCCTCCTCGTCTGGAAGGAGATCCCCTGTGGCCTCTCTTTGTGCCCGTGTGCTTACCCCTAAAGGGGGCTTACCAGTGGTAGATCTCCCTGTTGTATCCGGCTCACTTTGAGAGGACTGGCCTCCACTTGAGGTGTCCGTGTCGCCCGCAAATTTTCTAAATCGCCTCTGTCGGGGTTTGAACTCCCTTCTTTGGCCCGGATTGAACGCCCAGGTATACACCCTACCTTCGGCGTAGTCCTTTTGGACCAGGGTCAGCTTGTTTCGCTTGAATTTCACAAGCTCTCTACGGTAGGAGTCCACTTGTGTGGTCAATTTCGCAAGCCAGTCAGTGTTGGTGTCCTGTGTCAGTGTGGATAGGTGTAGGGCTTCAAATTCAGCTTTCTTCTGCTTAACTGCCTTCAATTCTCTGGCTGATTCCTCCACTACCAGTAGAATAAGGTCTAAGCTGCACTTATTAAGAATTGCTGCCCATTTTCGGCAGAATTCGGTGTTAAACTTCCCTATTGTTGGGGAATTTCTTACCCGAAAGCCCCTGGGTATTTGGCCACTCCGATGATAGTCGGACAAAGTCACTCCATGTAAGAAAAAATCGATCTCTTTCTTTGATAATCTTAATAGCTGGGCATACAATTGTTCCACAGATTGGGCACTTTCAGTCTGCTCAAAGTGCTCTTTGAAGCGTATGTTGTCTGCGTCGGCATCCGAGAAGCTCCAGGTTTCTCCTGTCTGGAGAGTAATATTCCTGATCCCTGTATTCTCCTGCATGCCCGTAGACAGTTAAAAACAAAAGCAAGTGCAAGCCTGCACTCTGCCAGGAATGGTGAGACGATGTATGGAGACTGAGGTGCCTTGTCAGAAGTGATGTACACAGTGATGATAGGTCAGAGACGTCCCATCACTGGATGACATCCATATACTGCAGTGTGGAGACCGGCACTCTTACACACAAATACAATTGCCCCGGTGCCTCCTCAAGTGATCCAAAGATCATATATATTCACAAACGTGGAGCGGCACTCGAAGGACTTCAGTCAGATAACAAAGGACACAGCGGTCACTAGTTTGTTAGAATCGACGTTTCGATAATTTAATATCGTCTTCAGGATACATACAGTGCATACAAGACAACATTTATATACCTACTCACCAACCCTGTAGTCACCACGCCACTGCTGCGGGCGCCGGGTCCTCGGACGACAGTGTGAATCCGTCGCGCACTTCCTGTGCGCCCGGCCGCTCGAGCGGTTGCCTGGAGACCAAACAATAACATGTGATGTCAACAAAAAACGAGTGTCACTGGGCAATGCTGGATTACATGTATCTAACATAGATGTACATACAGGGACAAAAACTAATGATTATACAAGTGCATGCTAACAACACATCATCTGAGTACCATCTAAAAACGTATATTATATACGACTTTATATGCTAGCATCCATAGACTAAATGCATCAAGAGAACATTGCTAATCCATAAAGAAAAACAAACAGTGGTAACTCAAGCTCCAGTACAAGACAGGCAAAAGTAATCTTAATTGGTAATGGTACAAAGTGTGTTATAAGTCATGCACATATGAATGGTGAGACGATGTATGGAGACTGAGGTGCCTTGTCAGAAGTGATGTACACAGTGATGATAGGTCAGAGACGTCCCATCACTGGATGACATCCATATACTGCAGTGTGGAGACCGGCACTCTTACACACAAATACAATTGCCCCGGTGCCTCCTCAAGTGATCCAAAGATCATATATATTCACAAACGTGGAGCGGCACTCGAAGGACTTCAGTCAGATAACAAAGGACACAGCGGTCACTAGTTTGTTAGAATCGACGTTTCGATAATTTAATATCGTCTTCAGGATACATACAGTGCATACAAGACAACATTTATATACCTACTCACCAACCCTGTAGTCACCACGCCACTGCTGCGGGCGCCGGGTCCTCGGACGACAGTGTGAATCCGTCGCGCACTTCCTGTGCGCCCGGCCGCTCGAGCGGTTGCCTGGAGACCAAACAATAACATGTGATGTCAACAAAAAACGAGTGTCACTGGGCAATGCTGGATTACATGTATCTAACATAGATGTACATACAGGGACAAAAACTAATGATTATACAAGTGCATGCTAACAACACATCATCTGAGTACCATCTAAAAACGTATATTATATACGACTTTATATGCTAGCATCCATAGACTAAATGCATCAAGAGAACATTGCTAATCCATAAAGAAAAACAAACAGTGGTAACTCAAGCTCCAGTACAAGACAGGCAAAAGTAATCTTAATTGGTAATGGTACAAAGTGTGTTATAAGTCATGCACATAGGTCTCTTTCATTTTTGTTTCTGTCAGCATCACGTTTTAGGTATCCAATTTAGCTCCATGATGGTTCTGGACCCTGGAAATCCTATGTGCATGACTTATAACACACTTTGTACCATTACCAATTAAGATTACTTTTGCCTGTCTTGTACTGGAGCTTGAGTTACCACTGTTTGTTTTTCTTTATGGATTAGCAATGTTCTCTTGATGCATTTAGTCTATGGATGCTAGCATATAAAGTCGTATATAATATACGTTTTTAGATGGTACTCAGATGATGTGTTGTTAGCATGCACTTGTATAATCATTAGTTTTTGTCCCTGTATGTACATCTATGTTAGATACATGTAATCCAGCATTGCCCAGTGACACTCGTTTTTTGTTGACATCACATGTTATTGTTTGGTCTCCAGGCAACCGCTCGAGCGGCCGGGCGCACAGGAAGTGCGCGACGGATTCACACTGTCGTCCGAGGACCCGGCGCCCGCAGCAGTGGCGTGGTGACTACAGGGTTGGTGAGTAGGTATATAAATGTTGTCTTGTATGCACTGTATGTATCCTGAAGACGATATTAAATTATCGAAACGTCGATTCTAACAAACTAGTGACCGCTGTGTCCTTTGTTATCTGACTGAAGTCCTTCGAGTGCCGCTCCACGTTTGTGAATATATATGATCTTTGGATCACTTGAGGAGGCACCGGGGCAATTGTATTTGTGTGTAAGAGTGCCGGTCTCCACACTGCAGTAAAAGTATATATAGCAATAATTCCACGAGGTGGAAGGTGCACTCACACTAAAATGAATGAAGTCCGTTCATAAAAAAGACTTTTATTGGAAAAGTCAAAAAGCCTTATATGTCGACGTTTCGGTCCGTATGACGAACCTTTCTCAAGACTAGTAACTCTTTAGATTAACATCGTTCATCAATTCTTAATCATGTGTCTACGATCAGATTAATGTCATCAAAAAACTTTCTATCACAAAAGGGGTAGCAATTCCGGACACAGCCATAAGTGTCATAGATGTGTATAGTATTAGATATACATCTGATCAAACAGATCCTGCTACCATGCTACAGCTACAGGGTCACGGAAAGTGAAGTGTGATAGGTGGAGAGAGGAGCGGAGCGTCCCTGTGCTGTGGAGAAGGGTTCTCGGACCTGGTCTCCACAGCTATAGCTGGTAATTCTGATATTTTGCCTTAAATTCCTGCACAGCCTAGGAAAGCACGACATTATCAAATGCAGCCTTTCGAACAAAGAAACAAGAAAGTCCGAGGTGCGTCCTTTCTTGCCAGAGGCGGGGGCAGAGGAAAGAAGCTGCACAACACAGCTAGTTCCCAGGAACAGAAGTCCTCCCCGGCCTCTACAAAAACCACTGCATGTCGCTGGGGCTCCACAGGCGGAGCTAGGCCCGGTGGGGGCACGCCTTCGTAAGTTCAGCTACAAGTGTGTTCACTCCCTGTTAGATCCCTGGGCAATAGATATTGTGTCTCAGGGATACAAGCTGGACTTTGAGAAGATGCCCCCTCACCGACGGCCCTGCCGGCTTCCCCCCACGAGAGGGAAACAGTGTTAACTGCAATTCACAAATTGTATCTTCAACAGGTGGTGGTCAAGGTTCCCCTCCTTCAACAAGGAGGGGATTATTATTCGACCATGTGGTAGTCCCGAAACCGGACGGTTCGGTCAGACCCATATTGAATTTAAAATCCCTGAACATATACCTGAAAAGGTTCAAGATGGAATCGCTAAGAGTGGTCATTGCAAGCCTGAAAGGGGGAGATTTTATGGTGACTCGGGACATAAAGGATGCATACCTTCATGTCCCCATTTATCCACCTCATCAGGCGTACCTCAGAATTGCGGTATGGGATTGTCATTACCAATTTCAGACGTTGCCGTTTGGTCTCTCCACGGCCCCGAGAATGTTCACCAAGGTAATGGCGGAAATGATGGTGCTCCTGCGGAAGCAAGGTGTCACTATTATCACGTACTTGGACGATCTCCTCATAAAAGCGAGATCAAGAGAGCAGTGGCTGAACAGCGTATCACTTTCTCTGGAAGTGTAACGGCAACACGGCTGGATTCTATATATTCCAAAGTCGCAGTTGGTTCCTACAGTTCATCTGCCTCTCCTAGGCATGATCCTAGACACCGACCAGAAAAGGGTTTATCTCCCGATAGAGAGAGCTCAGGAGCTCGTGACACTGGTCAGGAATCTATTAAAACCAAAACAGGTGTCAGTGCATCACTGCACTCGAGTCCTGGGAAGGATGGTGGCATCATACGAGGCCATTCCCTTCGGCAGGTTCCATGCGAGGACCTTCCAATGGGACTTACTGGACAAGTGGTCCGGATCACATCTTCAGATGCATCGGTTAATCGCCCTATCCCCCAGGGCCAGGATGTCTCTCCTGTGGTGGCTGCAGAGTACTCACCTTCTCTAAGGTCGCAGATCCGGCATTCAGGACTGGGTCCTGGTGACCACGGATGCAAGCCTCCGAGGGTGGGGGGCAGTCACATAGGGAAGAAATTTCCAAGGGCTGTGGTCAAGTCAGGAGACTTGCCTTCACATCAACATCCTGGAACTAAGGGCCATATACAACGCCCTACGTCAAGCGGAGTCCCTGCTTCGCGACCAACCGGTTCTGATTCAGTCAGACAACATCACCGCAGTGGCTCATGTAAACCGCCAAGGCGGCACAAGGAGCAGGGTGGCGATGGTAGAAGCCACCAGAATTCTTCGCTGGGCGGAGAATCACGTAAGAGCACTGTCAGCAGTGTTCATTCCGGGAGTGGACAACTGGGAAGCAGACTTCCTCAGCAGGCACGACCTCCACCCGGGAGAGTGGGGACTTCATCAAGAAGTCTTCACGCAGATTGCAAGGCGGTGGGAACTGCCACAGGTGGACATGATGGCATCCCGCCTCAACAAAAAGCTACAAAGATATTGCGCCAGGTCAAGAGACCCTCAGGCGATAGCTGTAGACGCACTAGTGACACCGTGGGTGTTCCAGTCGATTTATGTATTTCCTCCTCTTCCTCTCATACCAAAGGTGCTGAGAATCATAAGAAAAAGAAGAGTGAGAACAATACTCATTCCGGATTGGCCAAGAAGGACTTGGTATCCGGATCTGCAAGAAATGCTCACAGAGGACCCATGGCCTCTGCCTCTAAGACAGGACTTGTTGCAACAGGGGCCCTGTCTGTTCCAGGACTTACCGCGGCTGCGTTTGACGGCATGGCGGTTGAACGCCGGATCCTAGCAGAAAAAGGCATTCCGGATGAGGTTATTCCTACGCTGATAAAGGCTAGGAAGGACGTGATGGCTAAACATTATCACCGTATATGGCGAAAATATGTTGCTTGGTGGGAGGCCAGGAATGCCCCTACGGAGGAATTCCAGCTGGGCCGTTTCCTTCACTTCCTACAGTCGGGAGTGACTTTGGGCCTGAAATTGGGTTCCATTAAGGTCCAGATTTCGGCTCCATCCATTTTCTTTCAAAAAGAACTGGCTTCCCTTCCTGAAGTCCAGACGTTTGTAAAGGGAGTGCTGCATATTTAGCCCCCTTTTGTGCCTCCAGTGGCACCTTGGGATCTTAACGTGGTGTTGGGTTTCCAGAAGTCACACTGGTTTGAGCCACTCAAAACCGTGGAGTTAAAATTTCTCACGTGGAAGGTGGTCATGCTATTAGCCTTGGCTTCAGCTAGGCGTGTGTCAAAATTAGCGGCTTTGTCACATAAAAGCCCCTATCTGGTTTTCCATATGGACAGGGCAGAATTGCGGACCCGTCCACAATTTCTGCCAAAAGTGGTGTCATCCTTTTCATATGAACCAACCTATTGTGGTGCCTGTGGCTACTCGTGACTTGGAGGATTCCGAGTTACTAGCTGTGGTCAGGGCTTTGAAGGTTTATGTAGCCAGAACGGCTAGGGTCAGGAAAACAGAATCTTTGTTTATCCTGTATGCTTCCAACAAGCTTGGGGCGCCTGCTTCAAAGCAAACTATTGCTCGCTGGATCTGTAACACGATTCAGCAGGCTCATTCTGCGGCTGGGTTGCCGCTGCCTAGATCAGTTAAGGCCCATTCCACAAGGAAGGTGGGCTCTTCTTGGGCGGCTGCCCGAGGGGTCTCGGCATTACAGCTTTGCCGAGCGGCTACTTGGTCAGGTTCAAACACCTTTGCAAAGTTCTACAAGTTTGATACCCTGGCTGAGGAGGACCTTGTGTTTGCTCATTCGGTGCTGCAGAGTCATCCGCACTCTCCCGCCCGTTTGGGAGCTTTGGTATAATCCCCATGGTCCTTACGGAGTCCCCAGCATCCACTAGGACGTTAGAGAAAATAAGATTTTACTTACCGGTAAATCTATTTCTCGTAGTCCGTAGTGGATGCTGGGCGCCCGTCCCAAGTGCGGACTTCTTCTGCAATACTTGTATATAGTTATTGCTTAAATAAGGGTTATGTTGGTTGCATCAGGGTTGATCTGATGCTCCGTTGTTATTCATACTGTTAACTGGGTAAGTTTATCACGAGTTATACGGTGTGATTGGTGTGACTGGCATGAGTCTTGCCCTGGATTCCAAAATCCTTTCCTTGTACTGTCAGCTCTTCCGGGCACAGTTTCTCTAACTGAGGTCTGGAGGAGGGACATAGAGGGAGGAGCCAGAGCACACCAGTATCCAAATTCTTTCTTAAAGTGCCCTGTCTCCTGCGGAGCCCGTCTATTCCCCATGGTCCTTACGGAGTCCCCAGCATCCACTACGGACTACGAGAAATAGATTTACCGGTAAGTAAAATCTTATTTTTTAAGCAGGATCAACTAGCTCAATCAGTAAGGTGTTTGACTGTACTGCAACAGGTTATGGGTTTGTATACTGGTATGGCAGTATATTAGTGTGTATGTGTTATTTAATAAAGGTTATCGCAACTGAATAACAACGAGTTCTCGAGTTAGGTGCGTGAATGCGTGTCCAAATCAATTTTCTTGCAGTGTGTGTGTATAATAAATATATAAAATGTGGGAAGGGAGACCATGGGCTTTCTCTGGGATCAGTTCTGTCATGCCCCTTCCCCATTAGGACATGCACCCTTTATCCCTATTAGAAAAAGGGAACCAAAAAGTCTAGTTCTAGTCTTATGACGTTCATTGCCTTTGCTTTGGGTGTGGATCATTCGATCTACACTAAAAAGGTCTACAGTCAATAGGTCTACCACTAATGGTAGACATGCATTAGGTCAACAGGGTCAAAGGGTCAACGTAGAATAGTTAGACAGTAGGAAAGGTCAACGGTATTTGGTCTCTTGGTTGACCACACTTAGGTCGACAATGTCTAGGTTGACCACTACTGGTCGACAGGGTTTCTAGGTCGCCAGGTCAAGAGGTCGACATGAGTTTTTCACAACTTTTATTTTATTTTTTTCAACTTTTTCATACTTAACGATCCACGTGGACTATGATTGGGAATAGTAACCTTGCCCGAAGCATGGCAAGCGAACCGAGCCATGCAAGGGGACACAGTGCACTAACTGGGGTTCCCAGTCACTGTACGGAGAAAACGACACCAACAGAAAAAAAAACTCATGTCGACCTTTTAACCTGTCGACCTAGAACATGTCAACCTTGAAACCCTGTCGACCTAGTTACTGTCGACCAATAGTGGTCGACCTAGATACTGTCAACATAAGTATGGTCAACCCTCCATACCACACCCAAGGTCAACAGGGTCAAAAGGTCGACATGAAAATGGTAGACACAAAAAAGGTAGACAATCTTTTTTTTTTTTTTTTTTTTTTTTCTTTTTTTTTGGGGGGGGGGGATGGTATTTTGTACATTTTCAGCCACAATCAAGCCCCATTAGTGTACTGCGTTCCCTCGCATGGACTGCTTTGCTTCGCTGTGCTTCGGGCAAGGTTATTATTTCCGATCGTAGACCACGTGGGATGGTGAAGTATAAATTGGTTGGAAAAAATTACAGAAATTAAAAAAAATTAACTAGTGACTTCCATATGTGTGTTGACCATTTATCATGTCAACCATTTGACCCTGTCGTCCAAATGAATATCTACCATTAGTGGTAGACCTATTTAGTGTAGATCTATAGTCCGGATACTCTTTACTTTTGTAGTTTACGGTCAGTGTTGTTTCATGCCTGCAGTACCATGCCTCACCACTGCGTTATTTTACTGTGCTGTTTTTCAGCTGCTGCAAAACATGTTGCTTTACATTAGAGATGGCCATCGGTGGGTTATCCATCGATGGTTGTAATCGATGGTACCATTGATGGCAACCATCGATGGCATAACATTGTTTGTTAGGGATCCATTGATGGTTTCACCCTTCGATGGTTATCCTTGCTTTACTATGAAGTGGACTTGGGCCAAGCAGTGGCTGGGGGCGGGGATTCATGGGTGTCAGGGGGCGGAGCTATTCTCCATGTCCAGACACATTGTAAAGGGGAAAAAAAAACTATTTTGAATCATTGATGGCCATCCCTACTTTACATTTGTTCTTCAGTTCAATAGTGTTTGAAAGCATGCTTATACAGCTCCTGGTCTCCATGTCATAAGTGAACACAGACACAACACTTCATTGTACATTTTAGTCATTCATTAACCTAACTGGGCAAAGTTATCTCTTCACC
This sequence comes from Pseudophryne corroboree, assembly GCF_028390025.1. NCBI lineage: Eukaryota > Metazoa > Chordata > Amphibia > Anura > Myobatrachidae > Pseudophryne > Pseudophryne corroboree. The sequence goes on from NC_086449.1 coordinate 150,442,294, forward strand.
TTGCCAGTCAGACAACACAAAAGTGGGCTGTTAACTGCAGGTGTACCCAGAGAGCACAACAGAACGTATACCCTCCAACTTTTCTCTGCTGAAAACAGATACAGATGAAGTGCGGTGCATGGCCATGGGTAAAGGGGGCGTGGCCACATGTAAAAGTGCGGCAGGGTAACATACCCTCCAACAATTTACACATAAAAATCGGTACAAATCCGAAAAGGGAGCGTGGCCACAGGTAAAGCTGCGTGGTAATGCCCCTTTTCCTATACTTTCAATGGAAGTTTGGAGAGCCAAAAATCGGTACAGACCATAAAAAAAGGTACTGTACCTGCTAAAAAGGTACAGCCAGAGGGTAAGGGCTAAGTCTGAGTCCATATCTCTACCATGGTACAGCCGGCCGCGGAGAGAGGTAGGCTGGTTCAGGACAAGTGTCCTCTATGGAGAGAGGACAGCAAGCAGAGCGGGCAGTGGGAAACTGACCGCTCATGACCCAGGATATTTAAGGGGACTCGCAGATCTTGCTTAAAGTGTGCTTTGAGGTAATTGTGGAACTAAACGGAGCTACGCTGTGTGACTGAGCAGCACTGACAGGCTCCTATACTGCCCACACAATCAAGTATAAAGTACTAGCTTCGGGGAGGGCTCCACCCGCTCCTGGCCGCGCCTCCGGACACCACCTCCTGGTTCTGCAGCAAGGGGAAAGGTATCCGCCTCCTCCCCAACTTGCACTCATGTGTCACCTCCCGCTTCCCTCAGTCCCTGCTCTCTCTCTCATTGCTGTGCCACCCAGGCTCCCTTCCCCATCTGTGCTCCCTCCCCTGTTTTCAGTCCTGTGTGCTCTGCAGATAGCCATGGAGTGACAGGGAGGGGCTCCGCTTTTCACTGAGCAGCGTTGCGGGAGTCTCTGTTCCCGCATCCCTGCTAAGAAAACCGGTACAAATCGGTACAGGAGTTTTGGGTGCCACAGACCATACAAAATCGGTAGTGTACCCGCTAAAACGGCACAGTTGGAGGGAATGTAGAACGCAGGGACAGAATAATAAAGAAACATGCAAGTCTACGGCTCCAGGCCTACACATAAAAATGGATACAACACATACTTGCCTACCTGACCCTCTCCATGAGGGAGAAAATGCTCTGTTTCTGGACTTTCCTGGTAATGTATGATTGCCATCACCTGTGGTGAAACACCTTTCTTATCAATTACCTAGCTCACCACAGGTGATGGCAATCATACATTACCAGGAAAGTCCAGGAACAGAGCATTTTCTCCCTCATGGAGAGGGTCAGGTAGGCAAGTATGATACAACATCATGGCACCGTGATGATGAACAGCCACCTAGCTGGCCATAAATCATAAGTATTAAAACTGTTTTTACTTACCCCATAAAATGATGCAATTTTTCTGTTTGCTAAGCAGAGCATCAGGTAAGAGGGAACACCCAACCTCCCCCCTCACTGAGGGACACCATGGTATGCAGACAGGACAGTGCAGGAAAGTGGTACTGTTCCACCAAAATCAAAAGGCCCTTGATAATTTTCAACCCCGGGCCCACACGGTCCTTAATCCACCCCTGACAGAACGGTGTTGTATTGTGTGATAATGAACATAAACATTGCTGCCTGGTGATACAAACATATCATTGAAAAGCACAGTAGAACACTGCTGGAAGGCAGTGCATTTAGGAAAGCATGCACAAGCTATACGTTCGTTTGAAAGTGGACAAAAGTTAAACGCATATCATGTTACTCTCATAGGAGCAAATGTATCATACCTCCAAGAGAGAGAAAGTAAAGACGTTGCCCATGGCTGATTAGTTGCTATGGGCAATATCTCCATTTTATGTATCTAAGGTTTTGATACATCTCCCCCATAACAATCATGTGACCCTTGTGTTTTCCAGCTGCTATGCAGGTATTGGTCGCACTGGAAAGAAGCAATTGGTCTCTCTGTCCTTTGAGTGCCTGAAGAAGGGAAAAGGGGTGGTTCTACATGAACTGATGCATGTGGCTGGATTTTGGCATGAACACTCTCGAGCAGACCGCGATCTCTACATCTATATAAACGGGAAATCCATAATGAGTGGTATGAGCGATATCAATCCCACATTTTTTTTTTCTTGTCCTGCTTGTCCTTTCCCCAAAGCCAGAAATATAGGAAATGGGCAGCGCCCATATGATATGCACATGTGACGTAGAGACATATGAGGAGTCCTAGGTGCACTGAGTCACTCACCCCGGAATGTATCAAACCTTCTAAAGACAACTGGAGAAGTTGCTCATAGCAACCAATCTGATCCTAAGTAAATAAATGATAGCTATGTAAATAAATGATAGCTAGAAGCAGCTTGATTGCTATGGGCAACACCTCCACTTACCCTCTTTAGAAGGTTTGACACCCGCGCCCCTTCCCCCCCCCCCCTCCACCACCATCTGTATGAATGATGGTTTGTGGCACATCTAGTTCTCTTACCCTATGTGCTGTAGCAGCTGTTTTGCTATGATGTCCGATGTTTAGAGATCTGCAAGGCACATGTACAGGTTTCCATCTGCGAGATTGTATGCATTGCGGCCTAGCTGCAGCATGATTGGGGGGCATGTGTTTTTCTGGGCATGGCGAGGCTAGTGTCTGCGTATTCTGACACAGATTTACTGTCCTCGCAAGCGGTCAGGAGGTGACCATTCTGCATAAGCTTAGGTTGAGTTAGCTTACTCAGATGCATTACGCGGATCTTTTTTCCTCAAGACGCCTCCTACAGATATTAGCAAGTTTACACACAGCAGCTGCACCCAAAAATACAGATGCTGTGCAAAAGCGCCCATCTCTGAATCAGGGCCATATAGCCATACCAATAACTTGTAAACTATCGCACATGCTACTTTTTTTTTTTTTTTTCCTTCTTTTTTTAATTCATTTTTTCAAAAATTACAAATGCCCTATAATGCTGCTTTTGGAAGTAACTTAGTGGAATGTTTGCCCCAGCCAAAGTGTTTAGATTGTTTTGAATTCTCATTTCTAGTATTGGAGTATGTTGGCCGACTTATATCCCTTTTTCACTGCCACTAAAACCCGGGATACTGCTGTGATAACCCGGGACACGGCTCAGTGGAACCGGCTCCTTAAAGAAACCTGGATCCAGTGACTGGGAACTCAACTCGGGTAGCAACCAGGGTTTGACCCGGGTTAAGGGGTCCCACTTACCGCATGGGGATTGGGTATAAAAACGGAATGGTATCTGTGACAATTGTCACCAGTATGGTCTGGAGACTCTAGACCATTCCAGGTTTTTTTTACCCTAACCCCACTTTATGCAGTTACAGCTAGCATCCTGGATGGGACACGACCCACCCCTGCCCTGCTCCGTGTTCTAAATCCTGAGTCGGAACCCTGGGATTTTGGTGGAAAAGGGGCCTTACTGTAATTGAGCAATGGAACCCAGAATATCTCTGTGGTGAAGTTCTCAGTAAAGTCTCATACAAGTCTATAGATTGTAAGCTTGCCTATAGATTGTAAGCTTGCGAGCAGGGCCTTCCTACCTCTGTCTGTCTGTTTTTACCCAGTTTTGTTCTATTACTGTTGTTCTAATTGTAAAGCGCAACGGAATATGCTGCGCTATATAAGAAACTGTTAATAAATAAATAAATAAATAATGTATTAGTGGTTATTGGAGTTATGTTTGTGGAGAGCTCCAAGATTTATACAGTTAAGTGAGTAAATTAACAGGACACATTAATAATGAACATCTTTTTTAAATTTACTTAAATTTATTTGTACACTATATATTACTCTCCTTCCCAACTCACTCTGTTCCAGCACTGCAGGTAAACTTCATCACTTATACCTGCCCAGGTATAGCTGGTGGAATCATTATTTTATGGTTTATCACGACTTCTTATGGTCACGATAGTGCAGAAATCCTGACAGCGTGTGTGTTTTTTTTTTTCTAACATGGTTTTTATAACGTGGTTTTTAAAACGGTCATCATAGTTCATGTTTGAGTTGAACTGTACTTTGTGATTTTTTTCAAGCATACCATGTTCATAAGCGCTGTTATGCTTGCGATGGCTGGCGGGATGCATCGCATTTTGCATGTGATGCATCCCGCTAGTCAGCGCAAACATAACAGCGTTTATTAATGCACAAAGAAGCCCATAGCTTCTACTGTGCAATGCCCACCACATGCAAGCTATAGAATGTATGTCACATTCCAGAGCTTGGTGCATATGAGAAAAGCAGTCAAACCTCTGAAATCTCCATTTTCTGAGGTTTGGCCGTAGTTTTAACTGTGCTGCATCCTGTTCTCAGAGCTAGCAGGTAGGGCCGGCGCTACCACTAGGCAGCTTTAGGCAGCTGCCTATGGGCGGCACCACACAAGTGAATGAGAGAACGCTCCAGCTTAGCCAAACTCCTCCTATACTGTAAGAGAGGAGGAGCAGCTCGTGGGCACCCACCAAGTCACAACCCTGCAGCCCCCCTCCCGACCCCCCCCCCCCCGCAGTGCCGCCCCGCAGAGTGGAATGTTCAATCAGGCTGCTGTGCTGGGCGGCGCATGTGCTCCTGAGTGGTCCCACTCCACATTATCCTTACGAGCTGGCACTGACGCTCCCCCTGCAACTGTCTCCCGCGTAATGATGGCCACTCCGGCGTACCCCCGGGCCCCACCCCCACTTTGGCTCAGTAAGCAGTTAATCGATGGGCCGCTCCGCTGCCGCATCCCCCCCCCCCCCCCGAGTTTGGGCTTACGGAGATGAGTCACCCGCTCCGACGCTCTCCCCCCCCCCCCCCCCCCGCGCCTCCCCGCGATCGGCTCCTGCAACTTGTCCGCATAACCATACCTGCTGCCTCCTCCTCCTGCATCTTGTCACCTGCTCCACCCCACGGCTATTCGGCTCCTGCTGCCTCCCCCTCCTCCTGTATCCCGTCACCTGCCCCCCTCCCCACGGCAATTGGGCTCCCGCTGTCTCCCCTCCCTGCAATTGGGCTCCAGCTGCCTCCCCCCTCCCCGCAGTTGGGCTCCCACTGCCTCCCCCTCCCCGCAATTGGGCTCCCGCTGCCTCCCCCCCTCCTTCTTTTTACTAGCAGCTCCTCTTCAGCTCGGCTCCAACATGTTGCTAGATTCTCTCACCCCCACCCCTGCAATTCGGCTCCCACGTGTTGCATCCCCCCCTCCTGCATCTTGTTACTAGATTCCCCCCCCCCCCCCATTGGGCTCCCACATGTTGCCTCCCCCCCATCCTCCTTTATCTTGTTACCAGCTCCCCCCCTCGATCAGTATCCCGCATGGCAGGAGCACCCGCATAATTTTTCCCTCTTCCCCCTGGTGCGTTTGGTTTCCCGACATGTTACCCGATCCCCCTGCAACTGGGCTCGGCTCCCGTGTCTAATTACCTGATCCCCCCCCCCCCCCCTACCCCCATGAGTGGGCCCCTGCTTGTTTCCCACTCTCCCACCCACGATTGGGCTCCAGCAAGATTGTTACCCACTCCTCCCCACCCAAGATTAGGCTCCTGCATGTTACCCGGGGTCGGCGCTACCATTAGGCAGCTGCCTATGAGTGCTGAGTGTACCAAAAAAAAAAAAAAAGTGAGGCACCCGCGGCGCTCTCTGCTCATCCGGGTTGGAGCCACATGTCCGGCGCTGATCCCTCCTCCCCCTGCTGCATCACTCACACCCCCCTAAAGACAGGGGTGTGCCGTGAGTCGAGGGGGGTGTGGACTTGCGGCATGCCTCCATTTACATGGTGATGGGCGAGGGCACGCGACACGCACACAGGGGAAGCAGAGGCGTGGACTCGCACACTCCTCCATTTCTATTGAGATGAGAGGGGAGGCTGGGGAGCAGGCAGACCAGAGAGCGGCCGCTCCTGATTGGCTGCCGGTCCACGGCAGATTTTAAATAGTAGCGCCACGGTCATCATAGGAGCCATTGCCGCACCAAAGGCCGCCCACCACAGCCTCCTCCTACGTTGCACCACCGCTGCCCTCAGTCCTCCTCTGCCACCCTCAGTCCTTCTCTGCACCTCCACAACATCTCCAAAGACCACAGCCTCCCCCGCCCCGCGCCGACCACAGCCTACTCATGCACCGCAGCTGCTAAATAGGTAATCTTACCCTGCTGCCTTTCTCTCTCTCTCTCTCTCCCTAGTCCCTACTGTATGCTCGTGCTGTCCCTGTCTTTGTCACTCTCCCTGTGCCTGCTGTCACTTTCCCTGTTCCTCTGTCACTCTCCCTGTCCCTGCTGTCACTTTCCCTGTCCCTCTGTCAATCTCCCTGTCCCTGCCGTCACTTTCCCTGTCACTCTCACTGTCCCTGCTGTCATCTTCCCTGTCTCTCAGTCACTCTCCCTGTCCTTGTGTCCCTGCTGTCACTTTCCCTGTCCCTGCTGTCACTCTCCCTGAATTTTGTCTCATTGCATGTGGCATAATGTGAATTTCGGCTCATACCAGGGGCTATAATGTGAATTTCGGCTCATACCCTGTGCTATAATGTGAATTTTGGGTAATACTGTGTGCTATAATGTGAATTTTGGGTCATACTGTGTGCTATAATGTGAATTTTTGGTCATCCTGTGTGCTATAATGTGAATTTTGGGTCATACTGTGTGCTATAATGTGAATTTTGGTTCATTCTGTGTGCTACAATGTGAATTTCGGCTCATACCGTGTGCTATAATGTGCAGTTTGGGTCATTTAGTGTGCTATAATGTGAAAGGGGCACCAGTACTAAAGAGTATAAGGGGTCCTACTATTGTGGTGCAAAATGTGCATAAGGGGTAGTAAACTACACTGAAGGACACACCCCTTTTGCATGTCCACGCCCCCTTTTTCCAGAGCACACGCATCTCTTCGGCGCGTGCATAGTTACAACCTTAACTTTTCCATACCCCCACCTCAAAATTTCCACTTCGACCACTATATATATATATATATATATATATATATATATATATATATATAATATTTATACACACACAGATATGTCCTCCCTCATCTAACGTGCGAACAGGCCATGCGTGCATACTAGCTGCGACCACCATCATGCGGTGGCTGTGGAACTTATTACATGCTGTGTCTGCACTTTTTCACTTTAGGGGGCTCAATATCTTCATTTAATTTTTTTTTTTTTATGTTGGGGGGGGGGGGGGGGGCTGAAAGGTGTAAGTGATTACAATAAACTTCCAACAAGTGAGTGCAAGTGGTGTGGTGTTCTGACTTCCTCCCCTGAAACAGGCCATTATTTTCCCCATGTCTAATTTCAGTGTGTTTTTGACTTTGTTTTGTTCTTTTTTTTTTTTGTTCACCTTCCTCCACCAATGTAAAAAAAAAAAAAAAAACACCACCCAACACTACTACCGCCAACAGAACCCTGATGGGATGTTTAAAGCCTGCTTACATATATTTTAGACTGGTCCTATATGAAAAGGCTGGCTATGACTAAAAGTATCTAAAAAGGTGAAATTGCAAAGAAAGATAATATTTTTGAAAGTCCCACTTTAATTGAAAAAAAAAAATTAAAAAAAATTGGGAACTTTTTTTTATTTTTTGCTGTTTCAGAGCAGCGGATTGGAGCTCTTCTGAATATGTCATTGAACAGGGCCAGCATCTGACCTTGTCTGACAGTATACACTATATGCACATTCCAGTGCCACTTTTTGTACCAGATTCTGCTGAAGTACAGGCAGCAGCTATTGCAGTGTTTTCAGGGGGTGTGATATGCTTTACCGGCGATCGGGATGACGGAGGCAATAAGGCCGACACCGGCATCCTGATGCTGAGAATCTCGTCACTGGTCGGTTAACTATAGTTACCCTTTCCTTTCCTTTCCTTTCCGCAGCCTAACCATAACCCTCAGGGCCGGATTAAGCCTTGGGGGTGCCTGGTGCACTTTGGATAAGGGGATCCTGATGGAGGTGGGGGGCAGTGTATAAGATTGTACATACCTCACAACATGACCTATTACTGGAGGGATAAAATGCTCTGTACATGGACTTCCCTCTTAATATATGATTGGTGTCACCTGTGTAGAACTATTTCATTGATAAGAAAGGTGTTTCAACACAGGTGATTGCAATCATAACTTAAGTGGGAAGTTCAACTTGGTAGAACAGGCATTTCCAACCACGGTCCTCAAGGCACACCAACAGTGCAGGTTTTAGTGATAGCCAGGCTTCAGCACAGATGGTTAAATCAAAATAACTGAGGTACTAATTAAGTCAACTGTGTTCAAGCATGGATATCACTAAAACCAGGACTGTTAGTGTGCCTTGAGAGGACCGTGGTTGGGAAACACTGTGGTAGAAAGCATTTTGTCCCTCCTGGAATGGGTCACATTGGGATGTATGGACTGTGCATATTAAATTTAGCCCAATGGTGTATATTTGATTTTTAATATTAGTTTAATAATGCCTGGGTACTGTTTCTTACCTCCACCTAATTGAAAGACAACTATTTTATAAAATGTTCTTGTAGTGGAACAAAGACAACTTAAACAACCTTCCACATACACATAGAAAAGTAAAATCTACAATGTATCTTGCCACATGCAAAAATAGCAGCAGCCTCTGTACTACTTACACACTGGGACAGGACTCTGTGTGTGTGTGTGTGGTCTCTCTAGACCAGGCATGTCCAAACTGCGGCCCTCCAGCTGTTGTGAAACTACATATCCCAGCATGCCCTGACACAGTTTTGCTGTCAGGGCATGCTGGGATGTGTAGTTTCTCAACAGCTGGAGGGCTGCAATTTGGACATGCCTGCTCTAGACCCTCATTAGATAACAAGTTACACAGGACTCAGACACCCAGGTGTGAGAGAGCTGTAAGTGACACAGCTCTCTCCACCCTCCTATCTCTCCTCTGATTGGGAATCTCCGTTGATAGTTCATGAAACCAGATACTCCTGTGTCTCTGTCTGCACTGCATTCTGTCCTGCTCACATTCTGGCTGTCTGGTTCTGCTGCTGCATAAAAAGGGAAAGCTAATGATGTTAGTGTGCTCTGGCCGGGGGTGGGGGGGCCCTGACAGAGGGGGGCCTGGGGTATAGTATGCCCTGCATCCCTCCTTTAATCTGAGTATGCTAACCCTTCCCAGTGGTGTCTAAACCTAACACCTCCTCCCCACAGCCTAAACCCATACTTGCCTACCTGACCCTCTCCATGAGGGAGAAAATGCTCTGTTCCTGGACTTTCCTGGTAATGTATGATTGCCATCACCTGTGGTGAAACACCTTTCCTATCAATTAACTAGCTCACCACAGGTGATGGCAATCATACATTACCAGGAAAGTCCAGGAACAGAGCATTTTCTCCCTCATGGAGAGGGTCAGGTAGGCAAGTATGCCTAAACCTAACTCTCCCTTTCCCACTGCCTAACCCCCCCCCCCCCAGGGGTGCCTAACCCTCCCTCCCTTTCCCCCCTAACCCTCCCTTCCAGCAGCCTAACCCTACCCTGCTTAACCCTAACGCCCCCAGGGGTGCCTAATCCAAATTCTCCCCAGGGCTGCCTAAACCAGGTGTCTGCATTCTGGTGTTGGCATTTCGTTTGCTGTCGGAGTTCTGGCGCCGGCATACTGACCGCATCTCGTTTTCAGGAAGGTGAGACTGCTTTGTTTATGTTGTCACTGGAAGTATTACGTTTGTGACTGACACTTTGGTTAAAGCCAGTGGGAAAATATGGGAGTCATTTGGGACCTCTGTCACTTCAGTTTGTCATGGATTAATGATGTGATATAAAAAAAAAAGGACATATATTTATTTTTGCATGGTACGAGCAATCTTGAGCTGTATTGTAAACTTCTTCCCTTTTTCCTTTACAGGGTATGAGCGGAACTTTTGCAAGTTTGAGACCACAAACATGCTTGTGAATTATGCATATGACTCCATCCTTCATTACTCCAGGTAGGACTAGCGACACTCCTGCACCGTAAGACCTGTATTCATTCCGACTGCTTAAAAGGGCATGCCTGGTGAGCTCTGCAGTCTAATGAACTAGCTAAATTATAATGAGAATGAGGCTTTTATACATTCAGCCCTAATCTTTACATTGGAAATGGAAAATTAAACACAGGGTTTGAGAACCTTTGTCAAACAAATATGCTTGTATTTCTTAAGGTAAGGTAGCGAGAAGGAAATTGGATGGAAGGTTGCTACTAGTTGTGAATGTACTTATTACATTTGTCTGAAAACATTCTTATAAAGTTTAAGTGAGGAATCCTGTCAGGCAGGGTGTGCCCCCACTGGCGTATCTATATTGGGTGCGGTGCACACGGGGTCCTGGGTCTAGGAGGGCCCACACACCGCACACCCTACACCCATTTAATTATATGTACCGCTCTGTTGGCTCGGCGCTGTCTGCGGAGCTGCAGTAAGCAATGGGAAAATGGCCCCTGCGGCCATTTTCTGGTGATTCATGCATGCGCACCAGAGATGTCCCCAGGAACGCGGCAAGGAGACATGCGTGATGCCAGAGTTTACTGCACCGCCAGAGAGGTAGGGGCCCAATCGGAGCCTGCACACGGGCCACTCTCTTTAAGCGCCTTTGTGTGCCCCCTGTGGACCGTTTACGTTTAACTTCTGTAGATGTAACTGTCTGAGGGGAAGATGCATCAGACCTTGGATAGAGATAAAGTACCAACCAATAAACTTTTAGCTACAATGTTACAGGCTGTGTTCGTGGTTGGTACTTTATCTCTCTCTTCTTTATCGTTCTTCAAGGTTTGATATATCTCCCCCTTTTGTTTCGTTTTTTTGTGTGACAGATATATTGCTTATTGTTCCATACATGTCTTATTCGTTCAAAGAGACTTGTATAGAATGGGAGATCAGTTAGCAACATGGTGTGCGGGGGTTTAATTAGGATAGATGTAAAGTTTTATTTTTTGTGAGAAAATATATATAACTTGTAATAACTATATAAGCTATATTGGGGCAGGCACTATATTAACCAGTGCTGTACATAGAATATTTAGTCATTGACATCAGTCCCTGTCCCAATGGGGTATCCAGACAAAAATGTCTACCATACAAGCATAATCTCTCTAGGGTCTATTTTGTCTACCTTGGTAAATCTGACAGCTTTACATGCCCCATAAAGACCTACAGGAGCTGCGGCTGCTGTCTGAAATGGAGGGACTGCAGCAGATATTTCCAATGTCATCAGACATTCAATGATGATTATTCAATGATCAATAGACCCCTATGTATTAAAACCACTATTCTTTGCATTGCAGCAGAGCATTCAGCAAGGACGGAAGTGCAACAATCTTACCCATTGGTGGCCATGCCAGCACCGAGATTGGTCAAAGGGTAAAGCTCAGCATCTCAGACATTCTGAGGGTCAACAAATACTATTACTGCCCACAATATACACCCTCACCTGGTAAGAACAATTCTTATGGGTGAAACGCTGCAATTGGACAGCTAACGGTTACATGCAAGGGTTTCTTATGATCCGTCTCTCTATATGCCGGGCGGTCGAGCAGATTGCCAGGAGGCGGAGCGGCTCGGCCTGCCCATGTCTCTGTGTGCTGGGCCGAGCGCCGGGTAGCTTACAGTATATATTTACCCAGCCATTTAGTGTTCAGCATGAATGTGCCCACCCATGCCTACCTTACCATCTCTGAATTTATAAAGAGAAGTCTGAGCACTTGGGGAAAGTTAGTTACTGTAGGTCTGTTTTTAGCTTTCTTGTTGTTAACTGCATCCTAAATAAAGGTGTAGGATGGGACTGCTCGTCTTCTCTCTCTTGGGGGCCTATTTATCAATGAACACAATGTCCCAGCACAATTAATGACCTACTGTAACTTGCATCCTAACTATTGGAGCAATTTATCATTACTACGGTGCTGGAACAGCTACTCTAATAAATCAATTGCCTGGCAAAAACCTGATATTGACTGCTAGCGCGCACACAGGACGCAGGACAGGACCACTAGCCCCAGATAATCTTTAGGTGAATACACACTCTGCGATATTTTAGTCAACATAGCTAATTTCCCCCCTTCTGAGTGATATTGACTAAAATATTGAACAGTGTGTATGCTGCACACGGCGGTTGATGTGTGTTCCCAGGGGTCATTAATGACCCCCTCTGTCACCTGTGCATGCAGCTCAGTTTTGGCTATGTTGGCCAAAACTGCATGTTGGGGGCGGCGGCAGGGTGACGTCACTGAACAATAAGTAAGGTACATTACTTTGTGATGTGTTTACTAGTTTTCAACAGCAGGTGGCAATTAGGATAGGAAAACACAGTAGGTCTGTCTGATTTTTTGTGTGTGTGTGTGTGTGTGTGTGTGTGTGTGTGTGTCCTGGTGACTACACAACAACACTGCATCCGTCAAAGTTTTGCTGAACAGAGGGAAAATGCACTAACAGTATGTAGGAAGTCTTTCTGCACACGTACTGTACTTCACTTCTACACACTAAACATATTCATTAAGAGCAATTACAATATGCAATGATACAACTGTACTCTAAGCAAATATATGAAACTTTTACTTTGTGTGCTAATCTCTTGCAGGTGACCATGAAATATTGACACGTGACTCTCCTCCAGTTGCTTTTGAATGTCCCCAAGCAACCACAAATGAAGAGGTGAAACCCAACGAGGGGGTGTTTAGCAAAACTGCTCCGGCTATCAACCGGACCTACACCAATATATCTGAACTCTCCTCCACCAGTCTGCAATCCACGGTCAGCCCAACTCGCATGTTTTCCTACACTGAAATATCTAAGCGCCAAACTACATTGAATGGAATCTCTCAAGAAGAAATTATGTTTAATAGAGTTTCTGTTCCTGCCTTAACCTCCAATACCACACAACCAATTTCAGAGACAATTTCAGAGACAAGTAGTCATAACTTAAGCAGTGGGGAGCCCACACCCTGGTCTACTACAAGCATGGCTGTGTCCACGGTATTTGAACATCAATCAAGAGTTGGGGATGTCTGGAATGCATCAGATGAGGTAGTTACTGGCTTTGCTATAACTGGAGATTTGGAAGAAACTACACAATTTAATCAGTCTGATAAATTTGTAATTGGCTGCTCCGGAAATCTGAAAAAACACTCTACTACTGCCCGTATGGGATGTCAAGAAGAGATTCCTTCTACAAAAACTATGTTAGACTTCATCCAAGAAACACCAATGCCTGCATCGGAAAAACAAGAAGAAACCACACTTAGCACCCAAAGTACTAACCAACTACCAAACAAGACTTTCGTAAACCTGGTTAGCACTGATCCTGTTGCTTCTCCAGCTACTACACCTGAGCTTCAGTTGAGTACCAGAGAAAAGTGGGATGTACCTATGAAAAGCAGCACATATGCAGATACTAACAAAGAAAAAAAGGAAAGCATTGAAATTAGAACAGCGCAAGGAACCTTTTTGACAACAAAGACGTCTACCATCACTTCAGTGGTGCCAGCTATTACTACACATTTATTGAGTACTGTGATATCGCAGACCTCTGTTATAGTTTCAAAAGGGACTAAGCAAAAGCTTGAAAAAAAAGACTCTAACACTCAAACTTCTGCAAGCCCGCAAAGCACTCTAGCGCAGACTACCAGGGAAGACCTATGGAAGCCTTCTGCACATGTTGCATATAATTATACAGACGATCCAGATTATGCCAACCTAAGCCGAGAGTTCCTAAAAGTAGTTATTAAAAGATCCTTGCCAGAGCCGTTACATCCTTCAGAATCAGGGGAATCCTATGGCTCTAGTACGAAACGATATCAAAGATGGATACATGAAAATCTACAAACCCATTCACACACCAACGCAAGAAAGGCTGTAGTGGTCACATTGGGAAATAAGGTTAAGCGAAGCAGAAGTGCCTTACACAATTTGTTTTCCCAAATAACGGTCTCCGCATCTCTTCCAACCTTACATGAAGTTATTCGGCAAATGCCATATCTGGAAAGGAGTTCAAAAATGAAGACTAATTCTGAGTCTGTCTGTGGCTTTGAGCATGGTTTGTGTGGGTGGAAACAAAGTATCAATGATGATTTTGACTGGAGTTTGTCTTGGGGAAGTTTAAATCCTTATACTGGCTATTTTAAACCTGGAGGTAAGTTTCTGTTTCTCTGACAGGGTCCACAGGTTATCCACAGGATAACATTGGGATATGATGACGCGACAGCGGATTTGCACCAATCGGTCAAAGCTTTCGGCCTCCCAGCATGCAACGGGCCTGTCCATATATCCCCGCCTCCTGGCTCAGGCAAATCAGTTTTTTGTTTGGTGTGGCAGGAGCCGGACCATGGTCAAGAGGGCTGCTAGTTTTTTAGCAGCCATAAGCTTTTTTTATTTTTATAGTCTTACTATTTTTTTTGAGCGATCTTTCTGAAAAGTGACGTACCTTAGAGTCGCTCCAACAACTCCCCGCTGGGTCATGACAACACTTACCCACGAGTACAGTGCTGTTTCTGCGGGCGTCTGTGTCGGATGTACTAGCAAGTCCAGCAGACGTTACCAGACTGTGGCCGGAGCACGGGGAGAAGGTAAGGCATAGGTTACGCTTAGAAGGGGAACACAGACACAGCTGCACTGTTTTGGGAGGAGACTATCAAACAGTCGCTGATGCGGCTGCCACCTAGGGTGCACCAGCGCTAGGCCCTAGGGATCATAGGCTTCAGGGGGGTAGTATGAGGCCGTGATCCCTAGGGTTGATGTCAGCAGTGGTGAGTCAGACACTCCCTTGGTTGTCCCTCCCCACGGTTCATGACCAGTTTCCTCCAAGTCTCCCGCCATGAACTGATTTCCCGCTTCTGTCTGAGACGCTGTGTATCTAAGGGGACCCAGTCGCAGCATAGGCGGCTGTGTGACTGGTGCATCAGTGTTCACTTGGGCGTCTGTGTTCACTGTAGGTTCACGGGGCGAGTCTGTGCACTATTAGCGTCTGAATCCACTCAGCGTTCCCTAACGTATTGATCGATCCTGGAAGCAGGGTGAGTCTCCTGGTATCCCACTCTACTGAGTCGGGTAATACAGCACTAAGTCTCTATCTACCTTTGAGTACAAATAGTTGGGTAAGTGCTTGATGCATACGAGTCTGATAACTATTGCTGTTGATTTCTTTCACTGTGCGACTGAATACGGTTAAATCCTATATAAGGCAATGCAGTAATATCTTTCTCCTACATACTTGAAATGTATTTGTAGTTGATAATGTGCTCATATTGCTTATACTAATGTATAACCAGTGACTGTTGCTAGTGTGATTGCTGACTTTACTAGAATTCTGTCAGTTTTTCTGTGTATTCCGATCCTCAATGCTGGTGCAAAGCAGGGTAGGGTCGGATTGTGTGTCACTTTAACAGATTTTAAAGTGATTACAGTCACACATTTTGTAGTAACATTGTACAGGTGTGTGATTTATTGATCATGTCTAAGAGCGGTAAGGGTGAGGAAAATACACTTTCCACAGCAGCACCAATACTCATTTCATGTTTGTCTTGCGAAGCTGGGTTAACCTATCAGGATCTGGTTCAAAAGGGATTATCTGCAAAATGTTATAGTTGACTGAAGCCTCTTAAATAACCGAAGCAAGCACAGGTTCTAGTTGAACCTTAATGGGCTACTTTGCACAGACATTATCCAATATAGCTGAGCAGACAATGCCAGCTCCTATACCAGGGATAGGTTACCTTATTAACCCTTACATGCAACATTCATTCTGAGGTTTATCCACCTTGGGAATTGGCAGCCTCTCAACAAAAGCAGGCTGAAAGGCCGTTGGTAAGTAAATCACATAGACATGAACATCTTCACAGTCTACACATGTTTTAGATGAGGATTCATCGGAGGATGAGGACTCATTGCACTTCGGAGGAAGGTCTCACCTGAGCTAATTAGTGCTATGTAAGCCATTCTATCATTAGAAGAGGCAGCAGAGCCTGTGTTAAATACTAAGGCAACTGTGTTTAAATGTCCCAAAACAGCTGACGGAAATTATGCAAGAGGTTTGGGTTACGTCCAGTAAGAAGTTAGAATTCCAGGAAATGGAATTACAATTATCCTCGTCCAGCTGGGGACTATATAGGAGAGTCGATGGTTTTCTAAAAAACATTTTTTTTTCTTGTCTTGGGCAATCATTAGACCAGCCATGGCTTCATCCTGGATGGCGTAAGCAGTGTCAGCCTGTGCTGATGCATTGAAGGAGGATCTTTCAATAGCATCTAGAGAGCAAAAATCCCATATTGCACATATCAAACAGGCAGCGATAAGCGGCCCTTGGATATCGGTACAACTGCCTCTCAGGCATCAGCTTCAGCAGTAGCAGCTCACAGAGCGGGTTGGCTATGTACATGGTAAGCTGATTCAGAATCCAGGAAGGTTCTGGAGTCTTATCCTTGTTTACTAGAGCGATTCTTTTTGGTAAAGAATTATACAGTATTTTGGAGTCAGAAGCAGACTCCAAGAAAGTGAAGTTTCCTTTCATACATAAATTCAAGCCTAGTTTTCAGCTTTTTCGGTCTTTTCAGAATCAAGGGAAAGGAAAGGGTAATGGCAAACAGTCCCAATCCAACAAGTCTGGTAAGACTAAAAGGTATTGGGCTACCAGAGGACTGGTTTTCAAATCTGAAAATAAGCCATCAGCCTGATGGTGCGGGACTCCACCAGGATGAACTGAGGGTGGGAGGCTGACTTCTTCAGTTTGCACAGATCTGGCAGCAGTCTACTACAGATGCCTGCGTGCAAGAAGCGGTATCTCACAGTTATGATCTACAGCCACACCACACTGGACATGCCCAATCTTATCTGATCTTGGAAGCTAAGCAGTGTTGGTCCTGGTTAGTACTTGGATGGTAAACCACCTAGAAATACCAGGTGCTGTAGGTGTTTTCAAGAAACACCCTCATTAAAAGTTTGTACCAGCCCGTCTTCAGTGGAAACGAAGACCAAGGCTTTGCAAGAGGCATTTCAGGAGTTGCTTCAGTCAGGAGTGATAATTCCAGTTCCTCCACAATAAGGAAGAGGTTTTTATTCTAACCTGTTTTTAGTCCAGAAGCCAAATGGGTCGTTCTGGCCCATACTCAATCTCAAAGCACTGAACAAGTACATTTGGGTGCCTCGGGTGTCATATGGAGACTTTATGTTCCATTATTTTGGCCACTGAGCAGGAAGATTTTATGGTATCCCTGGATATCCAGGATGCTTATCTACATGTTCCTATAGCACTGTCCCATCAGTGCT
Source organism: Pseudophryne corroboree (assembly GCF_028390025.1). NCBI lineage: Eukaryota > Metazoa > Chordata > Amphibia > Anura > Myobatrachidae > Pseudophryne > Pseudophryne corroboree. The sequence continues at coordinate 150,459,484 of NC_086449.1, forward strand.
GTCGGGTTTGCTATCCTCCAGCATCATTTTAAGTTTCAGGCTTTACCATTTGGACTGACCACAGCTCCCAGAGTATTCACCAAAATTATAGTGGTGATGGCATCTTATCTCCATTTGCAGGGGATAAGGATTTAAAAAAATCCATACCTCGATTACTTACTAATCCTGGCACAGTCTCAGGAATTGTTCAGTGTTATCTGGAACAGACAACAGCTTGTTACAGAGATACGGTTGGCTCATAAATTGGGCAAAGTTGTCTCTGGTTCCGTCACAACGGATGGATCACTTGGGGGGCTGTGTTGGAATTGGGTATTCAGAGAGTAATTTTACCGCTCCAAAAATATAAAAAATTAATTTAAGGATTCAGGATTTGCTACACAAACGGTATCAATTTACACAGTAATGCGTGTGATGGGTTTGATGGTGTAGACCAGGCATGTCAAACTCATGGTCATCCAGCTGTTGTGAAACTACAAGTCTCAGCATGCTTTACCAGCTGATCAGTGGAAGGTATGCTGGCAAAGCATGCTGAAAGATACCCAGAAATTGTAGTCTCTGTCTTCCAGGGGCAGGACCTTTCTGCGGGAGATGCATCGCTGCACATAGTCCGTGCCTTAAGGACCTACGTGGATCGTACCAGTGCCATCAGAAAAACAGACACTCTTTGTTCTCTACAGATTTCACAAGAGAGGATGGCCTGCTGATAAGCAGACACTGGCGAAGTAGCTTCAGATGAAAATTTCAGAAGCATACTCTTAAGCTGATTTCCCTGTTCTAGCTAATGTCTCTGCTCATTCTACTTGTAAGGTACGTCCAGTATGGGCAGCACAACGTGGTGCTTCAGCAGAATAGATCTGTTAGGTAGCCACATGGTCTCCATTAACACATTCATTAGATATTGGGGTAGATGTATTAACCTGTAGAAGGCATAAGGAAGTGATAACCCAGTGATAAAGCAGTGTTAAGTGCAAGGTGATAATGCACCAGCCAATCAGCTCCTAACTGTTTATTTACATATGGGAGCTGATTGGCTGGTGTGTTTATCACCTTGCATTTATCACTGGTTTATCACTTCCTTATGCCTTCTCCAGGTTAATACATCTGCCTCATTATGCCTTTGATACCTTTGCCTCTTAGGACACTAAATTCAGGAGGATTCTCCTGTCCAATCAGGAGTGTCCCCACCACTAAATTGCTTTGGGACATCCCAATGTTATCCTGTGGATAACCTGTGGACCCTGCCGGAGAAATATTCATTATGGTAAGAACTTACCGTTGATATCGGTATTTCTCCTAAGTCCACAGGGATCCCACCCTGACGCACCTGATTTGAGGATCCTTTCACTCACTAACCTCTTTTTTCTTGTACGGAAGGGTGTGCATGTGTGTTCTTCTCGCCTGATTAGGGCTCTCTATGATGCTCCAGCCTTTTGCTTTGGAAAAACAACTGATTTGCCTGAGCCAGGAGGCGGGGATATATGGACGGACCTGTTGCATGCTGGGAGGCCGAAAGCTTTGACCGACTGGTGCAAATCCACTGTCGTGTCATCATATCCAAATGTTATCTGTGGACTTAGGAGAAATACCGTTATCAACGGTAAGTTCTTACCATAAAAAATATATTTCACTTTCATGGTGGTTCAGACTTATAAGGTCATTCATTATTCAATTCTCCTTTTTTTATTTATTTTTAGGGTTCCATCTGTCTCTAAAGAGCAGTCCTAAGGACGTATCCACAGAACAGAAGGCTTTACTTCTGAGTCCTATAATTCAACCCTTCAGCTGTATGTCATTCTGGTATGGTTCCCGACACAGTATTATGGGTAAGTACCTACCGAACTTTGTCCTATTGTGCGTCATTTCTAAATCTTTAAGATGTTCAGTTGTTTTAGAGAATTTTCTAGGAAGAGGAAAATGAAAATAGAATATTCTAAAAATCTGGAAGACAGTCTTCAGTATTCAAACAGGACTTGCCTACATTCTTAACTTTGCTTCCCCGAACTAATGAACACTTTAAGCTTTATTGTTCTACCCTTTTATTCCAGGAATAACTCTTATTAGAACTATTTAATGCACCTGTTTGCAGGGGCGTTTCTACAGAGGTGGGAGCCCGTGTGCACCTCTCGGTGGGCCCCCTCCTCTGTATAATGCTGTAGACTCCGGCATTGTGCTGGAGTCTACTGCGCATGTGCAGGTCTTCGGAAACATGACGCCCGCCATGATCTGGAGACCAATTTTGGCGGCAACTTCCGCCGTGATTGCTGGTCCCGGCGCTGGACTCCGGAAAGGTAAGTGTTAAAATGGGTGCAATGGGTGTGGTGTTGGCCCCCCCTGGACCAAGGGGCCCGTGTGCACCGCACCCATTGCACCCATTATAGAAACGCCAATGCCGGTTTGTCATTGGGGAAACAAATGAACCCTGTATTCTGGGCTATTATTACCAATTGCTCAGTAACCAGTCTGTCCAGATGTTTTCATCCAGTACATGGTAACCATGAATCCTTTTTTTAATACATGTTGTCAAATATACTGGCATATTTATGGTGTCATAGAAAAATAATAATTGTATATATATATATATATATATATATATATATATATATATATATATATATAATCACAAATGTATTAAACACTTGTTCACAATGGGAGTTAAAATTCAAAAAGAAAATGTGCTATGATATTATGGGACCAACAAATAGGTGACCCTGCCAAAATGGTCTAAATACGTAAGACTCAACTCATCACTACAGTGTCAGTGTGACTGGCCATCAAAGTGTTGTGTAAGTTGGAAGAATGGTTGTTGGTATACAGAGGCGTCACTCACCTCTGTGACACCCGGTGCGGCAGCGAGGATAAAGGGGGTGGGGCTTCACGGGAACGGGCGTGGCTTAAACAGAGGGGCAGGACTTCATGGGCGGAACCCGTTTTTAGACCATTGCAGGCACGCAAAGGGGGTGGGGCTTTCCGGAGGGGCGGGGCTTCGCGTCCCGACACCCGTTTTTTTTTTCACTGGGGGGTGTGGGAGGTGAGGGCTGACTCCCGGGAGGTGCTGTCCCTGCAGTGCTGGCTCCTACACAGTGACAGGAGCCGAGTGCTGCACATAATATAACAGTGCAGCACTCGGCTTCTGTCACTCTGCAGGAGCTGGCATTTAGGTGTCACCCCTCGGCGGGTGACACCCGGGAGCGGGCCGCACCCCCCTTGTGACGCCACTGTTGGTATATAGGATCAGGGCTGTTTCTAGACAATTTGGCTCTCAGTGCAAGCATTAAAAAAATGCGCCCCCCTCCCCAGACATTTAAAAATTACACACACCCATAGACATAAAAAAAGCAATTTTTGGCACGCGCTCACGACTAGGGTGTGAGGCTTTGCTAAAATGGGTGTAAAGCATCTAATTACTTTTAAATTACTTGCTTGTTGCCAGGGGTTTCATGTGCTGGGTGTCATGTTTGTTTCCGTGGGTTTCATGCTCAGGCATTCATGCTTGTTGCCAAGAAGAAGATACTCAAAGAAAATACTCATGGCCAATGGGGTGTTTCATATTGGCTGGCAGGCACATAGATTTCCTGCTCCCCCTCCTCCCTCTTCCCTAATACTAGTACACTTGGGGGGATGGGGGCAGAGTTTCATGGAATGACATAATGATGCAACTGTGTCATTCCACAACACTCCGCCCCCCCCTCCCCTTTCCTCCACCACTTCCCTAGCGGAGTACTATGCTAGAGGGAGAAGGGGGAGCAGAAGGAGCCATAAAGTGCTGCGGCAGATCGCACTGCTCGCCCGCAGCAAAAAACTGCACTGTATAGGATTATTAATGAGTAACTCTCATTGACTTTCAAGGTTGGGTGTAGCCTGTAGAGGGGTGCTATATATGGAATGTGTGTGAGGGTTTGTAGTATGCATGGTTGAATAAAAATTATAGAGGGCTGTACCAGTGTAACTATTGTGGGGATTGCAGAGTGTAGATAAGCTAGTCAGCAGCATACATGCTGGAAGCAGGGATGGTTTAGCCAGTGGAATGCTAGCCACAGTGTAGTGGACAGATAAAAATAGTAATCACCAGCGCTAAGTTGTATAAAGTGTATATGCTCTGATTAAAACAAATCCAGTACGGTAGGTTATGTTGAAAAAATATATATAATCAATTTAATATGAATAATAAAAGTATCCAGGCGACTTAAAATCACAAATGCCTTTAGCAATACAATCAGAAATTAATTAATAATATAAAATGACACATCCACATATCTCCTCAGTAAGATTCATTCATACCCTGGCTAGGACTCCCTCTGGAATTGTGTCCATAGAATTGGTTGGAGAATTGATGAAAGCAGTGGAGTACAAAGTGTCCCTTTTAAGCATACCAATGCAAGCGTTTCCAGGCAGTTAGGGAAAAACTCCAATTTCTCCACATATGGTAATGTCCAAGGGAAATGCTGTCCAATTAGTGCCGTGTGGGTATTTGAAAGTGAGGATATCCAGCAGATGTTGAGGGGATTTTATGAGGATGTGTCCGGCAGTCTCTGAGTCATAACCTACCGTCCTGGATTTGTTTTAATCAGAGCATATACACTTTATACAACTTAGCGCTGGTGATTACTATTTTTATCTGTCCATACCCTTTTGGGGAATTACCACCCCCTACACCAGCAGCTTTTTGACAGCGCACTACTTCTATTTTCTTTTACACAGTGTAGTGGGTAGATATAAAATAATGGCAAGGGTCAGGTGTTTGTTTATATCTTGTGTAATAGGAAAGGGATGTTCAGGACTTTGAACGACAGAGTGAGAGTGTAAGGCAGACACATTCCCAACCTTGCTCCTCAAGGCACACTAACAGTTCAGGTTATAATGCTATCCATGCTTGAGCACAGGTGACTTAATTAGTACCTCAGTTATTTTGATTTCTCATACGTCCTAGAGGATGCCGGGGACACCAAAAGAACCACTGGGCACAATTCTAAAACTGGAGTCTGGAGGAGGGGCATAGACGGGATCCGCAGGAGACATGGGCACTTTAAGACTTTGAAAAAGGGGTGTGCACTGGCTCCTCCCTCTATGCCCCTCCTCCAGACTCCAGTTTTAGAATTGTGCCCAGTGAGACTGGACGCACTGCAGGGGAGCTCTACTGAGTTTCTGTGAAAATACTTTTTTGTTAGGTTTTTTATGTTCAGGGAGGCTGCTGGCAACAACCTCCCTGCTTCGTGGGACTAAGGGGAGAGAAGTATGACCCACTTCTAGTGAGTTTCAGGGCTCTGCTTCTGGCTACAGGACACCATTAGCTCCTGAGGGTTTGATCGCTGGGTACGCTCAGATGCTGATTTCCCGCAGCCGGCCGTCACCCCCCTTACAGAGCCAGAAGTCAGAAGACAGGTGAGTAGAAGAAGAAAGAAGACTTCAATGACGGCATTTCCCTGAGGTACCGCGCAGCGGTCGGACGCTGCGCGCCAAGCTCCCGCTCAACACACAGCACTCCTGGGTGCAGGGCAGGGGGGGGGGGGGGGGGGGGGGGTGTCCTGGACAGCTTAGGTCACCTCAGCAAAAGGTCTGGCAAGGGGACATTAGTGCTTGGCACTGTCCTAACCCCCGCCAGTATAATATATATTATAAAAGAGCGGGTCGGATGCGCGCCATTAAGGGGGCGGAGCTTCATCCCCACAGCTCACTCGGCGCCATTTCCTCTCTGCTGGCTGCAGAGACGCTGGTCCCTCCTCACACTGCTGAACAAGTATCAGGGTGCAAAACGGGGGGGGGGGGGGGGGGCGGGTTATTTGGTGCAATATTATATATTATAAAAAGCGCTACAGGTCTGGGGCATTTTAGTTAACGCTGCTGACCCATTTATCTGGCGCTGGGGTGTGAGCTGGCAAATTCCCTCTGTGTCTCTCTGACAGGCTTCTCTGTGGGTCTGTCCCCTATAAGCCCAGTGTGTCTGTGAGTGTATATTACACGTGTGTCAGCATGTCTGAGGCTTAGTGCTCTTCACAGGAGGAGACTGTATTAGAGACGCAAAAGGTGGTGGGGGTGACCGTGTCGGCACCGCCGACTCCTGATTGGGTAAATGTATTGAATGCTTTGAATGCTAATGTAGCTCGTATTAGTAAAAGACTGTATAAGTCTGAGTCTCAGACCCAAGCATGGAAGAAATCTGTGGAAGATATGTTATTAAAAGTTCAGGTCCCCTCTGGGTCACAGAAACGTACGTTTACCCAGTTGGTAGACACTGATACCGACACGGACACTGATTCCAGTGTCGACTATAGTAATTCCAGATAAGATCCAAAATTGGCAAAGAGCATTCAGTACATGATTGTGGCTATTAAAGAGGTATTGCATATTACTGAGGACCCTGCTGTTCCGGATAAAAGGGTCTGTATGTATAAGGAAAAGAAACCTGAAATAACATTTCCTCCCTCTCATGAACTGAATACTTTATTTGATAAAGTCTGGGAAAGTCCTGACAAAAGATTTCAGATTCCCAAAAGGATTCCGGTAGCTTATCCGTGTCCCACGGGGGATAGGGAAAAGTGGGAGTCACCCCCCATTGTGGACAAGGCCCTATCGCAGTTGTCTAAAAAGGTGGCTCTTCCGTCACCTGACATGGCAGCCCTTAAAGATCCTGCAGATCGTAAGCAGGAAGCTACGTTAAAATCCATTTATACGACCACAGGGACACTACTCAGACCCGTCATTGCCTCGGCGTGGGTGAGTAGTGCTATTGAAAAGTGGGCAAATAACTTGTCATCTGACATAGATACCCTGGATAGGGATAACAACATCCTCTTGACGCTGGGTTATATCAAGGTCGCGACAGTTTACCTAAAGGAAGCTGCGAGGGATATTGGTCTTTTGGGATCAAAGGCCAATGCCATGGCTGTCTCAGCGAGACGAGCGTTGTGGATTCACCAATGGAATGCTGATGCTGATTCCAAGAAAAGTATGGAGTCTCTGCCATATAAAGGTAAGGCCTTATTTGGTGACGCCCTTGATGATTTGGTGTCTACTGCTACCGCGGGTAAGTCATCCTTTTTGCCTTATGTTCCTCTACAACAAAAGAAAACACACTACTATCAGATGCAGTCCTTTCGGCCCAATAAATACAGAAAGGGCCGAGGTTCTTCCTTCCTTGCTACTAGAGGAAGGGGAAGAGGTAAACAGTCACTGGCCTTGTCAGGCTCCCAGGAGCAGAAGTCCTCCCAGGTTTTTGCCAATGCCACCGCATGATGTTGGGGCTCCTATACGGGAGTCCGCACCGGTGGGGGCACGTCTCAAACTCTTCAGTCACTTCTGGGTTCGTTCGGACCTGGACCCATGGGTTTTACAAATAATATCCCAAGGGTACAAACTGGAGTTTCAAGACGTCCCCCCTCGCGATTTTTCAAATCGGCCTTGCAAGTTTCTCTTTTGGACAGGGAGGTGATTTGCAACGCCATACAAAAGCTGTGTCAAAATCAGGTTGTCATCAGGGTTCCCCAGTCATAACAGGGAGAAGGCTTTTATTCAAGTCTTTTTGTGGTTCCGAAGCCAGATGGCTCAGTCAGGCCAATCCTGAACCTGAAATCCCTCAATTTCTACCTAAAAAAATTCAAATTCAAAATGGAGCCTCTCCGAGCAGTGATATCCAGTCTGGAGGAAGAGGATTTTATGGTGTCGGTGGACATAAAAGATGCCTACTTGCATATCCCCATTTATCCTCCGCATCAGGCTTACCTGAGGTTTGCAATTCAGGATTGTCATTACCAATTTCAGACGTTGCCGTTTGGTCTGTCCACGGCTCCGAGGATTTTCACCAAAGTAATGGCGGAAATGATGGTTCTCCTTCGCAAACAAGGAGTCACAATTATCCCGTACTTGGATGATCTCCTGATAAAGGCGAGATCCAGGGACCAGTTGGCGAAAAACGTGGCCCTGTCTCTGACAGTTCTTCAACAACACGGTTGGCTCCTGAACTTGCCAAAATCACAGTTGATTCCGGCAACGAGGTTGTCATTTTTAGGGATGATACTGGACACAGAACTACAGAGAATTTTTCTTCCGGTGGAAAAGGCTCAGTAACTTCAGAACCTGGTCAAACAAATTCTGAAACCACCAAGAGTGTCAATCCATCAGTGCACTCGGTTGCTGAGGAAGATGGTGGCGTCCTACGAGGCCATTCAATTTGGCAGGTTCCATGCCAGAGTATTTCAGTGGGACCTGTTGGACAAGTGGTCCGGATCCCATCTACACATGCACCGGAAGATAGTCCTATCTTCAAAGACCAGAATATCGCTCCTGTGGTGGCTACACAGCTCTCACGTCCTGGAGGGATGCAGGTTCAGAATCCAGGACTGGATCTTAATGACCACGGATGCAGGTCTCCGAGGATGGGGTACAGTCACACAAGGGGTAAACTTTCAAGGAAGATGGTCAAGCCAGGAAACTTGTCTCCACATAAACATTCTGGAGTTAAGGGCCATTTACAATGGTCTTGTACAGGCGGAACATCTTCTTCGAAATCTGCCCGTGCTGATCCAATCGGACAATGTGACAGCAGTAGCGTACATAAACCACCAAGGTGGAACAAAGAGCAGAGCGGCAATGGCAGAAGTCACAAAGGTTCTCCGCTGGGCAGAGAAGCATACAAGAGGACTGTCAGCGATCTTCATTCCAGGAGTGGACAACTGGGAAGCAGACTTCCTCAGCCGACACGATCTCCATCCAGGAGAATGGAGCCTCCATCAAGAGGTCTTCACAGAAGTCACAAGTTGTTGGGGGATTCCTCGCATAGACATGATGGCGTCGTGCCTCAACAAAAAACTTCACAGATATTGTTCCAGGTCCAGGGACCTCCCAAGCAATAGCAGTGAATGCACTGGTGACACCATGGGTGTTTCCGTCGGTGTATGTTTTCCCTCCACTTCCTCTCATTCCAAAAGTTCTAAAGATCATAAGAAGAACAAAGGTTCAAGCAATCCTCATTGTCTCAGACTGGCCAAGGAGGGCTTGGTATCCAGATCTTGAGGAATAACTCATAGGAGATCCCTGGCCTCTTCCTCTGCGTGAGGACCTGTTACAGCAGGGGCCGTGCGTATACCAAGACTTACCGCGGCTACGTTTGATGGCATGGCAGTTGAACGCCAGATCTTAGCACGGAAGGGTATTCCCAGTGAAGTCATTCCCACACTTCTTCAGGCTAGGAAGGGAGTAACGTCTAAACATTACCACCACATTTGGAGGAATTATGTATCTTGGTGTGAATCCAAGAGGGTTCCTGCGGAAGAGTTTCAGCTAGGACGTTTTCTCCATTTTCTACAAGCAGATGTAGAGGCGGGCCTAAAGTTGAGCTCCATTAAGGTTCAAATTTCAGCCTTATCGGTTTTCTTTCAAAAGCAATTGGCATCCTTTCCAGAAGTTCAAACTTTCGTGAAGGGTGTGTTGCACATCCAACCTCCATTTGTAACGCCTGTAGCACCATGGGATCTTAATATGGTGTTGCAGTCTCTTTGAGCCTTTACAGACGGTGGAGTTGAAGTTTCTCACTTGGAAAGTGGTCGACCTGTTGGCTTTGGCGTCAGCGAGGCGCGTGTCTGAGTTAGCGGCCTTGTCTCACAAGAGCCCTTATTTGATCTTTCATGAAGATAAAGCAGAGTTGATGACTCTGCAACAATTTCTGCCAAAGGTGGTTTCATCTTTCCACATGAACCAACCTATTGTGGTACCGGTGGCTACTGACTCTTTCGTTGAGTCAAAATCTTTGGATGTGGTCAGAGCTCTAAAAATCTATTTTGCCAGAACGGCTCGGGTTAGGAAAACCGAAGCTCTGTTTGTCCTGTATGCTCCCAACAAGATTGGGTGTCCTGCTTCCAAACAGACCATTGCACGCTGGATCTGTAATGAGATTCAGCATGCTCATTCCACGGCAGGATTGCCAGTGCCGAAATCGGTGAAGGCCCATTCTACTAGGAAGGTGGGCTCTTCTTGGGCGGCTGCCCGAGGAGTCTCTGCATTGCAACTTTGCCGAGCTGCTAGTACTTGGTCGGGTTCGAACACCTTTGCAAAGTTTTACCCTAGCCGATGACGACCTCCAGTTTGGTTGATCGGTGCTGCAGAGTCATCCGCACTCTACCGCCCGTTCTAGAGCTTTGGTATAACCCCATGGTTCTTTTGGTGTCCCCAGCATCCTCTAAGACGTATGAGAAAATAGGATTTTGATACCTACCGGTAAATCCTTTTCTCTTAGTCCGTAGAGGATGCTGGGCGCCCGTCCCAGTGCGTATTGTATCTGCAGTTATTAGTTCTAGTTACACACATGTTGTGTTATGCCTATAGTCAGCCTGTCGCTGACATTGGTTCATACTGTTGGCTTGGGTTATGTTGAATGCTACGTTGTGCGGCGTGTTTGCAGTGTGTGCTGGTATGAATATCACCTTAATTAACAATAAATCCTTTCCTCGAAATTTGTCCGTCTACCTGGGCACAGTTCCTATAACTGGAGTCTGGAGGAGGGGCATAGAGGGAGGAGCCAGTGCACACCCCTTTTTCAAAGTCTTAAAGTGCCCATGTCTCCTGCAGATCCCGTCTATACCCCATGGTTCTTTTGGTGTTCCCAGCATCCTCTACGGACTAAGAGAAAAGGATTTACCGATAGGTATTAACATTCTATTTTAACCATCTGTGCTGAAGCCTGGCTATCACTAAAACTTGCACTGTAAGTGCCCTGAGGATCGAGGTTGGTGCCTACTAAGTGATTAGGCCCGGAGAAGACCTTTCCTTTCCTTTTTTTTCCCCAGCAGGACACCCCAAGGAAAACAAAGTAGGGAAGGAAGTTGTCTTACTGTTTGTGTGCAATTGTCTTTGGAGAAAAAGACATTGATAAATCGGTCTTCCTACTATTAAAGGGTGGCATGGTGTACATTGTGATCACTGCTATAGACATCCCAAAGCCTTCATACATGGAGGAAAGAGTTGAACTTTTGTAAGGTAACTGGCAGCTTGAATAATGGTGGCACAGAACATATTGGACTACCCAACCGATTTTTCAAACAATTGAATTCCCCCTACTGTATCATTCTGTTACAGTGGGCCACCCAACTAAATAAACTCTGCTCCAACTGTACAGTACACCTTCATAGCGTCCTGCGGGAAATAAAGAGGAGAGTTCCTTACAAATGGGAAACAGTTCTTTGTTGGAGAAAAACACACTACACATTTGCAGCTCTTGATAATGAGGCACATGATAGCTGAATAATCTGCAAAGCTAGAATTTCTAAATGTACTCTGAAAAACACATTAGCGTTTTAATTATTATAATGTAACTTTTTTTTTTTTTTTTTGGAACAATGAAGTAATTTATATCCTACAACTGAATGGTGTATAAAAACTGAGTTTTAAGTAATAATTGTTTTAAATCTTTTCTTTAACTAATTAGTAGGACAGATTGGCAGGAGGTATTACACAGAAAACATTCTTTTTCTCCACTTTCTATAATGATAAATGGATCAGTGTTTTAACATTGTGTGTAGATAAAAGCAGGTAAATGTGTGTTCGGAGATCTTTGGCAGATAATTCACAAAACCTTTTTACTAACAACAGTTTTAATTGTATAATTTCATATTTAAAGCAGAGCTTTGAGATGCTGGGTTATTGTCAGGTCACACAACTCTCCTCCCTGGTTCTGATAGGTTATAGGAAACTGTATGGTAAGAGCGCAGACTATAAGCTGGACCAGTGGCGGACTTCCCACTTGGCATGTGAGGCCCATGCCTAGGGGAGGCACTTGCTCTGGGCGGCACAGCAGACTGATATGGGCCAGGTGATTCTTTTTTTTCACATCATTACGACTTATTTTTTTATATTTTATTAGCAAATGACGGGGGTGGGACAATGGGCAGAAAATTGTGGTCCATGAATTGGTAGTAGGGTGAGGCCTGGGGGCTGCTTTCGTGGTCTCAAGGCAACCTGGACTGGCACCCAAAATGAAGAGGATAATGACGTGATTGGGGAAGGGGGGGGGGGCTAATAATGTGCCTAGGGGCAGCCTGACCCCTAAATCCGCCCGAGCTTGACTAAATGTACTAACCAGACAATCTGCCATAGGAGTGGTAAGATTTGATGATACAGGTTACCCTGAATGTGCTCAATGTCATAGTAATCTGCCAAAAATACCAGTAGCAGCTACACAGTGAAGGTCATTTAAGAATGCAGCTTCTGAGCCAACCTGACAATGGGTACGTTGACTTCTCTGCAAAAAATATATACAGGTAGGGACCACAGGAAAGACACAGGGCTCTGTAAAGTAATTCTCTCTTGTTGTAATGCATGACCACTTTTCTGCAAGTGCATTTGTATTTTTGAGAATTCTATAGATCTGTGGGCTAAGATTCCAGTGTGAGGGCAGCAGATTGCACTGGTAAATGTGAATTTCTTGAGTGAATTGAAGTGTTGTAAAAAAACAAAAACCAACAACTCTGCTATCTTTACATGCTACGATAGGCACAAGCTGATGCCATTCCTTCTTTACAGGCACACTGAATGTCTACATCTTATCTTCCACTGGGGAAAAGACTCTTTTGTGGTCAACTGGAGGGCAAGACGATGTTGGGTGGACTAAAGCCCAGCTGAAATTACCACCACATCCTCACCCCCATGACCTGCGGGTAAGTCATGGTGATCTGTTATTTATAAAGAGTGAACATAGAGCCTAATTCAGCATGAGTTGTAGTTTTGCGAAAATTAGCAAAACTACAACCCATTCCACTAGCATGCGAGGGGTCGCCCAGCACAGGGAACGGCCACTCCGCATGCCGGGTCCTCCCCCCCCCCCCCCCCCCCTCTCCTTTCTAAAATCCGAGCACTTCGCTACCTTCACAGCCTAGTTGCGAAGGTGGTCGCCGAGCCCCCATGTTTTGGATCGCAGCAGCTGCCACAGTCCGCCCCGCAAATGGTCCAGACACGCCTCCATTGTCCGCACCACGCCACCCCACCAAATGCCGCAACACCGCCCCCGCCAGCACTTTGACTACGATATAATGCATTTGCAATTTCAGTCCTCACGCATGCGCGCAGCAGTGTGCACGCATGCAAAGTGCGCTCTTCAGCGATTGATGCTGAATTAGGCCCTGCTATCCAATATAGGGAATTGAACTGGAAATAAATCACCAATTTATGTATTTACAATCTAATAGATGCTGGTGCTTCAAGAGTTAATATTATATAACTTTGCATTTATGAGCCTTATCCCAAACTGATATTTGGCAAGTGCAAATATTTCACTTATTTTATTTACTCTTTAATTCTCTATCCATCTAGGTGGTTGTAGAAGGAAAGAGAAGTCCATCAAGTGAAAGTAATACTGTCATTGATAACCTGTTTGTTGGGAAGTGCAAATGACACACAGTAGCTGTGTGTATGTGCTCCCTTCCATTTATCAGTGGAATAAACACTTAACAGGATTTACATGTCATCATGGGTTGTTATTGAGAGTGAGTGTGATTGATTATTTGATTGTGTGTGTGTTTTTGTTGGGTATTTTTTGTTATTTCATGCTTTTTCAGCAGCTAGCCACTAGAGGGAGCTGATGATGTAAACTTACCTGAGCTATCCTTGGTGCTGAATTTCAAACCAGGATCTGAAAGGGGTTAAAACTCAGTCAGTACTTAGCGCTAACATGACTCCCAAGCACACAGGCTTAAACTGTTCTACTTTTTCAACACAGTACTGCAAGTTACTTTTTATGTTTTGCACCAGTATAACACCTTTCTAGACCTATTGTGTTACTGGCTATTACAGTGGTATGTAGAATGTACATCTTCTTCACCCCTTAAGTAAGCAATTCAGATTATTTTTCTCTCAAGTGGAATATATCCTGGAAGCGATTGCATTATTCTCTCTGCGGTCTATCTAGAGCACCATCTTCTATCATCTAAATGCTTGTGGGATTAGTCTGGTAAGTAATATGCAGTCATTGCACTCTTTTCTAACAAATAAACAGCAGGAGGAAAAGCTATGTATTGCCGACTTCAGGGAATCTGTGTAGTGGAGAGGATTCAGTGTGTGTGTGTGTGTGACTCCCTCCCACCTTCCCTGGAAATGGGCTGTGCTGTGGAGTATCTGACATCACTCAATGGGGCTGGGAAAGCAAAAACATTCAGCACTTTAAAAGCACAGAAAATCTGCATTTCTCACCTCAGTGAGAGAAGTGTGATCAAGACCGCTTTTATTTCCTATCAGACAACAAGCGAATATACTTCTACAGCTCTTGGATGCAGTTCTAAACAAATAGGACTGTATGGAATCACAGCCTGGGTGACTAAACTTTTTATGAAGTTCTGAAAAGTTTTATCAAAACTATAAGAAGAAGGAATGATGGAGACTCAACTTGTTGGTGACCTATTATCCTAGCCCAGACATTTACTGTCCTGGAAGTTCTACCTACCTCTGTGATCAGTGAGAAATGGCGTCACCTGTCTCCTACTCCATACAAGCCACTGCGGTTATAGCAGCAATCATCACCTTCCTCATCCTTTTCACAATCTTTGGTAACGTCTTGGTGATAATAGCGGTTCTGACAAGTCGATCACTGAAAGCTCCTCAGAACCTGTTTTTGGTGTCACTGGCTGCAGCAGATATCCTTGTGGCCACACTCATTATTCCCTTCTCCTTGGCTAACGAACTGATGGGATACTGGTACTTTGGGAATACTTGGTGTGAGATGTACTTGGCACTTGATGTTCTTTTTTGCACGTCATCCATAGTGCACCTATGTGCTATCAGCTTGGACAGGTACTGGTCGGTCAGCCAAGCCATTGAGTATAACTCCAAGAGGACTCCTAGGAGGATAAAGTGCATAATCTTAATAGTCTGGACTCTGGCAGCCTTAATTTCCTTGCCTCCACTGATTTACAAAGGCAAGAAGGAGGACCAGAGAAAAGACAAACCCCAGTGTAAGTTGAATGAGGAACCCTGGTACATCCTTTCCTCCAGTATCTGCTCCTTCTTTGCACCCTGCCTGATCATGATTCTAGTATACCTCCGAATTTATCTCATTGCCAAACGCCGGAGCATGAAAAACACTAGAACTTTCGGTAAGACTTGTAAATCAACTGGAAACAGCACTCTGAACAATGTGGAAAAGTCAGCGGGCCATACCTGCATTACTCCACAGGAGAAGCTGGATTCCGATCTCCCACGGGTTGTCAGAGTATCCCTTCCTGCACCCAAGGAGAACAATGACCAGACCTCAATCAACAGCAGCTTAAGAGACCCCAATGGCCTTGGACCTCCTGTTATGGACACAGTTATTACAACTAGAGGTATTATACTGCTGCCTAAGAAGGCTAAAGACCCCAACATGACCAAGAAAAAAAGCCACATCAACCGAGAGAAGAGGTTTACCTTTGTCCTAGCAGTGGTCATTGGGGTATTTGTTTTGTGCTGGTTTCCATTCTTTTTCACCTATAGCCTTGGGGCCATCTGCCCTGAACTCTGCTATATCCCACCAAGTGTCTTTCAGTTCTTTTTCTGGATAGGATATTGTAACAGCTCACTCAATCCAGTTATATACACAATATTCAACCAGGACTTCAGAAAGGCTTTCCGTCGTATTCTGTGCAGTCACTGGACACACTCTGTTTGGTGACCAGTAAAGCATGGAGTCCTGACCTCCTCCTGTATTTATTAGACAGATGAGACAAGGAACTAGATGTATAGAGAGCTAGATGTTAAATATTCTAACAAACCAAACCCATCACTGCTGACTTTTACTCATGTTTGCCCATGATGGGAAATGTCTCCTGCTCCACACAATATTTCCATCCCAAGCTGAGCTTGGTCAAATAAAGCTGTTTGTGTGAGATTCATCTGGTGTTGCAAATGCTTATCAAAGTATTGTGCTCTCACTTTCTGTGACTTACAGTACTCTTGTAGAATCCTGGCTGGTAGCCTAGTATAGGGGCTTTCTGTTCCTTCTGTATACAGTTTTGTTTAATATCTGGCAAGCAAAGAGTTGGCTTAAAACTATGTAACGACGGATGCACAATGTGACCTTATGTATGCTCTACTAAAACAGACATTTATGTTTTTCATCTTGGAGATGATTGTAAAGCTAACAAAATATGGTATTTTAAAATAAATGCATTCGATACACAAATATCGTGCAAATGGCTCTGTATATACAGGCAGATTAACTAGTGGCAATAAAGGGTAATTGGTTACTCTTGTTTGGGTATAATGTAATTTGGATTTATTGAGCTTTAGTTCACTCTGGATTGGGGTGGTCATTCCGAGTTGTTCGCTCGCTAGCAGTTTTTAGCAGCCATGCAAACGCTATGCCGCCTCCCACTGGGAGTGTATTTAGCTAGCAGAAGTGTGAACGTAAGGATCGCAGAGCGTCGGCAAAGTTTTTTTTGTGCAGTTTCTGAGTAGCTCAATACCTACTCAGCGCTTGCGATGACTTCAGACTGTTCAGTTCCTGTTTTGACGTCACAAACACGCCCTGCGTTCGCCCAACCACGTCTGCGTTTTTCCTGGCACGCCTGCTGCGTCTTTTCGAACACTCCCTGAAAACGGTCAGTTGACACCCAGAAACGCCCACTTCGTGTCAATCACTCTGTGGCCAGCAGTGCGACCAAAAAGCTTCTCTAGACCATGTGTGAAATGACATCGTTCGTTGTAATAGTACGTTGCGTGTGCGCATTGCGCCGCGTGCGCAGAAGTGCCGTTTTTTTTTGCCTCATCGCTGCACAGCGAACGAATGCAGCTAGAGATCAACTCTGAATGACCACCAGGGATATTATCTTTAAAAACCTATTCTGCTCTGTGATTGTACTTTCATAGCATCCTCCCCCCACACCACCTTGACCCACCACCAACTCCTCTCCTTAGTTTGTACCGTACATATGACAATAAAAAAAGCCAGATGTACAGTACTTTGTCCTTTCTCAGACGTTTCTGTGACCTTCCTGCTCTGAGACCTATAAAACAGATGAGTAGTGAGAACACTTTACAATGTTTGCAGCAATCATTGTGACAGAGCAAAACAGACTTTGATTGTATAATGAAGCCATTATCTGCCTAAGTGTATCAAGTGTCTCTTCTTTTCTAACCATTAAGTGTCCTAGTATTTTTTTGTCTTGCCTTGTATTCCCACCCCTTGCCTTTTCTTGTATCACTGAATGGGGGTTACTTAATTTCTGCTCTAGTCCATAATAGGTCATAGGGAAACGCTCTCAGGCAGAGATTGTGAGACCTCTGTTCTATCTGGCACAGACATTTTACAAACAGATGTGGATCATAGGGTCGACCACTATTGGTTGACAGCTGATATAGGTCGACATGAGCTTTTTAAATTTATTTTTGTGTCATTTTCTTCGTAAAAGTGACCAGGAACCCCAATTACTGCACCGTGTCCCCTCGCATGGATCGCTTTGCTCACCATGCTTCAGGCAAGGTGTCTCGCTGTGCCTGGTACAGCTTACTATTCCCAATCATAGTCTGCGTGGATCATAAAGTATGAAAAAGTTCAAAAAATGAAAATAAAAAGTGAAAAACTCATGTTGACCTTTTTCTATGGCGACCTAGTGACTAAGTCGACCTAATGCATGTCAACCAATAGTGGTCGACCTAATGTCTGTCGACCTAAGAGTGGTCGACCTAGAGACCGGATACCTTACAAGCAGGTATTGGGGGTGATAATGAGCATCAGTCACATTTTGGATATTGGGCACAATGTATACAGCAAAGCAGACTTTGGCTATAGTATGTGTCATGTGACCAGAAACTACTCTTATACTGTACATTACAGCCAAGTCAGCCTAGTATTTTTGTAGTCACATAGGTAACCGATTAGAGATGTTTCCCTTTAGTAATGTCAGAGATGTATTGTTTACCATGCTAAATTAACGCCTCTCTTTGGACTATGGCTGATATGTAATTCACCTCTGAGGATGACTGAATATAGCAGTTCCCATTGTTAGCTGACCAATTCCCACTACAGATAGGAAAAAAAAATGCAGTTGCACACCCTAGGCACCAAGCACTGCTAATAACAATAATAGTAAACTCTGCAATTTAACATAAAGCAAAAATGAGGCGCTTGACATATTTTTGGCAAAAATATATGGGCCTACCTCTTACCCACATAACACTCTTAACACACAGCTTATGCTTTTTATTTATACTAACACTTTAACCTCTCACTAGTGTGATGCCTTTGGGCGTTTGGCCCATGCTGACTTGGGGGGGGGGGGTTCCATGTTCTGGGCTTGTATCTTAGTGTTAGGGACCCACCTGATGTAACCTGGACGCGGTGGGTGGGCCCATACATTTTGGGCAAAAAAGTTAGATTGTCGAGTTGATGATTTATTATTATTATTATTATTATTATTATTATTATTATGAGCAGTGCTTGCAGCCCCTAGGGTGTGCACCTGCAATTTTTCTTCTGTCTGTGTGGTACTACAAGTCTCCACATAGTAGCACCTCCCATTATATTTGGAATTAGGAGTTGCAGTCAACAGATTCCCCACCCCCATTCCCACTACAGAAAAGCAAAGTTTTCAACATATGTAGGACCCCCTTTTTCCCCCTTTAAATAGCTCTTACTGAAGGAGTGTACCCTGCTGAACATTGCATAGCTGTCACATTTCACAAGCTGTCATATCACAGGTGCCAGTCATTGCTCTTCAATGGAAGTGTACTACGGATCTAGCTATGAGCACTGGTGGAGCACATTCTGTAGCATAGATGAACAACTATGTACTGTAGACAATGATCTGTTTCAGCAGCCCTCTTTGTGGTACAACACTATAGCAAAGCATCAGCACATGACCTGCTGGGGGAAATGAAGACCAGTGTTCAGAAAACCTGTGCATGAAGATTGGAGCCATTACTGTTAGCTTTATTTGTGGCTACTATCCGATATGATGTGGGAGGAGATGTATCAGTCTTTTAAAGAGTGGAGAAGTTGCCCATTGCGACACTAGAACTATAGGTAAGACTTTGATGTAGCATTTATCAAATCCATTCTATACAATGAAAGCGGAAGCTGGTTGGCTGCTGTAGGCAACTTCTTCACTTGTCCACTCTTTAGAAGGCTTGATAAACCCATCAATCATAACATTTAAACCACCTGTCAAATATTGCGTATGCTCCCCTTGTGCCGCCATAACAGCTGTGACCAGTGGCGACTTGAATTCATGTGTGGTAGAGGGGCTGCCGCTACCCCTGTGCCAGAGAGGAGAGGTGACATTCAGCCTGCGTCCCAGCACATGCACAATGATTCAAGTAGTTGCTGGGACCGTCACATGCTCAGATGTTGCAGTGCTTATGTGCAATACCACAGCTTCTATGGACTGCATCGGCTGCAGACCATAGAAGCTGGATTGGGCTGCACGAAATACAGAGTGGCTTCCTACAGTCTGACAGGGTGCGGGAAAGTTAAGCTTAAGTTGGGGGGTGGGGGTGGCTTAGGTTAGGCTGCGGGAGGGGGAGGTTAGGGTTAAAATAATGGGATCTGTCAGGATTTCAATACTAACCGATTACCATGAATCCTAGGGCCCAAGGTTTCCCAGCAGAACATTACCCAGAGCATCACACTGCCATTGCTGCTTTGCCTTCCTCTAATATTGCCCTGGTGCCATCTCTTCCTCATGTATACAATGCACATGTACCCTTATTCTTGCCCAGTAGTCCTGCTTTCAACACTTTAAGTACAAGAACTGACTGTACAATTGCTGTCTATTATATCCTACCCCTTGAATGGTGCCATTGTAACAAGACAATCAATGTTGTTCAGTTCGGGATGGCATTGGGATCCCGACGCTTTGGTTGCTGGAGGTCAGAGTACCGACGGTGGCATCCCGACACCTGTAAGGTAAGAAGGCTAACCCTACACTACCTGGTGGTGCCTATACCTAACCCCCCCTCCCCGCAGCCAAAACCTAATCTTCCCTCCCCGCAGCCAAAACCTAACCTCCCCTGCTGCAGCCTAACCCTAACTATTCCCCCTGCGCAGCCTATACCTGACAGCGTCTTCCCCAATGGCTTGAGTCTAAGGAGCCCCGGCATACTAACATCTGGGATGCCAGCAGTCTGTATTCTGGTGCTGGCATGTTGATTCATGTCGGGATCCTGGCGTCTGCATTCTGACCAGTGTCTGGATTCCAGCATCTGTATTCTGACTGTCTGCATTCCGAACGCCATCATCCTGGGATACCATTCACTTCACCGATCAGCGGTTTTAATGTTATGGCTGATGGGTCTGCAGTTCTCCTTTAAACCTCTACAAGGAAGGGTTAACAGTTGTTTTAAGTGTTGCCACATTCCTGTGTTACATGTATCTCATTACATTATAATCAGAAATAACTGCATAATTCATTGTTTACAGGCAAGGCTATAATTTAGATGTTCAGTACATACTGTAGTTTATATGCACAAAAACAAGTCTCTGTTGGCTTACCTTGTCACAATCTCTCCTCTAATACTGTGGAAATCAGGGACTCTCCCAATCCTAATACATCCCCCATTCACGTGATCCTCGTCTTGATTTGTTTTTCCAGCAAAGTCCAATGTGTTATAAGGATCCTGGCCATATTCCAACTATAATTGTTTTCCTTGTTTCATTGTGTGTGTGAGACCAAAAAAATAAATGAACACTAAAATATGAAAAGTAATATAAAACATGTAATTGGCTCTCCAGGCTAATACAGCACATTAAAATGAAGACTTAATGATGTTATACACTCTTGTAATGGTGGTAAATAATTCCATTGCTGATGATGATAACTGGTAACTATGTCAGCGGCTCCGAGACTTTTCATATTTGTCTCTGGTGCTTTCTTTAAAACTAACAAACAAACATACCCAAAAAAATCTCATAGGGGTGTACGAAGATTGTTGTTGGTCCCCCCCCCCCCTCCCCCCCTCATCCCGTTCAAGCCTGCTATTGCTATTCTGAATGTTTTAGATACAAACTGGGCGGCAACAGTTACACCTTCAGGCAGGGCAGTAGAGCGCCTGGCTGGGTCCAGGTACTTTTCAGGGTGTGTGGCCTAATAACAGGAGGTGTGGCCGTGCACCCTTAGAAAAAAAAGTACATAAGATTCATGGATCGGGCCCATGACGGACATATACATTCTTTCTTAAGTTATAGTGCTTCTGATTTTTCAATGTTTACTTCAAATCCTGAAACTTGGCCAAATTGTTTGATTTTATGCATAAGGGGGCCTAGTGATTCTTTTGGGTTGGAGAGATATAACGAGATGTCATCGGCAAAAGCTGATATTTTAATAACCTGGTCCCTCTATTCTTATCCGCTCAATTTCTGATCATGAATTAATAACCCGTAATATGGGGTCCAATATTAAATTGAATAACCGTGGAGACAGGGGGCATCTCTGCCTTGTACCTCTGGACATTTCGACCTTTTCCCCACATAGCCCATTGATCAATAAGGAGGTAGCTGGTCCTGTATAACATTTTTTTTACTAAATACCTAAAGTCTATCCCGAACCCTCAATGTAGGGGGACTTCGTACAGATATTGCCATGCCACTGTATCAAATGCTTTTTGTGCATCTAAGCTTACAAGCATATTGGAATGGTTCACGGGAGCTTGTACAGAGGACGCTGTCACCGCTGTGCCAATACCTTTGTACAGAGTATTGACTGTGTACCAATCCAGCATTCAATATCATATTTAGGGCTCAAACTACCTAAGGACATCTCACAGCTTTATACCATAAACATTTCAACAGCTATTGGAACTCTCAATACGGAGTTGCAGGGACGGAAACATCTTGGTTTGTCATTTATGGGTGGAGCAGACTTGGTGAGAATGGTTTCCTTTCCCAGGTTACTTTACCCGGTTCAGAATCTCTCTCTTTCGTTAACCAATGGGGATATAAAGGAAATTCATAGACTTTTCTGCACATTTATATGGCAAAGTAAAAAAATCTAGGATTAGCTTAAGCAAATTACAACAGCGAAAAACCTATGGCGGGATTCATTTCCCTAACGTGGTATGGTATAATCAGGCGGCTCTCCTAAGACATCTTAAAGACTGAGGGGTTAATTCAGATCTGATTGCTGGGCTGCATTTTTTGCAGCCCTGTGATCAGATAGTCGCCGCTTACAGTGGCAGTGTATTTTCGCTGTGCAAGTGTGCGATCAGTGGCGGTTCTTGCCACGGGCAAGCGGTACTTTTGCCCGGGGCGCCGCCTTCCGGAGGGCGCCGGCGCCATCCGGAGGGCGCAGCACCAGGGCAAGAACCGCCACTGTGCCCCCCGCAGTGCCGTGCTGTGCCCCCCGCTTTGAAGGGAACCAGACGCGTAGTGTCTAGTTTCCCTTCATTGAGAGGACCTTAGTTGTGCGGTGCGCGATGACGTCATCGCGCACCGCACAGCAAAGGTCCTCTCCATGAAGGGAAAATAGACGCTACGGTCTAGTTTCCCTTCGTCTAGAGGACCTTTGCTGTGCGATGCGCGATGATGTCATCGTGCACCGCACAGCATAGTGGCACAGACACTAGGGGGTCATAATTGACCTCTAGTGTCTATGCTGTTCTATGGAAGAGACGTAATAACGTCTCTCCCATAGATCGAAGAGAGGAGAGCAGAAGATCGGCGCCGCCGGCGGAGGGGGTCTGGATCAGGAACGGGGATGGTAAGTATTCTTTTTATTTATTTTTATTTTTTCTTTCAGCGCATTGACCACGCCCCCAATTGAAGCCACGCCCCCCATATTTTGCCCGGGGCGCCACAAACCTTAGAACCGGCCCTGTGTGCGATCGCATGTGTAACAGAGCTGCACAAACTGATTTTGTGCAGTCGCTGCATAGCCCAGGACTTACTCTTTCAGTACGATGAGAACAGGCTGATCGGGGGCGGAGCTGATGTCAGACACCCCCCCCTGAAAACGCTTGAACACGCCTGCATTTTTCCGGACACTCCTTGAAAACGGTTGCCACCCACAAACAGCCACTTCCTGTCAATCTTCTTGTGAACGCCTGTGCGAATGGATCCTTCGCACCATCCCGTTGCAGAACGCCAATGCTCGTTACAGCCGTGCAACCTGTTGTCGCAGTGCGGTCCATGCGCAGTTCGGATCTGCAAAAACGCACAGCAGCGATCAGATCAGAATGACCCCCTGGGTTCAGAATACCCAGATAGATACGGACTCATGAAGGAGACCCATTTAGTAGCTTTCTTGCATATGCAGGATGGTGAAGTTGGCCCAGAAACCCGTAACGATCCAATATTAATGTCAAATAGGAAATTGTGGTTCATATTGCAGAAAAGATTTAAGGTACATCCATATGTATCACAGTTTTGACCTCTATTACGTAACCCAGAGTTCCAAAATGGAGAGGCAGGGTACCTCTTCAACATATGGTACCTTACAAAAGGGGTCAGCCCACTTTTGCATGCTGCCAGTGCTTTATGCTACCGCCCTGTGCAGAAGCTCCAGCTCTGAGCTCTCTCAGGAAATTCCCTGCAGTTTCCCCGTGCTCCAAGGATCTCTATCTCCGCTTTAAAAGCATTGTCGCCACTGCCCGCCACCCCTTGCCGGAGGCTCCTCGGTTCCACGACTATAGCTGTTTGCCCTCCGGGTGCCCCGCCCTGGGTGCACTGTGACCGTTGAGGTGCCTATCGGTCAACCGCAGTGCCCTTCAGGCATGACTATCTGGCATTAATTTGTCATTCCTCAAAGCAGTATTCTTCGGTGTTCTTCAACCTCCTCTACCAAGTATACATTCTTCAGTCCACAACTCTATATTTTTCAGTGCTTTTCAGCCACATCTACCAAGTATACATCTTCAGTCCGCAAGTCTTTATTCTTCAGTGACCCACAGCCACGCTTGCCAAGCATTCATTCTTCAGCCATGTTTACCAAGCACTTATTCTTCAGTCTTCATTTTCCAGTGTTCGTCAGCCACGTTTTCTAAACAAGCACTCTTTAACCCTCAAGTCTTCAATCGTCTGGGATCTGCCAGGCATTCCTATCCAGTCTTGAAAAAGGGAAACGTTTGCCGCGCTTATATATGGAGATTTGAGCAGCTGTGTATATAAATAATATAGAAAACAAATGGGAAACAAAGCGCTGGATTAACAATGCTAAAGAGGGAGATAGAAGTTAAGCAAGAAAAAGATAGAAAGGTAAATTAAATAAAATAGAAATAAAAATAACAAATAATAAAAATAAAAATTAATGTTTAGGCTCTTTTGCGATAGATTGCTGGGTTTTTTTGGTAGAGGAAAGGAGTCCTTTTGTAAAGCCTTGTACCGCCTCTTTAAATGCTAAACTGTCGGAGCATAAAGGTTATACTATAGGGACAGTTTAGCATTTAAAGAGGCGGTACAAGGCTTTACAAAAGGACTCCTTTCCTCTACCGAAAAAAACAGCAATCTATTGCAAAAGAGCCTAAACATTAATTTTAATATTTGCTATTTTTATTTTATTTATTTACCTTTGTATCTTTTTCTTGCTTAACTTCTATCTCCCTCTTCAGCATTGTTAATTCAGCGCTTTGTTTCCCATTTGATTCTTATCCAGTCTACCTAGGCTTCATTAGCCTCCTCTCGCGCCCCGAGTTCCATGAGAAAGAACTACATTCGTCCACCTCAATTCCTCCCTACTGTGGCATCCACTACCCCAGCAAACGGCCACGCATCAGATCCTCATCTCCAGCTCGTTGTGTCACGGGTGTTATTCAAGTCAATAAATTAATTCCACACATGTGACCAATAGGAAAACAGGGAAGAAGTTCAGGAGTGCATCCCTTTGTTACTGATTAACAGTGTCACATTGTAGGGTCTAGAACACTGATTTATTGTCAAATGGGCTGCATTAATCATACACTGATTCTGTTAAAACACAGCAATTAACGATCACCAATTCTTCTGGGTAAGAAAGGCAAATAATGCATGTTTTCCCCATTACTTGTTCTCGCCCTTTAAGCCTTATCTTGGTTCTGTTGTGTGTGTCACCTGCACCTGCTTCCTGTTAGCTGTAAAGTATTAAACAGGTGGGAAAAATAACTAAATGTGAACATTAGAGATTCTCTATGTGCTTATATCTGGTTCAACTTGAACCTGACCTTCAGATGTGTAAAAGATGATAACAATAAAGGCTGTAATAAGGTGCTGACACTTTAATGTAACTTACCAATTTATATTTCTGCACAAATATTGGAAAGCTGCTCAATCAGATGTAATATCAGTCAGGTGCTAAAAGGGAGGGGTAATTCTGTGTAAGAAAAAACAATTTGTGTTCCCTAATGCACACTGAGTGAGTAATAATACTACATATTAATCAGATAATACGGAGATCTTAGTTGCGTATATCTGCAGATTATAGGGTTAAGCCCCCAGGCCGATCGACAAGGCTTCTCCGTCACTGGGGGTCCCTAATACTAGGTATGGGTCCGGGGTGCAGGACCCCATCAAGCCGGCACAGGTCGGCTACCCCAGGTCAGCACACAGGTGAGAATTAATAAGGGTTTGTATATATTTTTGTATTTTAATCACACTTCACTTATATAGCACTTCTGTGCTTCTTATTAACCCTTATTCCTTTTCACCTGTGTGCTGACCTGGGGTAGCCGACCTGTGCCGGCATGATGGGGTCCTGCACCCCGGACCCATACGTAGTATTAGGGGCCCCCAGTGACGGAGAAGCTTTGTCGATCGGCCTGGGGGCTTAACCATATATCTGCAGATATACGCAACTAAGATCTCCGTATTATCTGATTTATTATGTAGTATTATTACTCACGCATTAGGGAACACAAATCAATTTATATTTCTGTATGGCACTGTAATTTTCACAGTGTAACCTCTACTTACTAAATATCATCTTATTTTTATAAAATATCTTTATAGATTGTAATCCTCACGCCAGTTGTTAGAAGGAACCCTTGTGCATAATAAGTGATGACACCTGTGATTTAGTGGGCCTGTATAAAAGCTTTCCTTATGGTCACCAGTAATCCATATGGGATAATGTAACTCCTAATCTGAATTAGAGCTGCTCTTATTTATTTATTGTCAAGCTCCGGAGCCTTACCTCCGGCGGGTGTTCCTGGGGGTTGCCGTCCCGCTGGTTGGCGCGGCTGCGGGTCCTCCTGGACGGATGTGCGGCTGCTGAGGGCCGGGGGTCTGGAGAGCCGGGCGCTGCGGCGGGGATCGCTGCAGTAAGGTCCTCTAGTGTGACACAGTATAGTGTGTTAGAGTCAGAAGCTGGCTAAAGCTGTGTGCTAACAGCTGAGTGTGTCTCCTTTGCTGGGGGCAGCCATGTTGGAGACCAGAGCATTACCAATTAAGTTCCCATTCTGTGTCCAGCCAATCTTGCGTGTTCTCTCCTTACAAAAGGGGGCTGGCCCAGAAGGAGATTGCCAGTGCTTCAAGTTACCTCCTTGTGAAAGGTTTTCCAGCTCTGTGCTCCCAGGTTACTTCTGGTGCCCTGGTTGCTCTCATCTATCGGTTACCGAAACGCTGCTGCAGTCCTGCTGTCTAAGTCCGTCGCCACTCGTGGAAGCGCTCACGGGGTCCCAGGTCGTAGAGGAGCTCCAGGTGCTAACAGCAGTTATCGCAGATGTCTTCATTTCTTCAAAGTCCAAGTTCTTCAGCCTCGTCTTTCAATCACAAATCTTCATTTCTTCAAAGTACAAGTTCTTCATCCTCATCTTTTAATCGCAGTCTTCAGTTCTTTATTATTATTATTATTATTATTATTATTATTATCCTTTATTTATATGGCGCCACAAGGGTTCCGCAGTTGTACATATTTACAGAGTACATATGCACATAATCAAAACAGGAAAACAGTGACTTACAGTTGAAGACAATATAGGATAAGTACAGGGTAACTAAGCATAACTACACCAGTAAACGACATAGAGATAAGTTCCAGGTGGCCAAAAAACTGCTGGATTTGGGCAGTTGAGGATTATTAAAGTAAGAAAAGGATAAGCACATGAGGGAAGAGGTCCCTACTCGTGAGAGCTTACATTCTAAGGGGGGGGGGGGGGGGTAGACAGACAGGGGTGACAGGGATGGGGTACATAGAGAGCTTGGAACAGAGGGTTAGGATGAGATTTGGCTGGGTTTGGTAAAGAAATGGGTCTTAAGAGCCGTTTGAAGTTTTGTAGTGAGGTGGAGTCTGAGGGGGAGAGGTAAAGAACTCCAGAGAAAGGGAGCAGCACGTGAAAAATCTTGGAGATAGGAGTGGAAGGAAGTAATCAGAAGACAGGAGAGTCGGCGTGCATTAGTAGAGCGAAGAGGACGGGTGGGAGAGTAAAGGGAGATAAGGTCAGAGATGTAAATGGGAGAGGAGTGGGTGAGTGCTTTGTAAGTGAGTGTGAGAAGTTTGAATTAGATTCTGAAAGGGAAGGGAAGCCAGTGAAGGGCTTGTAGGAGAGGGGAGGTGGACATAGTGCATTTGTTGAGGAAGATGAGCCTGGCAGCAGCATTGAGGATAGATTGGAGTGGAGAGAGGTAATTTTCAGGGAGGCCAGTTAGGAGGAGATTACAGTAGTCCAGTCTGGAAATAATCAGTGAGTGGCATCCTGGGTGAGAAAAGGTCTGATCCTGGAAATGTTATTGAGATGAAAATGACAGCTTTGTGAGAGGCGCTGAATGTGTTGTTTGAAGGAGGAGTCAAGGATTACGCCAAAACAGCGTACTTGTTAGCTAGAGGAGATAGTCGTGCCATCAATGGATAATGAGATTGTGGGAGGTGAGGTTGTGCGGGAGGGTGGGAAGATGATCAGCTCAGTCTTAGACATGTTGAGTTTAAGAAAGCGGTGGGACATCCAGGAAGAGATAGCAGAAAGACAGTTGGAGGTACGAGTGAGGAGAGCCATGGCGAGATCAGGGGAGGAGAGGTGGATTTGAGTGTCATCAGCATAGAGGTGGTATTGGAAGTTAAAAGAACTAATGAGTTCACCTAAAGAGGACGTATAGAGAGAGAAAAGGAGAGGACCAAGAACAGAGCCTTGGGGGACACCAACAGTTAGTGGAAGTGGGGGGGAGGTAGCATCATGGGAAGAGACAGAGAAGGAACGATCAGAGAGGTAGAAGGACAGCCAGGAGAGGGCAGTATCACGCAGACCAAGAGAGTGAAGGATTTGCAGCAGGAGAGGGTGGTCCACAGTGTCAAACGCAGCAGAGAGGTCAAGAAGAATAAGCAGAGAGTAGTGGCCCTTAGATTTGGCTGCATGGAGGTCATTGCAGACTTTTGTGAGGGCAGTTTTAGTGGGGTGGAGAGAACGTAAACCAGACTGGAATGGGTCAAGCAGTGAGTGAGAGGAAAGAAAGGCAGTGAGGCGATTATAGACAATACGCTCAAGAAGTTTGGAGGCAAAGGGGAGGAGAGAGATGGGTAGATAGTTGGAGAGAGTGTTAGGATCAAGGGTAGGTTTTTTAAAAATAGGGGAGACAAGAGCATGCTTGAAGGCAGAGGGGACAGTGCCTGATGAGAGGGAGAGATTGAGAAGGTGGGCAAGATGGGAACAGGCAGAAGGAGAGAGGTAGTGGAGGAGGTGGGAGGGGATAGGGTCGAGTGGGGAGGTTGTGGGGGTGGAGGAATGGATGAGGGCCATGACTTCCTCACTAGATACATGGGAGAAAGATGTCAGAGTTGGTAAGAGGGAAGGGGAGGGGTGGCAAGGGATAGGTGGTGGCTGGTTGCTGGTCTGGTGGGATGTGATGTCCTGACGTATGGAGTCAATCTTGGATGTGAAATAAGTGGCAAAGTCAAGAGCAGACAATGAGGAATGGAGAGAGGGTGGTGGTGGGCAAAGGAGGGAGTTAACAGTGGCAAAGAGGTGCCAGGGGTTGGAAGACTGGGTAGAGATGAGGATTTTGAAGTTTGATTGTTTAGCAAGGGAAAGGGCAGCACTAAAGTATGAGAGCATGAATTTGAGATGGAGGAAGTCTGCTTTAGAGCGTGATTTCCTCCACTGTCGCTCGGCAGTACGTGAGCATTTTTGTAGATATCTGGTGTGCCAGGGTTGAGGTGTTGATCTGCGAGGGTGAATAGTGGTTGGCGGAGCAACAGAGTCCAGGGCAGAAGTAAGAGATGCATTGTATAGGGATGTGGCTTGTTCACGGCATGTGAGAGAGAAAAGAGGAGAGAGAAGTGAGTCAAACAGGGAGGATAGGGATGAGGTGTCAATAGCCTCAATGTTACGCTTAGTGATGGTAGCCTTAGGAGGGAGAGATGGGGAAGCAGAGATAGATAAGTTGAAAAAGAGCAAGTGGTGGTCAGAGAGGGGAAAGGGGGAATTGGAGAAATCAGAAATATCACAGCGGTGAGTGAAAACCAGATCCAGTGAGCTCCCGTTCACATGGGAGGGTGAAGTGGTCCACTGGGAGAGACCAAGTGAAGAGGTGAGGTTAAGGAGTTTAGAGGCAGGTGATTTTGTGGGGTTATCGATAGGGATGTTGAAATCACCTAGAATAATGGAGGGAATGTCAGAAGAGAGGTAGCCAGGATGCAAAGTTGTCGAGGAATTTGGAGGAAATGCCAGGTGGATGGTAAATGACAGTAACTCGAAGATTAGTAGGTTGGTAGAGGCGTATTGCATGGACCTCAAATGTAGAGAATGTAAGAGATGGTTCTGGAGGTATAAGTTGGTATGTGTAGCTTGAGGGTAAAAGGATCCCAACAACACCCCCATGGCGACCCCCGGGTCGGGGTGTGTGTGAGAATGTGAGGCCCCCAGCAGAGAGAGCAGCAGGAGAAGTGGTGTCATAGGGAGTAATCCAGGTTTCTGTAATGGCCAGGAGGTGCGGAGAGTTGGAAATGAAAAGGTCATGAGTGGGAGCCAGTTTGTTGCAAACAGATCTGGCATTCCAGAGTGCACAGGATAGGGGGTAGGGGTTTGTGGGAGAGATGTGAATGAGATTATCAGGATTGCTGTAGTGATGAGGTAAGATTAATTTGGAATGAAGGGATAAAGAGGGTGTTCTTCAGCTTCACTCTTCAAGTCATTTAACCATAGACTCTAATTCTTCAAGTTTCGTCAATTTCTCCAATATTCGTGTACAGCCTGTTAGTCATTAAAACTACAATTACCTTCCTACGGAGTCCTCCTTTTCCTTTACGCCCTCCGGCCAATGTTAACAATTAGTTTGGCCTTCACCCCATGAGGAGGAATTACATTCAGCCACCTTGTTTACTCTCCTCACAGGTAGCTGTCCCTTCAGCCAAAACGCAGTTGTCGGAACCCCAACTTACGCCGAGCATGACATTTATTTTATGACCAGTTATTTATATTATGCATGCACACACACACATTGTACAGCACTTTTACAGACAATATTTGGCCATTCACATCAGTCCCTGCCACAGTGGAGCTTCTAATTTATATTCCCTATCACATGTACACACAGACACATTCACACGAGGATTAATTTTGTTGGGAGCCAATTAACCTACCAGTATATTTTTGGATTGTGGAGGAAAAGCGGAGCACCCGGAGGAAACCCTCGGAAGTGCGCTTGCCACAAGGTTCTATTGTCCCTCGGGTGGTGGTGTGGACCACCACCCAAGTGGGGTTTCTGGCCGGCAGTCGGGATTCCGACCATCAGCATATCAATGACTGTCGGGATTTCGGCCACCGGGATCCCGACATATAACTGCATACCCTAACCATTACACCATACACCATCCGTACTGCCCAACTGTATTACTAACCTATCATCAACTGTATTACTAACGTATCACCACATATATTTGTCAACATGGAATACAATAACTTGTCTATTGTGAAAAATGAATCATTGATTTATATAGCACTCACTCCAACTTATCCTGTATCCTCTCAACTGGTCTTATTTACTCCATTTATCCTTTTGATACGTAATATGCTCTACAGCTGGTCTGGCCAACTGGTGGCCTACAACCAGATGTGGCTCTATAAAATACAACCTACAGTGACCTAGTTAACATTTTCCTCTCCATAGAAATACTGGACATGGTGGTCTGTGTTATTTATCCCATTCGGTCTCACAGTAATACACTCCTTATCCCCACAACTTATAGCAGGGATGGGGAACCTTTGGCCCTCCAGCTGCTGTTGAACTACACATCCCAGCATGCCCTGCAACAGTTTTAGCATGGCCGAAAAGCAAAACTGTAGGAAGGCATGCGGGTATGTGCAGTTCAACAGCTGGAGGGCCAAAGGTTCCCCATCCCTGATTTATAGGGACATTTTTTATAAGTTATATATTGCGAGAGATGCCCACAAAATCTAAGCATTCCCAGGATGTAATAATGTAATTAAAAATGTGTTTAGTGATAAATGCCCCAAAGACTCAATCAAAGGCGTAACTGTGGTAGGCAATGGAGTCAGCTGCCGCCAGGCTCCTGCTCTGTTGGGGGCACCTCTCCTGCCACCTTGTGTGTTTAGGGACACCATCCAATTAAGTTGATAGCTGCCGATATCAAGCACCTCACAAGTCACATCATCTTTATTATAGATAGATTTTACAAGTGTCATAACCATGAATAGACTCCACGACTTATTACACTGGAAGCAGGCACCTTACTGGTGGAGCAATTTGCTCCTGTATAGGAAGCAAGCTAATTCTAACTATATAGTTAGACTTCTCAAGCTTCAAATACAGGAGCAAATAGCTCCATCAGTAAAGTGCCTGTTTCCAGGCTTGCGGGTTCTAATCCTGGGTATGACACTTGTAAAATAATTGTCACAGAAATAGTCAGCATTGTGAGTCACTGAGCAGATCGATGTAATGTGTGGCAGCACACTACATAGATCTGCCTAGTTGCAATGGTTTTGAACTGATAATTCTAAGTAGCTTCATATAGTCAGAATCTGCAGGCTTGCTATACAGAAGCAAGTAGTTCTATCAATGAGGTGTTTGCCTTCAGTGTAACAGGCCATGGGTTCTAATCCTTTAAATGACTGGTAAGAAACGTGTGATTTAAAATAAAGGACAATAAAATGTATATATACATATATGCTTTTTTTTCCAGAACACTATATATATATATATATATATATATATATATATATATATATATATATATATATAGGGGCTATCAATATTTATCTTGCCTCCGGGCAGCTGGGTCGAACTTACATCACTGGACTCGATCATTAATATAATTAGCTAGCTGTCATCTCAATAACCTGTACCGTTCTCTTTCTTTATAATGCCACCCTCACCTCACCAGTAGAGTTCACTAAGGGGGTGATTCCGAGTTGTTCGCTATTTTTTTCGTTACCACAAGATATTTGCAATTTTGCGAACACGTTGCACAATAGCGAATAACCGCCCCCAACGTATTTTTGCTATTTCGTACGCAGTATTACACAAAGTAGGCGTATGCCAAATGACATCGCACTAATGCGAACCCATCGCAATTTCACAAACCTCATCGTAAAAATCCTAACTCCTCGTAGATTTACACATTCCTCTTAAAAATGCTCACGCTTTTGCGGAAAAGCGCACAGCAATGGGGTTTTTTTCAAGTCATATTACACCTTTCAATTCAAACTCAACAAGCCTTCCTCAATTACGAATCTAATTAGTGTAATGAATGATTGTGGTCATGACCAATTAAGTCTTCAAAGAATACCTACAGAACACTTTGTAGGCATAATTGGCCATTACCATGTTTGTTTATAAATAAGTGAAATAGATGTGTAAATTGTGCCTGGCCTAATGTTAAATAGCATATTTTTGTGTGGAGGTGTAGTGTGTGAATATATGTGTTTACATGTTGTCAAAGTCAGAAAAATATCTCTATGCACACTACCATATTTGCACCTCACACAGGTCCGTGCTGCGCATGCGTACGCTCTCCCGTACGTGCGCATACTCACAGTCGCGGGCACCCGCAGGCGCATGGTATGCGTATTTACGGTAGAGTTTATGCGATCGTAGCGTGCGACTCAATCATTACATATTTTCACTAATAATGTATTTTGTAGATCATGGTCCCTTTGATAGATTCTGAAAGTGTGGTTAATATAGAATGTTCATGAACAGAGAAATCCCTCTTTGTTTGATACGAAGGGTCAGACAGGAGTAATACAGTGGTGTTTAGTATCCATCGGAAGAATATTTAATTAGAAATATTCCGGTGTTGGTTTGAAGCAGATCAATCGCTCGTGCGAATAGTTATGGACATAAGAAGTTTATGAACATTTACTTTATTTGCACTTTATTACCCATGCGGCGGGAAACCCAGTTTCCCTCCCACCTGAGCTGTTGGAAATAGTCACAGCCCACCTGTATGAATCAACCTATGACCTTTTGTTATAATGCGAAGCCGAATTCCTGTGTCCAATGAACAATAAGATTGTAGGGACCATTGAATTGTATTGTGTGTGGGGCATAAATAGGCAGGCCGACCGTATCCAGTTCACTCTCTTCAACGGTTCTCATTGCTGATAATCGGGAGCTGGATATCGAGGCGCATGCGATCGTTTCCCCTTGTGCGTAAGTTTTCTCCGTAATCATATTGTCTTACTGTGAGCCATCTCTCTCTCTCTCTCTACTCTTTCTCTCGTATTTTCCTTTAAATTGTATTGTATTGTATTTCCTGTGTAGTTATCTGGTTAGTTGGTTTATGTTATATTGTAGTGTATCATTTGTACTGTGATTCCTTTTGCAAGTATAATAGTTATAATACATATAATAGGTTTTGGACCCTAAGCCCAGGTATCTGTGTATTCTTTATAGGGTTAAGTATTCTCTGAGCGTCGGTGACGCTCAAGCAGCTTTGTAGTTAATCCGGTTACACCAGGTTGCACTTACACTCTGTCTCTACACTAAGGTATACTGTGTATCTCATTGTTAAAGGTATAGATATAAAGGTTTTAACGTTGTAAGCGTCTGCACCGCTGGTGATCTCCTCGTGGTCCCGAGCGTACACTACGCTATAGCGAATCATTACGTTAGTCGGCAGCCAATAGCGTGCCTGCCTGTGATCACTGGGCCGTAAGCGAACGTGACGCTTGAGCGTCTCGACTACGGTTGAGCGATCGCTACACAACTTGCGTACCCTTACGGTACTTCTTACGTAGATAGCGTACAGTGTTCTTAGACCTCTTAAAGTGTTTTATATACGATAAATATTTAGCTTTATCAATTGGCGGCTCGCCCGTCCTTCACATATCTGCACTAGGTAGATCAGCAGACATTATCCCTCAGCAAAGGGCGGGAGGTTGTATCCCTCGTAGTGCTGACAGGATAAGCGTCTGCTTCGCTTAGGTAAAGAGTGCTGAAGGAATCCGGGAACCGGAGGTAAGAACAAAACGCTAGTGTCTTTTAAAACTGTTTATTTTTCTGTCTTGCGTACACACGCACGCACACATGTATATATCTGCATTTCTTTTTCTTTTTCATTTTCGTATATCACTCTCCTGTCTGCCAGTTTTTTATAGTTGATAGAAGTGCTAAAAGAGATTTGCCGTTATTTCATAGTTTAAGAGTAAAGGTAATATAGTTAAAAGATAGACAAACACACAGTTTTGCCTGGGAGATAAGGCGAAGTCAGTGTGTTGTGTGGTAGATGATCAAGGATCATCTACATTGATAAAAGTATAAATTGTGTTACGGTGGATCTTTGCTTTGCGTATACGTGTCTCTAACAAAGACTTGCGTACGCAATCCAAAGGCCGACGCACGCAGCGTACGTTACGCAACGGAGCGTCCGGTTACGCCCACGTAGCTCAAGTCACGATAAGTTGATTTATAACGCAAAGCGATAAATAACGCGAGGCGAGAAATAACGCAAGTCTATTTTTGGGTGTCCGAAATTTTAATTAACAGATCCTGCTCCTAATTGGTAACACACCTGATCTAAAGAAAATTTCTGCGCAGAAATAGAAATAGAAACAAAAGTGTACATGTGATGAGTGTTTTTACAATTTTTAAAGGTTGAACCACAAGAAAAGTCAAGTACTCGTGAGGTACATGCGTGTAAGTGACGTGCACGGTGGCTAGGGAGGCATCCCTGGTTAAATATACAATTTTGAGCATTAGAGTATAGCAGACCAGGAGGTCGTACTGTAACAAGACCAGGAGGTCATAGCAGACCAGGAGGTCCAGGTACAGCCGACAAGGAAGTCCGCTATACAGTTCACAGGCACAACACCGAAAAGGGTTGGTGCAACACCCATATAGGCCATATAAGCTCTGGCTGAAGGAATTCGCAGTCGTAAGTTTCGATTCCATTGGTCTTTCCGTACATAAGCTTAGTTGTTTGTGTACTGAACGACTGGACCGCACGTAAGTGTGTGCAGTAGTTAGTAATCTGACCTAATACCATTAGAGTAAAGGGGTCACAAACGCTATTTGTACACTCTAACGTGATTTGTGTAATTTTTTTTATTTTAAGGGAAGTTTGCTGCTCACTCAGGAACTATCCAGCAACCAATAGTTACTGGAAAGAGTAAGTGTTCTTCGGATAACCCTCGCAGGTTCCAGTAAATAGAGGTTCAGGTCGCAGGGGCCCTAGGTCGAGTACGCCAGCACCATATCGGTGTGATCAGGTCGTATTGGTCGGCGTGGGCGAGTGAGTGGGGTACTCGGTAAACCGCCACCGTCAGCCTATTGTGGACATTTGGTTTTGCGTAAGGGTTGGCTAAATAAAGCAACACTTTCGAACTATGGGGGCCACTTGTTCAGGTAGGGGGCGATCAACCTCGGTTCGGGTTGATTCAGTGGTCTGACCAATTGGGTCGGCCAGGTATATAATGTGTGAGAAATATGGAAGTCACACAGAAACTTTATGTGATGAATGGGAGAGAATGACAGTACATGACGGGGAGAAATTCCCAAGAGTAGGTAGCTTCAGCTCAGAAGTGTTACAAAATTTAAGGAGGAGGATATGTCTCATAAAATCAACAAAGAGACGAATCCAGCATTATGATTATTTACAGTTGTGGCAACAGGAAGGTGAGATACAGAGAGGTTTGGCTCAGGCGGCGGGATCTGGCTCTAACAGAAAACTGGTTGCCACGGCCCCACCGCCGCCATATATATCAGGAGAGAAGTTGATTGCGGAGAAAGACGCACTAAGGTGTAACACAAAATCACTTAGTAACTGTGTAAATGTTAATGATAATGTTAACCCATTAACCCATGCAAGTATTAACCCGTGCAAGTTGTACCCTGTTTTGAACTTTCCTCAGGAGTGTGATCAAGAGGACGAATCGGCAACGATTTCAGCGCTCTCTCTAGCAGCCACCATAGCAGAGACCACAGTAGGCACAGCTCCACCCACGAGATTAGTAAAGGCCCCTAGCGGAGGGATAGGTGAGGTCGTATCAACTGGTAAGTACGGCACCATGCATTATGCTGAGACTATTTCACCACAGCCTGTAGAATCTACACAGAATGAGGTTGTTAGAATTACACCTGTTAGAGTAATAGCAGTGCCAAATGGGAAAACAGACACATCAGGAGCCACTCCCATTAGGAACATTGCCATGTACACCCCATTTTCCCGAATGGAATTAAGGACCATAGTGTCTGAATTTCCTGACCCCAGAAAAGACTTAGTTGCCAGTCAAAAATACATCAGAGACTTAGGTAACACTGCAGAGCCCAACAATAAAGACTGGCAGATATTGCTGAGAGCATGTTTACCCTCAAATGTCGACGCAACTCAATTTTTAGCTGATTGCGGACTAGATCATGATGTACCTCTTACAGATGTGTACAACCAAGATAATGTGAAAAGAATAAACTTGCAGTTAAAAGAGTATTTCCCAGCAGTAGCTAAATGGAATAAGATATTCTCCATTAAACAGAAGGAGTCAGAGACAGCTGCAGAGTATTTTCACAGAGCATTATTAGAAATGGCAAAATACACAGGCATAGAGGACATTAAAACAGACACAAACCATCGGGAAGTAGCAGTATCGGTACTGATGGATGGTTTAAAAGAGTCATTGAAGACTAGGGTACAGACCACACAACCATGTTGGCGAGGTCTGTCTGTGGCTACTTTGAGAGAGGCTGCTATTGATCACGATAGAAACATCACCAGACACAGGGAACAACAAGGTGATAAATTAATGTCAGTAAGTATACAGGCTCTGACCACAAGGCAGCCTTTGTTTGTATCACCAAATCCTGTGGGTAAGTCAAGTATGGTTACTTGTTATTCTTGTCACAAACAGGGACACATGGCATGAGATTGTAGAGTAAAGAATCCACGAAACTCATACCAACCCCCTAGACAACGACACGACACACGACATTGGGATCGGGGTCCACAGAAACGGAGTTATGAGCCACATACAGGGGAAACAAAAAGATATCCCCCGAACAGAGACTGGCATGCCTCTGGTAGTTCCCAACTATCTCCCTCACAAGTAGTTGCTGCCAGCGGGATTCAGGAAGGTCACCATACCCAATAGGGGTGTGGCCATACCGGTAATCTGCAGCCAGTAAAATTAATTGCCAACCTTGGAAGTGAACCCGAGATCGCAATTAATGTAGCTGGTAAAACTTTAAACTTTCTTGTAGACACAGGGGCGGCCAAGTCAGTGATAAATTCGACAGTGGGCATGAGAACCACTGGTAGGACAATTCCAGCCATGGGAGTAACAGGAGTAGTCCAGCACTACCCTGTTAGCAAACCAGCCGAGATTACAATAGGGCCTTTGCATACCAAGCATTCCTTTTTGCTGGCTGCATCGGCACCAACCAATCTCCTGGGAAGAGACTTACTGTGTAAAATGGGGTGCGTCATTTATTGTACTCCTGAAGGTGTATTCTTGGACATACCTGAGAAACACGCTCAGGAAGTGCGAGACATGTTAGACTCCCCATCAAAATTAATGTCACATACCATTATGACAAATAGGAATCCATCCCAAATAGAAGAGATGACATCTCAGATACCAGAGTCACTTTGGACAAAAGACGGACAAGACACTGGATTAATGGCAAACGTAGCTCCAGTAGTTGTACAAGTAAAAGATGGTAGGATAGCTCCAAAAATCCCACAGTACCCTCTGAAGCCAGAGGTGGAGTTAGGAGTTTACCCAGTAATAGAGCGCTTGCTACAACAGGGCATTCTGGTAAGAACGTCCAGCACTGCCAATAGTCCCATCTTCCCTGTTAAAAAGAGTGGGGGGAGGGGTTACAGACTAGTGCAGGATCTAAGGGGGATTAACAAAATAGTTGAGAGTCAGTTCCCCGTAGTGCCAAATCCAGCTGTCATCCTAATGCAAATCCCTCCCACTGCCAAATTTTTCACTGTTATTGACCTCTGCTCCGCTTTCTTTTCGGTACCTCTGCACCCTGACAGCCAATATTTGTTTGCATTTACATACAGAGGAGTCCAATACACGTGGACTCGATTACCCCAAGGTTTCATAGATAGTCCAAGTATATTTTCTCAGGCTTTGCATGATTGTTTACAATCTTTCCAACCAGACAGTGGATCAGTATTGATACAGTATGTGGACGATTTACTACTGTGTTCAGATTCACTGGAAGCATCTCTGAAGGATACGAAACAGCTCCTGTTTCATCTTTCAGACACCGGACACAAGGTGTCCAAAGACAAGTTACAATTATGCCAAACTAAGGTAAAATATTTGGGACACTGTCTAACACAAGGACTGAGACACCTGACCGCTGATAGAATCCAAGCAATTAGAGACATGACTCTGCCACAAACCCAGCAACAGATCAGAACGTTTTTAGGAATGTGTGGGTATTGCCGTAATTGGATCCCAGGGTTTTCCATTTTGGCGTTACCTTTGCAGGAAATGGTCTCCTCAAACAAACCTGATAGGATTTCGCATACAGACGAGTCCGAAACAGCATTTGAGAGACTCAAACAGTGCCTAACGCAGGCACCAGCACTAGGTATGCCAGACTATGGGAAACCCTTTGAACTATACGGAACAGAAAGTGCTGGTTGCGCGGCAGGTGTACTAACCCAAAAACACGGTGATGCCAGCAGGCCAGTTGCATACTACAGCGCTCAGCTAGACACGGTAGCGCGATCCCTCCCCACATGCTTGCGAAGCGTTGCTGCGATAGCATTGCTAGTGACAAAAAGCGAAGATGTCGTGCTAGGCCACAACCTCACAATCCATACGCCACATGCAGTATCAGCCTTATTGAATTCTGCCCAAACCAGACACGTCTCATCAGCGAGGTTTACAAGATGGGAATTGGCACTAATGGCCCCCGTAAACATCACCATAAGGAGATGCAGTGCATTAAATCCTGCAACGTATCTCCCAGGTGTGCCTGGTCAGGCACAAAGGGTGGAAGGTGAGAGTGATGGGGAAGGAGGATTTAATATAAAGGAAGATACACATGATTGTATGGAATATTTGACCCAAAATTTTACCGCAAGGCCTGACATCAGTGACAACCCACTGGAAGATGCAGAACTTACGTTCTACACGGACGGTAGTTGTCATAGACAGTCAGAATCGGGAGACTTGTGTACTGGATACGCAGTCGTAGATGACCAAGGCACCATAGAAGCGGAACCGCTAGGCCCACCTCACTCAGCCCAGGTTGCTGAACTGGTCGCCCTAACCAGAGCATGTGAATTGGCTAAGGGCAAATCAGCCAATATCTACACCGATTCTAGATACGCATTCGGGGTAGTCCATGATTTCGGAGCCCTATGGCGCCTCCGAAATTTCATGACGGCAGCTGGTACACCGGTAGCGCATGCAGCTCACATAAAAAGGCTTCTAACAGCGATACAGGAACCCGACAAAGTGGCTGTTATCAAATGTAAAGCACATACATATAGCCAAGACCCAGTATCACTTGGTAACAGCCGAGCAGACGAAGCAGCTAAGTTAGCAGCTGCTACCCCCAGACAGACAGACACCACACAACTGATGGTATTTAATACCATCAACACACAGAAGTTGTGTGAGATGCAAAATTTGTGTTCCACACAGGAAAAGGCAGTCTGGAAGGCAAAGGGATATGGCCAGGAGTCCTCAGGACTCTGGACGGATGGACATGGTAAACCAGTGGCCCCCAGAGCATATCTTCCATGTCTGGCTGAAGCAGCGCACGGGCTGACTCATCTAGGCAAGGAAGGGATGTGCAAATTGGTGAGAGCATATTGGTGCGCCCCAGGATTCTCCTCTCATGCGAGTAAAAGAGCAATGTCATGCCTTACCTGTTTGAGAAAGAATATTGGAAAGGCAATACCTACAGAACCATCCCATATCCCACCTGCCGGCGGCCCTTTCCAGGTAATACAGATTGACTTCATTCAATTACCCCCTTGTCGGAATTTGAAATATGTACTTGTTTGTATAGATGTTTTCTCGAATTGGGTCGAAGCATTTCCGGCGGCTACAAATACCGCTATGTTTACTGCTAAGAAAATTGTGCAGGAATTTGTATGTAGATATGGTATCCCTAGAATAATCGAAAGTGATAGGGGTACCCATTTTACAGGTGATGTCTTTCAAGGAATGTGTAAGTTGATGGGAATTGATAGCAAGCTGCACACTCCGTACCGTCCACAGGCGAGTGCGAAGGTCGAAAGAGTGAACAGCACTATTAAAAATAAATTGAGTAAAGTGATGGCAGAGACAGGATTGACATGGCCAGAAGCTTTACCCATTGTATTGTACAGTATCAGAACCACTCCCAGGTCCCCTCTTAATCTGTCTCCCTTTGAAATCTTGTTTGGTCGACAACCGCATGTCATGATTAACCCTCAGGATGATTTGAAATGTAACAATGAAGTAACTGTAAAGTACTTGATTAACATGAGTAAACAGTTAAGGAATCAAAATGATAATCTGAAGTTGGTGATTCCTGATCTACCTGATAGTAATTGTCATGACATTGAACCTGGGGATTATGTAATGATACGGAATTTTCTACGCTCAGGTTGCCTTATTGACAGATGGGAAGGACCATACCAGGTCTTATTGACTAGCACTACAGCATTGAAGGTTGCTGAGAGAGAGACTTGGGTCCATTCATCCCACTGCAAGAAGGTTGCTGATCCAGAGAAGTCCCGTGATAAGGAACAGACGGTAGAGGTTGTATCACTGGAGTGTCTGTTCCAGGAGGACTGAGGCGGCACCTGAGCCTTGAAGACCGAGAGCTGTTGTCGACTCCCCACTCCCTTTTATTGTTTTCCTCCACTTCCCATCCCCTCTCCCTCAAATTTCTTTTTCCTCCTTCTCATTCTTCTCCGTTTCCTCCTATAAGATGGACTTGCCCCAAGAGACTGTGATCCGGATTTTCCTGTTGACCATGATGTTGACCAGAGCAGTCTGTTCCGGCGAGAGTACCATGGAGGTCGATAGAGGTTCTGGAATGGGTTCTGATGATAAAGATGGAGGCGTAGTTTTCCAAGATCAACCTAACCAACAAGCAAAGGCGAGTATCAGAAAACGATCCGATAGCATTGACCATAGAAGGAATTGTGACGGATTGTTAGCTGAGGAAAACTGTATCTGTAGGCTCTGTAACAATGTCATTGAAGATGGGTGCATTAAGAAATGCCAATCCAGTTTTAATATCCATATGGACCGGCATCCATTGAGTGACTATCACTCCTTAGTGGGTAATGTGTTAAACAAAACAGATTGTTGGGTATGCTCTCAAGTACCTCAAGGTCATAGCAAATCAGGGCTAGTACCATTTCCTTTAACGATAGGGGAGGTACTTGAGTTAAATGGTGGGAGACCGGTGGACAGGAGGTTTAATATCTCCAGCCCTCCTAGTTTGAAGCTCCACCAATACCATGTGGATAGGTCCCTATTATGTTTCAACATCTCCAATCCCAGAAAGCCGGGAAATTGGGAAGTGTCATGGAGTAACCACACCATGACCTTTTCGCATAGAGCAGATAGAATGCCCACAGATACAGAGCTTGTACGCCACATAGCCAGTAGAGGAAAATCTTTCCGGTATAGGTACACCTTAGGAAATAGGATTACGAGAGTTGGAGAAGTATCGCCAGGATACTGTGCACATATCGTACAACCTGATACGTGTATTAAGCAGATGGAAGAATTAGGGTTAGGAGATTTCACCTGGAAGGTGTGTAATATGGTTATGTCCTTCTCCGTCCCATATGTTCTCCCCGATGATGCATATTTCATATGCGGGAGAAAGGCGTACAAGTGGCTTGCCCCAAACTCTGAAGGATTGTGTTATATTGGAAAAGTACTGCCTGAAGTAATGACTGTATCACATGCCAAAATGAAAGACATACACCGTGGTGCCCAAGCTCCTTATACTCACACCCATTACGAGCACGTTGTTAAAAGGCACCTGATAGAGAAGACAGAGCATCCGGCCTCTGATCTGATAAGTGAATCCACCGGGATTCAATTCTTAATCGCGTTAGATTTCACCCGCACCGCTAGAGGAGTGCTGAATTATAAATACATATCGGCGCTCGCAAATTTGTTAGATAATATCACTGAAATGTATGATGACACGTTTAGATATACTGGAAGGGAACTTCAAGCTTATAAAACAGAACTGGTGCAGCATAGAATGGTTCTTAATTACCTCACAGCAGTGACAGGCGGATATTGTGTTACATTGGCAACACAGTACGGCGT
Source organism: Pseudophryne corroboree (assembly GCF_028390025.1). Lineage (NCBI taxonomy): Eukaryota > Metazoa > Chordata > Amphibia > Anura > Myobatrachidae > Pseudophryne > Pseudophryne corroboree. The sequence goes on from NC_086449.1 coordinate 150,502,042, forward strand.
GAAGTGTTGCACGTATATCACGAATAGCACCGAGGATCCGGTCGAGGTCATAGACCAAAAGATGGACGATATTCTCCAATTGAAGTGGGAATTTCGCAGGAGACACAATGTCACTCTTGCTGCTGTAGGTAATGGGCTGACTGGTTGGGTGTCATGGTTGAACCCGCGAAATTGGTTCTCCGGTTTGGGAGACTGGGCTCAAGGAGTCATAATATATGTTGGGAAGTTTCTCCTATGTATCTTAGGTGTTGTCATATCAATTGGCTTGATATTTAGATGCGGTCAGGCTTTAATGAAGTGCAAACATCGTACCAGGGTAATGAGTTTGAGGAGTGAAGAAACTGTAATTAACCTGGATTTGATTTATGACCCAATGATAGAAACAATGATGTAATGAAAATGCGATTATACGGTCCGTTTCTTTCACCTGTTTTTCTGCTTTTCTCCAAGATAAAAAGACCCCCTTGGACGAGGAAGTTGACGAGACGCTATACAGACAACGGATAGACCAAAGAAGAAGTTTTGACCACTTGAGATATGGACATTTGATGAACTTTGCCATGGATCCCCAGTTTCCCTAGAATTCTTAAACTTACGCTAGCCCAACATTTTTTGTAAATCTAATGGCATTGACAAAGCTTTTTGCTCACACCTAATGGGCAACACAGCGCAAAGAAGACGACTTTCAACTGATACCGAACAAAACTTCAACCGACAGATGTACATTAACCTGACATAGAATACCACCGCATTTACCGTAATTATGTCTTTTCTTCATTTCTACAACCCTCAGGTAATGACACACATAGTATAGGGAATACAGGCACAGATATCAGCAATCACATAGTCCCCCATTCATGTATCATCAACTAAAATGTGCTCCCCATTTTGTTCAAGATCCGAAAAGAGCTCGGTAAAGTTTGACAGCCCATCCACAGACCCGTACCACGGGATAAGAAGGAATTCAAATGTATACTTCGCAATACCTCGAAGCTTGATTTACAACACGTACGGCACGATGATACATGACCCCCCAAACATGGACTCATACACACATGCTTCTGCTATCTCACTAGGTCATACCCTCTTCCCACCTACTCCTCTCTCCTCCCTTACCCAACCATGGAAATGAATTAACCCCTGACATATATTTTTCTCCTTTTTAAATGTTTTAGAAGGTGGCAGTTATTATTGACTGCCAAAGGGTGGACTGTCAAAGTCAGAAAAATATCTCTATGCACACTACCATATTTGCACCTCACACAGGTCCGTGCTGCGCATGCGTACGCTCTCCCGTACGTGCGCATACTCACAGTCGCGGGCACCCGCAGGCGCATGGTATGCGTATTTACGGTAGAGTTTATGCGATCGTAGCGTGCGACTCAATCATTACATATTTTCACTAATAATGTATTTTGTAGATCATGGTCCCTTTGATAGATTCTGAAAGTGTGGTTAATATAGAATGTTCATGAACAGAGAAATCCCTCTTTGTTTGATACGAAGGGTCAGACAGGAGTAATACAGTGGTGTTTAGTATCCATCGGAAGAATATTTAATTAGAAATATTCCGGTGTTGGTTTGAAGCAGATCAATCGCTCGTGCGAATAGTTATGGACATAAGAAGTTTATGAACATTTACTTTATTTGCACTTTATTACCCATGCGGCGGGAAACCCAGTTTCCCTCCCACCTGAGCTGTTGGAAATAGTCACAGCCCACCTGTATGAATCAACCTATGACCTTTTGTTATAATGCGAAGCCGAATTCCTGTGTCCAATGAACAATAAGATTGTAGGGACCATTGAATTGTATTGTGTGTGGGGCATAAATAGGCAGGCCGACCGTATCCAGTTCACTCTCTTCAACGGTTCTCATTGCTGATAATCGGGAGCTGGATATCGAGGCGCATGCGATCGTTTCCCCTTGTGCGTAAGTTTTCTCCGTAATCATATTGTCTTACTGTGAGCCATCTCTCTCTCTCTCTACTCTTTCTCTCGTATTTTCCTTTAAATTGTATTGTATTGTATTTCCTGTGTAGTTATCTGGTTAGTTGGTTTATGTTATATTGTAGTGTATCATTTGTACTGTGATTCCTTTTGCAAGTATAATAGTTATAATACATATAATAGGTTTTGGACCCTAAGCCCAGGTATCTGTGTATTCTTTATAGGGTTAAGTATTCTCTGAGCGTCGGTGACGCTCAAGCAGCTTTGTAGTTAATCCGGTTACACCAGGTTGCACTTACACTCTGTCTCTACACTAAGGTATACTGTGTATCTCATTGTTAAAGGTATAGATATAAAGGTTTTAACGTTGTAAGCGTCTGCACCGCTGGTGATCTCCTCGTGGTCCCGAGCGTACACTACGCTATAGCGAATCATTACGTTAGTCGGCAGCCAATAGCGTGCCTGCCTGTGATCACTGGGCCGTAAGCGAACGTGACGCTTGAGCGTCTCGACTACGGTTGAGCGATCGCTACACAACTTGCGTACCCTTACGGTACTTCTTACGTAGATAGCGTACAGTGTTCTTAGACCTCTTAAAGTGTTTTATATACGATAAATATTTAGCTTTATCAATGTTTTTCTAAACAATAAGCTACTAACTGACATTTGTTTGTTTGTAAATAATAAGATTAATATTCGTAAGTTTGATGTGTGTTTTTTGTAAGGTAACCAATTTCTGCTAGGCAATATGCTGTTCCTTTATTGCATTAAAAAAACACAACAACCGCTTAACTGTAATAAACTATTTTTTATTTTTGTACATATTTTTTTGTGTGTTTTTTTTAGAACCAATAACAAATATTTACCAATTTTAAAATTAACAAATTAAATTTTTTTTTGCATCCTATCAACATCTGCCAGCATGGCCTGCAAATTAGCCTTTAGACTTGCAAGGATGCCAGGCAGGCTTGTGGGATCTCCAACTGCACCATCTGAAAAGAAGAGCAAAAATAAAAATAAAAAACTTACTCACATTACCTATTACACAAGCAAGCCACAAAGCACACTTTAATGGCAAAGGGACTACATCATGGATGTTTGAATGTTAAAACAGTAGCATACCAACACACAAGCATGCTCAGCAATGTTTGTTATTGTTAACTTTCATTTTTAAAAAGTGTACCACACCATGATGTACATTTACTAAGATGGGAGTTCTATTTAAGATGGGACGTTGCCCATAGCAACCAATCAGATTCCACATATCTTCTAGAAGGTGCTAAATAAATGAGAAGTTGAATCTGATTGGTTGCTATGGGCAACATCCCATCTTGAAAAAACTCCCATCTTAGTAAATGTAACCCCATGCTGGGATTCATTCACATCTGAAGTGAAGCAGACTTGTCTTTTTTGGTATTTGCCCTGCATCATCACACTGCATATCAACATCTTCAGAAGGACAACATATCCTAGCATGCCCACACTCCCTGAAAGCCTGCCTTACTACATAAGGTGAAACATGTTTTTTTTTAAGTAAAATAATCATTTTTTGAGTGTAACTTTCACAACACAAATCATTGTGTCCTTAGCCTGGCTAACAAAGTGAAGCATGCGAGTTGAATGTGCAAATATTAGGAATACCCAGGCACAAGTGTAAAAGAATAACAACATACTAAACTCCACTCAGCTCTAACTGTTTCACTGACAACCTAGCACATATAAACCCTGTTGTCCTGGCAACCCTGTCGACCTAATGAGTGGCGACCTAGAGTGGACACCCTAAACATTGCAGACATAGACACTGTACATCTAATGATACTCACACAAATGTAAATGCAACATCCATACCATGATGAAGAACACAAACATTTTTCCTTGGGCCAAGATTGGCCACAGTACAACACTGCATGTATTGGAATTTGAAGTTAAAGTAGGTAACAAATACATTTTAAATGTGTTAAAACTTACTCTCATCAGCCACATGCGCAGCACCCTCAACAGCCTCAGGGTCTTCTGCTGCCCATTCACTGGATGGGGGAAGGAGGCTGGATGGGGGAAGGAGGGTGGATTGGGGAAGGAGGGTGGATTGGGGAAGGAGGAGGGATTGGGGAAGGAGGATGGAATGGGGAGCTGTTTACAGGGGGTGGGTCTGATTGAGAGGGGGAGGGGGGCGGAGAGAGTGTTTTGGCCACAGAGGGGGAGGGGGCCAGAGAGGGGGAATGGGAAAGAGAGGGGGAGGTGGGCGGAGTAGTGGTTTGGCCTACAGAGGGGGAGGGGGACAGAGAGGGGTATTGGTAAAGAGAGGGGGAGGGGGGCTGAGAAGGGGATTGGGAAGGAGAGGGGGATTGGGCGACAGAAGGGGAGGGGGGCTGAGAAGGGGATTGGGAAGGAGAGGGGGTTTGGGCGACAGAAGGGGAGGGGGGCTGAGAAGGGGATTGGGAAGGAGAGGGGGTTTGGGTGATAGAAGGGGAGGGGGGCTGAGAAGGGGATTGGGAAGGAGAGGGGGGTTGGGCGACAGAAGGGGAGGGGGGCTGAGAAGGGGATTGGGAAGGAGAGGGGGTTTGGGTGACAGAAGGAGAGGGGGGCTGAGAAGGGGATTGGGAAGGAGAGGGGGGTTGGGCAACAGAAGGGGAGGGGGGCTGAGAAGGGAATTGGGAAGGAGAGGGGGTTTGGGCGACAGAAGGGGAGGGGGGCTGAGAAGGGGATTGGGAAGGAGAGGGGGATTGGGCGACAGAAGGGGAGGGGGGCTGAGAAGGGGATTGGGAAGGAGAGGGGGTTTGGGCGACAGAAGGGGAGGGGGGCTGAGAAGGGGATTGGTCCGGACTTCCTGCAGCAGCTTGCCGTTGTGCTCGCCCTAGAATGACATAGGTAATATTTAGGTTGTTGCTTTAAAAATTATAACAACAGTATTTTTCTATTACACTGTTCTGTCCCATGTTAAAGACACAGGGGTAAAATTGTTTTTGGTTTTTTTTTAAACTGGTGATGTTGCCCATAGCAACCAATCAGATTCTACGTAACATTTAATAGGCTGCTTCTAGAAGATAATAGATTTAATCTGATTGGTTGCTATAGGCAAAATCACCAGTAGTCACATCACCTTAGTAAATTTACCCCACATAGCAAGTTATTGGGTTCAGTTGACAGCCTGTGTAGCAACTCAGTACAACAACATTCACTTTTTCAGAAGCACTTTGCTACACAGTCAGTACTGCTTGCCCTAACCACACACACTGTGTCATGTTTGTTCTACAATAGTTCATTGACAGTGTGCTAATTTTCACACTATATAATTTAGTGAAAATATGCAAGTTTTGCATTACAAGTTTCTGCTAATAATCTCAGTGTTATTTAATGTAATATGAAACTTACTGCGCCTACGTCTAGTGCAGATTTGTTGGCGGAGCTCCGCCAACAGGTCCGGTGTGCGACGGCGCAGGTCGCTCCAGCGCCTTTCAAGTTGGATAATGGAGCGTGTGGTCCGGGTGCGGCTGCGGAGTATGCGGCGGACCTCCGCGTAGGCCTCGCGCTTTATCCTATTGGGGATAAAGGGGCCTGCGTGGCCTACGCGGCAGTCCATCACCGCGACCAACACGCGCAGCTCACGGTGGCTAAATGCTGCTGCGCGCATGGTGCCAATGGCGTTTTCCATATATGGGCTTATATTTATAGTGTGTGGTGGCATGTGATTGGTTGTAAATTTATGGTGTCATCTAATAAACTTTATTGATGTGTGCAATACTGTGAAGGACAGTGGGTACAGTTCGCAATAGCGGAATTTCGCATCCGCGGAAGAACGGGGAAAAAAACATACACTCACAAATTACACTCACACACACTCACATACACACACAAACACTCACTCAAAACCACACACTCACACACACTCACACACATACACACACACACACACACACACACACACACTCACGTACACACACACACACTTATAGAAAAGTAATTGTTACAATCTGTGTACTCACCACATTTGTCAAGAACAATCAGCTGCACAAAGTCACCAAGTTTACGACATTTAGGATCATATGTTGTGTAATTTGTAATGTAAACAGATGCACAAGCCAAAACCAAAAACAAAAAACAGTTATTAAACCAATTATCAAAAAAACAAAAAAATTACACATTAAAAAAATTAAGAAAAAAACAACAAGATTGTTTCAAAATACATGATAAGGAGAATATTACAGATTTATCACATAAACAAAGAATAATATAGACTCACACACCAAAACAATTACACTATGAACTTTAGCAAGCTACCTAAATGACATCAGACCAAAATGACAATACAAATACAGTGACTTTTGGAAAATGAGAATAAATAATGTAGAAATCAAAATACCTGAAATAATCACGGACAATGCGTGCCCTTATTTCATTCCCCCGCTGGGACACACTCCCCCCACCGATTGTCCGGCCAACCCCTGGCTCCTCATCAGGCAATTCCTCTGTTTGAGGAAGCTCTACGCGACTCCTTACAGCGATGTTATGGAGGATAGCGCACAGGACCACAATTTTACTTACCATCTCTGGCGAATACATGATGTCGCCACCAGTGCGGTGGAGCACACAAAAGCGCCCTTTAAGGACACCAATCGTGCGCTCCACCAGCTGTCTAGTGGCAGTAAGCGCGGAGTTAAATGCCGTCTGTGGTCCTGGCCTGGGTTTACTGTAAGGAGTCATGAGCCAGGGGGTGCAAGGATATCCACGGTCTCCTGTTTGATAAGATGAAAAAAAACAAAAGTATAATTGTAAATTTAATTTTTTAATTAAAAAATATGACTGTTCCAAACATTTAAACGAAAAAACTCACCCAATAACCACATGTCTTGGCCTTCCATCAATCTTAATCTCTGCCATATCCCTGATTGTCTAATGACATGTGCTGTGCATCATGGGAGCTCCCCGGGAACTTAGCATTCAGGGACAGGATCTGGAGGGATGGCCCACAAACAACCATTACATTCAGAGAATGAAACAGTTTCCTGTTTCTATAAATTTCTTCATTATGTCTTGGTGCTACATGTGTGCCATCCACAACCCCAATAACGTGTGGGAAGCGACTACCACCTTCCTGAAATTTCCGCTTCACCACATCCAGGGCACCAACATCCAAAGGCATTGATATAAATTGCTTTACTCTTTTGATGAAAGCCTGGCTGACACGCCGCAGGACCTTACTGAACTTGCCCTGCGACATGCCAACCAGATCTCCCACCACATGCTGATACGACCCAGTGGCAACAAAATGTAACACAGCAAGGAATTGTGTCAATGCTAGTATTGCTGTAGGATACCTAATGGATTTATTCTAGATCACTCTCTATTATGGAGAGAGTGTCTAGGATTAGATGAGGTGGCAGTCTGTATCTGCGCAACACAACATCATCAGGCATCCCAAAAAGAAGGACACGGGTACGGAAAATTGGTGGCCTAGCACGCCTCCGTTGCCTTGGATGATGAGGAGCCGGTTGGGGTTGGAGGGCTTGTGCCGGTTGGGGTGGGAGTGGTCCCATTGGTTGTGGTGGGAGTGCTTCCGCAGCAACATGTATTGACATCACCAACTTAAAATGAAGGTAAGAATCATGTTTAAAACTTATTAAAAAAATACACACATTCTCATCCATAATCAAAATCAAAGTGTATGTGTGTTAACTTACTGCTTGTGCGTACTCCATTTCTTCAAGTTTTTAATACGGACCCAAAACACATAATTGTATTAAAAAAAAAAAGATAATTAGCTCCAACATAGGTTAACAACAAAAAAACATAAATAATTAGAGATATCAACCCTAGCCATATAATTAATGCAACAATATATTGTCTCCAAAATAGGTATGACTAATGTAAATTAATAAAACAGAAAAAATTAATAAAAATACACTGAAAACACATTTCCATTAAAAAACGGGGGTCCTTTAGTAGCAAATACAGAAAAAATCAGCCCTACTTTGTCAAAAGTAAATGCTTTGTAAACAAACAAATAAGACATCTACAAGAGAGAGAACTGGCCTATAATAAAACAGATACACACTTAGCAAAAACACACACCACGACACACAGGGATTGGCAATTTACCTGCTCAACAAAAGTAGATGAAAATGTGGAGCCACAAAACAAATCAAAAATGCCGACTTGCCCGGAAAATAGAGGTGTGGTAAACCAACACTGAGACATCTACAAGAGAGAGAACTGGCCTATAATAAAACAGATACACACTTAGCAAAAACACACACCACGACACACAGGGATTGACAACTTACCTGCTCAACAAAAGTAGATGAAAATGTGGAGCCACAAAACAAATCAAAAATGGCGACTTGCCAGGAAAATAGAGGTGTGGTAAACCAACACTGAGACACCTACAAGAGAGAGAACTGGCCTATAATAAAACAGATACACACTTAGCAAAAACACACACCACCGACACACAGGGATTGTCAACTTACCTGCTCAACAAAAGTAGATGAAAATGTGGAGCCACAAAACAAATCAAAAATGCCGACTTGCCCGGAAAATAGAGGTGTGGTAAACCAACACTGAGACATCTACAAGAGAGAGAACTGGCCTATAATAAAACAGATACACACTTAGCAAAAACACACACCACGACACACAGGGATTGGCAACTTACCTGCTCAACAAAAGTAGATGAAAATGTGGAGCCACAAAACAAATAAAAAATGTCGACTTGCCAGGAAAATAGAGGTGTGGTAAACCAACACTGAGACACCTACAAGAGAGAGAACTGGCCTATAATAAAATAGATACACACTTAGCAAAAACACACACCACGACACACAGGGATTGGCAACTTACCTGCTCAACAAAAGTAGATGAAAATGTGGAGCCACAAAACAAATCAAAAATGGCGACTTGCCAGGAAAATAGAGGTGTGGTAAACCAACACTGAGACACCTACAAGAGAGAGAACTGGCCTATAATAAATCAAATACACACTTACAACAAACACACACCACGACACACAGGGATTGGCAACTTACCTGCTTAACAAAAGTAGCTGAATAAACAAAAAAAAAATGGCTTACTTGCCTAGAAAAAAAATATGTGGACACACACCACTAATGACACACCTACAAGAGAGAGAAATGGACTATAAGAAATAAAGTATACACTCTCAACAATAGAACGGACACACTGTAAATTACAGGTCACACAAATATTACATAGTACATGAGATTAAATTTATATGCCAAAACATTAACCACCAAAATACTAATAACCAGTTTAAAAGACTACAAACGACAATTGCACACCCATACATACTGGGTTGGTTAATATCCTAATTTAGTAATACTAGCAAAAGTACACTCGCATAAAATATGCACTACGCAACACAATATGAAAACATTTGCTAGCTAACAAACGCACATTTGTATTCAATATACTGAAACAAAAACTCACTCAGAAATGTTAGAACAAACACGAGCACCTTCTCTGCAAAAACACAATACTCCATCTGCCATCATACACCCACTCACACAGGCTGCAATCAAGCCTTTTAAATAGGATGAACAATTACTGGAAGTATTAGCATAATTGAAACCTGTGCGAATTACCGCACTGGACACGCAGCTATAAATCGCTACACACCTGTGCAAACACACATGCCACCAGCAACATGGCTACTCGTGAGCAGATGGCAGCAGAGATTGACCGCGTGCAGCAGCAGATGTCCGCTTTGACACATAGGCGCCTAGCACTGCGGAGGCAGATGCTAGAATTTGGAAGTTCTGATTTACAGATAGCAGGACCCAGTACTATAGAAAATCAATCTTCTGATACCCAGGAGTTAGGAGTGAATCCCCTGCCAGACATAGATACTGGGGTAACTGAGGGAGATTCCGGAATCCCATCACAAACACAAAGTACACAAGCAGCTAGTGAAGAGGAAGATGGTGATGATGGACAGAACGATAGCTCACAGGCTACAGGCAAAAAAAAAGACAGCCCGCCTTCACTAAGAGGGAGTTACGTGTTTTGGTCACACAGGCCATGGCCAAAATTAATCGAGGACCCAAAAACATGGGTGCTGCATCCAAAGATCGAATCTGGAGGGACATCACTGATTCTGTTAATGAAGTCGGCTCAATAGTCCGCACACCACAGAAAGTTAGAAGACGGTAAGTGTATATTGACACACCATTTTCTGAGCCAAGGATTATTTAAAAATTTGCAAGATGTGACGTTGCCTATAGCAACCAAATACATAACATGTGTACTATCAATTAAAGCAGGTATTCATTATTTTTCTGTACTTTGCCCCTATTTTTCATCACATATGTAGTTGGGCCGACTTCAAATCCCGCCTGTAGGGCAAGAGGTCTGCGGAGTGGAATGCCTCGAGGGCAACAGGGGGAGGTCCAGCTGCCACTGTGGAGTACACAGATCTTGAGGAGATGGCGATGGACTGTGTGAGTTACGAGGAGGGGGTTGGGGTGTCTCATATGGACACGGACCTGCCTGAAATACTGGATGCACATGACTTGCCAGGTAAGTTTACACACAGATTCCTAAACAAATAATTTAGTGGTTCAAAAAGTCTCATTTTGTTTTTTTCTACTCTTTTTCCACTCATTCTTATTTTTGCATTGAACATAACACAGCACAGGTGGGTGAGCAGGTAGAGTCAGAGGAGGGTTATGTGGCTGAGGCTGAGGTGGGGGGACCTAGTGTCTCTGCCAGTGTGGGACCACAAATTCCATCCATCCAGATTCCAACTGGCCCCCCCACCCAACCCTCTGCTATCCCGGACATCCTGGCTCAAATAGCAAGGTATGGTGAGAGCCTGAATGCTTTTCAAGCCACGATGATCCGGGTGGTAAGCCAGATACCTGTCCGGCTCACTGAGCACAGAACCAGTGTGGAGCAATGTGTAGCTCAACTCTGCCAAGGTCTGGCAGAGATCAGGCAGGGCCAAGAGCAACTCGCCTCCTCCTTCTAACAAATTGCCAATTCCATTCTGCAAGGGCTCCAGGACATCGCTGTCTCCCTTGCCCACAGTGGCAGAGAGCCAGCCACATCTGCTCCCTCCCCTCACTCTGCCCAGGAAGAACATCCCACTGGGCAGGGCCCTCGAAGGTCGCTTCGCAGACCGAGCCGGGAAGAACTACATCAGGCGGGAAAAAAGAAGAGAAAGTGATGTCTCTCCAGATGGGCAGCACCCATGTTTTACATGTTGTCTCGATGGTTTTTTTTTTTTTTGGGCTTGTGTGGCCACAATGTAGAACTCCCTCAAAGTGAGAGGGTATATTTGTGCTTATTTAAATTGCAGCCTGCGAGTTATTTTCGTGTACACCTGAGCCATTTTCCTCTAACTAGCGTGCTGTGTATGGTTGTGTTTGTGTGTTGGTTCCAGAATCGAGCTCAGTTCCCCTAAAATTTTTGTCTGGCTGGGGGTTCACAACATAGACTTATTAAATATTAAACATCATATTTTTGCAGAAGATGTTGTTACCATAGTACTGGGTTCTGCTATGTGAATTTTGTCAGTGGCATCTACTTGTTGCTATGTCCATCTTTGTATGTGATGCTCATCTGTAGCCATGTTGTGTTTCTGATTTAATATATTTTTTGAATTAAAAAAATATTGATGAAAAATTGGTTTGTGTGTTTTATTAAAGGTTATGCACTATGGAAAACTTAGCCATGTAAACTTTAGCATGGCATATAGACATTTGTTGAACGAGGGAACAATCCGAATATTTAGACAAAAATTGCATATTATAAATTTATACAGGTATGCCTTGCACAACACTTTACTGGGCATATAATTTTTTGTTAGAAAAATAGGACCTTGGGTTACTAGGGGCAACATTACATAATATTAGATATGGACACATATTCCAAACAAAATTCAATAATGTTTTATTAAGTAACATTAAGTGTAGGCTGCATTATGTGGTTTATGTTATTTGGTATGTACAAAGGAATATGTCTATGTTGGAAAATTTTAGCTGATGTAGTTTATAAGTTGTTTTATTCACACTTGATTTCATTTGCTACTATTAAATAAATAATTACAACATGCATTTAACATCAATGTTTATTTAGCAAATAAAAATAAATACAAGATTATTTGGGAGCGTGTCAGATTTGTAGGTGCTAACAATAAAAATGTTATGTGTCCAGACAATTGCTGTTTGTAGTATTTTGGCTGAGCAGTGTTTGCTAAGTAATTGGACAACAGGTGAATTCATTAGCAAAATAATTGCTAATTAGGCCAGACACACTTGTAACAGTACTTCGCAAGTGCAGAGTAACTGCAGACTTACTCCTCGGCTGCGACAGGATAGCAAACGTTTGTTGTGTACATGTTACCATCGTATACGCATTTCTGCACAAAACACGCCTACTGCTGGTTGCATACTCCCACACTAGCCGCCCACTTTCACGCCCATTTCGTTAGATAGCGAAGCCGTGCCTCTGTCACGCCTCCGTCACTCCCTGTTTTCGGTGGTGTAGTACGAGCAGATTTTCAGTTCGTAATTTTGCTCAAGCGTCGTATCGCTCCCTTTGCGCACGCGCAGTCCAGCTGTTGCGCATGCGCAGTTGGCGGATTTACGCCATTTTGCGATTCGATGAACTGCTGCGATCAACTCGGAATGAGGGCCTAAGTGCATTAATTTAATTATATATAGTTGTCTTTATGCTGCCTGTTTTGACCTGTATGTTAAGATGAAGATATGAAGAGCGAGCAGTGTATCACTTCCCAGCTGCTTTCATAACTATTCATCGCTTCATGTCAGCATCTCTCTGTTACATAATTAATACTATTTCACCCATCTGGTTTTCTTTCTATAGCCCTAACATCTCTGTTGCTGATATTCTAATATTTCTCCTTTCCGCATCCACCTCTAATCTGTCCTCTGAACATCTTATCCTAATGATTCGTAAATACCATCAATGATATTGTACCATCTGTCCCCTCATAACCTGAATCGGTTGTCTCAACTACTGATGGATCTACACTATCAATAAATGAACTATAACTCACAGTCACAACTGGTGCAATTATTTCACCTATATGCTTAATAATTGGTCATATTGCCTCATCTATCTTTTTAATAACTGATCCTGCCATACAGAAATATAGAGGTGGATTTTATGTGCCTGGAAACTTCTACACCAGATGTTCTGAACTCCAGTCCAAAAGTACCACCAACAGGTCTTGTTTTGCAGATGTGTTTAGTTATTTAAGACAGGGTCAAAACTAGGATTTTTGGCACCTGGGGCAAGGCTGTAACTTGGTTCCCCTCCGCAATAAAAATACATAAATAATTTAGGGAAACAGAGAGAGATGAGGGGGAGAGAGAGGATGGAAGGGTGTGAGAGAGGAGAGAGGGGGGGGGGGTAACATAGAGAGAGAGAGATGGGAGATAGGGGAGAGACAGATGACAGAGCGAAGAGAGAGGATGGAAAGGGGGGGTGAGAGAGATGGGAAAGAGAAGAGAGAGAGAGAGGGGGATATCAGAGAGAGGAGAGAGACGTGAGACAGGATTACATACGTAATCTCGGCGGACGGGATGCCGGCTGTCAATATCCCGACAGCGGCATCCTGCCCACCAGAATGCCGGCAGCGGGTAAATTGCTGAGTCCCCTTGGGAGCTTACCTCAGGATTTAGTCCCACACTATGGGTGTCGTGGATACCCACGAGTGGGAATAGCCCTGGTGCACCGGGATTCCGGCTGGTAGAAATGTCGGCTGTTGGCAGTGGCGTAACTAGAAATTTTTCTCCCCAAGCCGAAAAATCATCCAGCGCCCCCCCCCCCATCCCCATAATTGTCACTAGTAATGGGATAAACCTGCGCGCACACCACAAAAGGGGAGTGGCTTTGTTGAAATGGGCGTGGCTTCGCATAAAGGGGCGTGGCATTGCAGGAAAAGACTACCTTATACCCCAGTTTTGCAACCTGCACGCCCAGACGTTGGCCACCACAGGAAAGAAAAATAATCCTGATTCATGCCCCTTACATTATTTGTCATTTTTCCTCCTTATAGTAATGCCCAGTATACATTATGCCACATACTGCAATGGCCCTTAGACATTATGCCACACACAATAATGCACATGACACAATATGCACACACTGTAATGCCCCCGACACATTATGCCACACACCGTAATGCCTGTGACACATTATGACAGGAATCGCAATGCCCATTATACATTATGCTACACACTGCAATGCCCCTGATACATTATAGCACATACAATGCCTGTGACACATTATGACACACACCGCAATGTCCGTGATACATTATGCCACACACTGCAATGACCCTGAGACATTATACCACATACCACAATGCCCGTCATATAGTATACCACACACTGTAATGCCTGTGACACATACCGCAATGCCCGTTATACCCTATGCCACACACCGCAATGCCCATTATAAATTATGCCACACTGCAATGCCCCTGAGACATTATACCACATACCACAATGCCCGTGATATAGTATGCCACACACCGTAATGCCTGTGACACATTATGACACACACCGCAATGTCCGTGATACATTATACCACACACCGCAATGCCCATTACACATTAAGTCCATCAGTAAGGCTTCTAATTACTTTTAAATTACCTGCTCGTTGCCAGGGGTTTCATGCTCTTGGTTCCATGCACGGTGCCAGGGGTTTTCATGCTCAGGGTGTCATGCTCGTTGCCAGGGGTTTCATGCACTGGGTGTCATGCTCGTTGCAGGGGTTTCATGCTCTTGGTTCCATGCACGGTGCCAGGGGTTTTCATGCTCAGGGTGTCGTGCTCGTTGCCAGGGGTTTCATGCACTGGGTGTCATGCTCGTTGCCAGGGGTTTCATGCACTGGGTGTCATGCTCGTTGCTAGGGGGTAATGCTTGTTGCTAGGGCTGTGCTCCCAGTGCCACATATGCCTCCAGTGCCAGATATTCCCCCACAGTGCCAGGTACACACATGCCCCCCGCCGCAAGTGCCAGGTACACATATACCCCCCAGTGTCACATATGCCCCCCCAAGTGCCAAATATGCTCCCCCTCCCCCAGTGCCAAATATGCTCCCCCAGGTACAGCTCACCCCCGCTCTGCGCTGTTCTGCGAAGGAGGGACACGGAGGGCACAGCGCGCCTCTCCTGTGTCTCTCCTGCGTCTCCGGCGTGTCTCTTAAATGAAGTGCCGGTTCGTGAGCCAATCAGAGCTCACGAAGGGCACTTCATTCAATTGACACGCTGGAGACGCAGGAGGGACACAGGAGAGGCGTGCGCTGTGCCCTCCGTGTCCCTCCTTACAGCAGCGGCTAGGGAAGGAGGGAGACAGCAGATTGACATGCGGAAGGCTCGTCCACATGTCAATCTACGCTAAATCAGTGGCGGAGCCCCCCGCAGCCCTGCGCCTCCAAGCCACCGCGAGGGCTGCGGGGGCAGTAGTTACGCCACTGGCTGTTGGGATTTCAGCATCGGTATCCTGAACACCGGGATCCCGACAGCTGGGATTCAAACTGTATTCATGCGAGAGAGAGGAGAGAGAGAGAGAGAGAGGGATGAGAGGGGTGACAGAAAGAGAGAGATAGGAGAGACAGATGGGAGACAAGAGAGACAGAGGAGAGAGAGGGATGAGAGAGAGAGATGGGAGAGAGGGTTGACAGCGCTAGAGAGATGGGGGACAGAGAGAAAGAGAGATGGGAGAGATGAGAGAGAGACCAAGGCTTTGAATGGCAATTTAACTAAATATATGCTGGACCCGCACACAGCAACCCACTGCCCCTTAATGTTGTGTGCTTTGTTCAGCACTTGATTCATTTAGTTTCAGACAGTGGCAGACTTTACAATCAAGTGTTTTGTTGTGAGGATTTTAGATTGATTGTAAAGTCTACCACAGTCTGGATGAATGGAATGCAGAGCTCCTAAGAGGACAAAGTGCTTGCAGGCACTCTTTGCTACCGGAGGTGATCTCAGCAGGTGGCTGGCAGGCAGACGGGGGTTGTTAACAGCTTGCCGAGGGAGTCGGGCAGAGGTCTCGGTGCCCCCTCAGATCTGGCGCCTGGGTCAAGTGCCCCCTTAGCCTAAAACCCTTAGTTCAGTCGTTCCCAAACACATGGGGCAGATGTACTAAGCCTGGAGAAGCGATTAAAGAAGTGATAAAGCAATGATAAGTGGAAGGTGATAACGCACCAGCCAATCAGCTCCTAACTGTAATTTTTCAAACCTGTAATGATTGGCTGGTGCGTTGTCACCTTGCACTTATCACTTCTTTATCTCTTCTCTAGGCTTAATACATCTGCCCCATGGTCCTCAATGCACCCTTACAGTCCAAGTTTTAAGGATATCTGTTGTTGAGTACAGATGGTTAGCACTAGTTGGTTTTGCCCTGTAAATGATTGCTGCTTTAAATAAACGGACAGACGCACACAAAAGTTCCACACCTCCGGAACTAGTAGGCTATTACATTTAGTTGAAAGTGTATGAGTAAGAGAGACTAGGAGGGAGAAAGAAAGAAACATAAGTATGAGAGAGATTAGACAGAGTCCTACCTCTCTGCAGCAGGCAAAAACACAATTCTGGTGCCAAGCATTCCCGATATTGCTTACCGCAGCTACCGCAATCTTTTGATTGTGGTAGCCCATTGTAGTCTATAGGCTACGGACTGCAGAAAGAAGTTCTGTCTGGGTTCCTAGGAACCCTCTACCGGAAATGGCCTCAGTGCATCGCGATATGTGCAGGACCACCGGCAGCCAGCAGAGCACATCGCAGGGAGCCCCTGTCCCTGCAGGTGCCGGGTGATACATTCACCCGATAGGATCACATATTGCAATATGATCCTGGGCGGTAAGATCCCGCCCATATCGCATTCAATATGCAATCCATAATAAATGGGCCCCTTTGTCACAGATACCATTGTAGAATCATTCTACTGAGATGAATCACTCCTCCATTCACATGCCTAAAAGCATACTTACCTACTTTGAAAACCTCCTCTCAGGGAGATGCCCAGAGAGGAGAAGCAACAGGCGGCGGCAACAGGGGCGGGGTCATGCTAATAGCATCATTATGCTCTGCCCGTCACGGGAAATTGCAGAGATTCGCGCATTTTTGCATAGGGGGCAGGGCTGAATGGCACGATTGTCATAGAAACAAGCCATTAGGACCCGTTAAATTCTCAGATTACCGTATAATTCTCTGCATTCTGCACACTTCTCCATGAAGTGGGCAGAATGCGGGAGCGGTGCCCACTCTTCCGGTGGTGCAAGGGACTACACGAAAAATTGGGTGTCCCCGCAAAGTAGGCAAGTATGCCTTAAAGGCTAGTGCGAGATGATCTACTTTATTGCATAGCAGTTTGTTGGCTGAAGGTCAGCGAGCCTGTGTGAGAGGGCTAATATGTATTAATCCTCCATACACACATAAATTATATGTACACCCTATTATTGCCCATAGCGTTCAGAAAATGTGGATCTCAGCTCTCATATGCAGTAGAGACTCCTATTCAGTCTCCAATCGTCACTGACAATACAGACCGCAGTTCTCTGATGGTTACTTACATTGCAGACTGCCAGATCACTAATGCTTATTCACAAAGAAGACCTGAGATCTGTGATGACCTCTACCAATGCAGCAATCCACAATCCTATCACTCTACACTTCCCTTTTGTGGCCCATGCTGGTACTTGCTATGCTAATCCCTGTATCCTGCCCTATACAACCTGGAGGTAGATTAAATAACAATTCTAAAAGAGACAAGTGGTGTATTTGCCCATAGCAACCAATCAGATTCTGTCTTCCATTTTCTAGCATGCATTAGAGAAATGATAATTAGAATTTGATTGGTTGCTATGGGAAACACCTCCAATTTTAATTTTCAGAAGCTTTAGTAAATCTACCACTGAGAGTCAGCCCAGTGCACTTTTAGTCTATACTGCCCGTAAATCCAACACTATTCAGCAATAGAGTGCCAGAGGCTTCCTTTCTGCTGTTCGTCAGGACACCGCCAATATTTTCCCTCACAATGAGCCCTGCTGACGCTTTTCCGTAGTGATAGGCTGTAACAAAAGCTCCATAAGCCTCTCAATAACTGGTTTGATTGAAACAACTTTCCTCTGAGCATGTGATTTGCTTGCCTCATCTATCTCCTCAATAACGGAACCTATTGTGTCATCAATCATATCTACAAAACGTAACCACTGCCAATCTCATTCCATTGATATAAAACCCCAGCGACACCTGCTGCCCGCTAGATAACCCTGATGTGTTTGTAACTATTTGTCTAGCTCTTTGTAACTGCGCTATTATTGTTCCACGTTTTCTCTCTCTACAGCTTTTCATGTTGCTGTATTGAACGTCTCTATGTAAACCCCAGTTCCACCCTGGCAGCTCTCCTAGAATATCCTGCAATGTTTTGGTTGTGTCACCCTTTGCACTGTAGGCGAATCCTGAATTTCCTTACTGCGTGTGTTACCTGGAATCTTCATTAATGCAATTGAAACGTTAACCGTTCAAACCAAATTGAATTTGTCTTGAGGAGATGAGCCGGTATATGAGGGTAATCAAACGCCTTACACACCGTGGATTGGATTTGGTGCTAATGAATTGCCCCACAAGCTGCCTGCAGTCCATGGGTGTCCTGCTTCAAACTCTTTAGGAGCTCTGAGCGCCTCTGGACACACAGCTTAATTGTATTATACAGGATGACAGACACAGGAGCTCGGCTAACAGAGATATTCAAAGGCTAGGGTGACACAAAATATACAGCAGGTAACATTACACAAATATAAATAAATATGACCTGGCGACTGACCACCAAAGTCTGCTATAGATCTCTAGCCGGTAATTGTCTTACCAGTGCACAAGTGCGACCGATCGAGTTCTTCATGTGTTGTGATCAAGCAGATAGCAGAATATGTAATTATAGGCCTAATTCGGACCTGTTCGCTGTGCTGCAAATTTGCAGAGGTCTGCGATCAGATAGTCGCCGCCCAGGGAGAGTGAAAACCTGCCCCGCGCAAGTGTGTGAATGTATGTGTATGCCGTGCAAAAATTCCGCCAGACAGCGGACAGCTGCAAATCCGCTCGCAATTCACTCACCATCAAATAATTTTTCCAGTGTGTGCAGTCTGTGCATAGCCCAGGACTTACTCCTACAGTGTGATACAAACAGGCTGATCGGGGCCGGAGCTGACGTCACACACCCTCCCTGAAAATGCTTGGGCACGCCTACATTTTTCCTGACATTCCCCAAAAACGGCCAGTTACCACCACCCACAAACGTGCTCTTCCTGACAATCACCTTGAGAACGCCTTGCGATCGAAAATTTTGCACCATCCTGTCGCTGTTGGTGACACGCCTGTGCATTGAGGTGCATACGCAGTCATTCAATAATCAGCCGTTGTGCGAATTCGCACAACAGCGATCAGGTCTGAATCGGCCTAATGTTGTATGTTTTATACCCTACTTTGCTACTGAAACTTGGAGGCACCATAGAAGTTAAAGTTAATAAATAAGAATATCTTAGTAAAGTCACTACTGTAAATCTGTTTATATCCCACACAGTAAATTCAGAGGTGTGGATTCATTTTCGGAGCCAAGACATGCACCGTTATCATGAAATAAGAGTCCTGTACCTTTGCCTTCAATGCAAAGGAAACTTCTGCTGTATGTGGCAAAGGTATTAATCAGACTGTAATCATGCTTTGTTGGATTGCAGCTTAGATCTGTCAGGATAGCTGAACGGCCAGCGTTACTTCCTACTCACACCGCCAGCTGAATCACCTTAATTAAGGTTAGTGAGCATCAGTTCCTGGCTCAAACTTTAACAGGGAATAGGAATATCATCTTCAGTTTGTCAATAGACGTAGGGAAGTACCTATGAAAAGAGCTTTGAGGATGTTATATAATCATTCATTAAGGTGAAGAAGGCAAAATCCATAACAAATACTAGCTCAATAGGCTAGAAAGCAACAAGTTGCAAAAGTTTGGTGCAGACTAAATAAAAAAAGAACAAAACAACAACAAAACTTCTAAGCATATTAAAGAGGGGATCCGGTCTGAAGATCGACAGTATCTAGGTCGACAATGTTTAGGTTGACCACTATAGGTCGACAGTCACTAGGTCGACATGGATGGAAGGTCGACAGGGTTTCTAGGTCGACATGTGCTAGGTCGACAGGTCTAAAGGTCGACATGAGTTTTTCACATTTTTTTCTTTTTTTGAATTTTTTCATACTTAACGATCCACGTGGACTACGATTGGAACGGTAAAGTGTGCAGAGCGAAGCGGTAGCGGAGCGAAGGCACCACGCCCGAAGCATGGCGAGCTAATTTGGGATCCCGGTCACTCTACGAAGAAAATGACACCCAAAAAAACACACCTCATGTCGACCTTTAGACCTGTCGACCTAGCACATGTCGACCTAGAAACCCTGTCGACCTTCCATCCATGTCGACCTAGTGACTGTCGACCTATAGTGGTCGACCTAAACATTGTCGACCTAGATACTGTCGATTTGATGAACCACACCCATTAAAGAGCTCATTAAAGTCCAGGATGGGAGTAATAGGAGAGATATACAGTTGTCACGAACCGGTCTCTTATCTCTGCGGGTTCTGGGGTTCATCCGTTGCCAGTGCGGTTGCTCGCGGTGCTGTGCGCCCGTGTGGGGACACGGCGTGATCAATGGCACAGGTAATGCAGAGTCTGGGAACTGTGAGTGCGGGGACCAAATGGCCTAAGGCACTGCGGTGTGTCTGCTGTATAGGAGGTGGCCATGTTGGAGACCAAATAGCTAATACAGAACACTTGTGAAAACACCTGTGGGCAGGTGTAAGCCAATCCCGTGCTTGTGCTGCCTTTAAGTAGGCTGGGATTATGTTACTCTGGGCCAGTGCTTTGTTGTATCAAAGCTGTGCTCTAGCTCTGAGCTCTCTCCATGCATTCCTGTGTGATTCCCGTGGTCCAGATATCGCCTCCGTTCCCAGAGGTCCGTCTGCAGCCTTCACTGCTGAAAGATCCACCGGCTCTCTGCTGTGCGGTCAGTTAATTGCACTCCTATTGGAAATAGTTGGATTCCCAGTGTCCTGCATGAGGTTACCTTGTCAGTCTGCCTATCATTCAAAGTCTGGAGGATTCTGTTTCTCTCAGCTGTTCGTTTGTTCAACTCTGCATTTAACCCATTCATCACCTTGTCTTCTACTACAGTTTCACAGTGATCTCCGGAACCCGCAAGTAACCCAATTCAGTACTTTTATTTGCTATGTTGTCATTACAAGGATAATTCATCACAGTCTCTCAGTTAACTCTCAAAACTCCATTGCAAATCCTTACAGTTATCTCTTCATGTCTGCATTATCCAGTTAATAACATTCTGCAGTTCAGCATCAAAGCTTGTTTATATTTGCTATGTTGTCATAACAAGGATAATTCTTCACAGTCTCTCAGTTAACTCTCAAAACTCCATTGCAAATCCTTACAGTTATCTCTTCATGTCTGCATTACCCAGTTAATCATATTCTGCAGTTCAGCATCAAAGCTCGTTTATATTTGGACAATCCAACATTTATTCATCAGCTTGTTTTGCATATGTTTCCATGAACATTTCTTTTATGTATTTTTGAGTTTTCTCTTGCATATTATTCCTGCAATACTTCAGTATAATATGATGATTAACAACTTGTCAGTTAACTCTTTACTGAATTGTTATTTTGAATAAATATATGAATCGGAACTTTCTTCGTCCTCCCTGCTTTCTTCATAGCCCAGCACCTACACCTGTGGTTGGTTCCGGGTTAACGGATTCACAAAAACACCCGGACCTGACAGTAAGCACTGGCCACATGGATCCGTCAAGTGACCAATTCACAGGAGGCGGTGCTACGTCAGATATCCTTTCCCGTCTGGAAAACCAGGAGTCTATACAGACACAAATAGTGCAGTTTATGCAAACTATGGCAGACCGTTTAGAGACTCTTCATACGGCTATTAAAACGTTCCAAGTCCAGATTCCAACCCCAGATGTCCCAGTTACCACTACAGCTTCTCCTGTGACGCTGCCTACGTCCCGCTTGCAGTTACCCTCTCCGAGTAAGTTTGACGGAACTCCAAAACTTTGCAGAGGATTCCTGAATCAATGCGAGATCCAGTTTGAACTGATGTCTGCCAGTTTCCCATCAGCTCGTTCTAAGGTTGCATATATTATTGCCCTCCTCTCCGGTCAGGCTCTGGAGTGGGCATCACCATTATGGGAGAGAGGTGATCCTATCCTCTCTAATTACAAAGAGTTCGTATCTTCCTTCCGGAGAATCTTTGACGAACCAGGCAGGACCACCTCAGCATCCTTGGAGATTCTCCGTCTACGTCAAGGTTTACGTCCTGTCAGTCAATATATTATTCAGTTTCGCACGTTGTCTTCAGAGTTAAACTGGAATGAGGAGGCCCTGATCGCCGCGTTTTGGAATGGACTTTCAGAAAGAATCAAGGATGATTTAACTATCCGGGATGTGCCAATTAAACTGGATGAATTGATTTCTCTCTGTAACAAACTTGATCTACGTTACAGGGAGCGATGTTTAGAGAAATCCAGGGCAGAGCGATCCAGTCCACGTGATCATCCTAGACCTCAACAAGATTCTTCATCACAGTCTCCAGTAATGACTGAAGAACCTATGCAGATTGGGCACTCTCGCCTCACAGAGGAGGAACGACTTCGTCGTCGACAGGGTAACCTCTGCATGTACTGTGGGTCCTCTGAACATTTAGTTAAATTCTGCAAACTCCGACCGGGAAACTCTCGCCTCCTAGCTTATTCAAGAGAGGTTAAGCTAGGAGTTACTTTAGAATCACGTTCTGGGAAAGAGCCAACCTTGTCTATTCAATTAGAAGTTCCAAGTTCTACAGTGAAAGTTTCAGCCCTCCTAGATTCCGGGGCAGCCAAGAACTTCATCTCCTCAGCCTTTGTCATACGGTCTAAAGTTCAAACCATGCCCCTGGAAGCAGCAGTTGCTGTTACAGCAGTGGATGGAAGTCGAATTCCAGATGGTATAATTACTCATCGAACCGTATGTCTCAAGATGAAAGTTGGTGAGCTCCATTCCGAATACCTCTCCTTCTACGTGATTCCCAAAGCCTCTCAAGATGTGATACTTGGTTTACCTTGGCTGCAGAAACATAATCCTCAACTTAATTGGCAAACCATGGAAGTCCTTTCATGGGGTAAATCTTGTACCAAGGACTGTGTAGCTACAATTGTACCTCTTCGGTCAATTAGCCTTTCCGATCTACCTCCGGTGTATCAATCCCTTGCGGATGTTTCCAGTAAGCAAGCAGCAGACTCTCTACCTCCTCATCGTGAATGGGACTGCCCAGTCGTCCTGGTTCCGGGCAAGACCCCTCCTAGGGGACAAATTCATCCGCTATCCATCCCAGAGACGCGAGCTATCCGGGATTGGTCCACTCCTACAACTCTCAAGGGGATTCAGCGATTTCTTGGCTTTGCTAATTTCTATAGGAGATTCATTAAGAATTATTCTACGTTAGCTGCTCCTATCACAGCCCTAACTCGCAAGGGAGCAAATCCTACGAACTGGTCTTCTGAAGCAATCAAAGCCTTCTCTGATTTAAAGCAAGCCTTTGTGTCAGCCCCCATTCTTCGACAGCCTGATTTGAATCGTCCCTTTCTACTAGAGGTGCATGCATCTACAGAAGCAGTAGGAGCTGTGTTGTCACAAGGCTTTGAAGATAAAAAGGTCCATCCCTGCGGATATTTCTCCCGTAAGTTCCTCCCGGCAGAACGTAATTATGCAATCGGTGAGCAAGAGTTACTTGCCATCAAGTTGGCATTTGAGGAGTGGAGATACCTTCTAGAAGGAGCTCAACATCGCATTACAGTTTGTACTGATCATAAGAATCTTCTGTATCTGCAGTCAGCTCAGTGTTTGAATCCACGACAAGCTCGATGGGCGCTTTTCTTCTCACGATTTGATTTCAAACTCACCTATCGTCCAGGGTCTCAGAACAAAAAGGCAGATGCCCTTTCCCGGTCCTTTGCTTCTTCTGAATTAAATGATGCTACCACGAATCAAGCCATTGTGAATCCTACGTCCTTCTTAATGACTCGAACCTCTCCAGTTCCTCCGCCTGGCAAGACCTTTGTCGCCACAAGTCTTCGAAAACGGCTGCTTACCTGGGCTCACTCCTCTTCCTTCATGGGTCATCCTGGGGTTCTAAAGATTCTCAAATTTATTCAACAGTCTTATTGGTGGCCACGTCTCAAAGCCGATGTCCAAGAGTTTATAGCAGCATGTCCTAAATGTGCCCAACATAAGAGTCCAAGAAGTTCTCCACCAGAGTTTCATCCATTGCCAGCCCTAGAGGTTCCAGCAGCAGATCAAGAGCTTCAACGTCTATCTAGCATCTGGAGTTGTGTACGTAAGTCCTTGGTCAAAACTTCCGCTCGTTATAAATCTTTTGCAGATAGAAAACGTAAAGCTGTACCGAGTTACAAAGTGGGAGACCAAGTTTGGATTTCTACGCGCAATCTCAAGTTCAAAGTTCCTTCTAAGAAATTTGCTCCCAAGTTTATTGGTCCATTTCCCATTGTTAAGGTACTCAACCCTGTGTCATACAAAGTCAAGTTGCCACCGTCTTTGAGAATTCCTAACGCCTTTCATACATCTTTACTGAAGCCTTTGATTCTCAATAAGTTCCGTACTACCCAGTCCAAATCTCCTAAAGTTCACTCTTTGCAGAATGAGGAATTTGAAGTTAAAGAGATTGTGGACTCACGTTCCCGATATGGACGTTTACAGTTTCTGGTCGACTGGAAGGGTTACGGTCCAGAGGAAAGATCCTGGGTTTTCTCTGAAGATGTTCATGCTCCAAGACTGGTACAGAAATACTTCTCCAAAAATCCTGATAAGGTTTAAAGGTGTTCGGAGACCACCCTTAGAGGAGGGGGTACTGTCACGAACCGGTCTCTTATCTCTGCGGGTTCTGGGGTTCATCCGTTGCCAGTGCGGTTGCTCGCGGTGCTGTGCGCCCGTGTGGGGACACGGCGTGATCAATGGCACAGGTAATGCAGAGTCTGGGAACTGTGAGTGCGGGGACCAAATGGCCTAAGGCACTGCGGTGTGTCTGCTGTATAGGAGGTGGCCATGTTGGAGACCAAATAGCTAATACAGAACACTTGTGAAAACACCTGTGGGCAGGTGTAAGCCAATCCCGTGCTTGTGCTGCCTTTAAGTAGGCTGGGATTATGTTACTCTGGGCCAGTGCTTTGTTGTATCAAAGCTGTGCTCTAGCTCTGAGCTCTCTCCGTGCATTCCTGTGTGATTCCCGTGGTCCAGATATCGCCTCCGTTCCCAGAGGTCCGTCTGCAGCCTTCACTGCTGAAAGATCCACCGGCTCTCTGCTGTGCGGTCAGTTAATTGCACTCCTATTGGAAATAGTTGGATTCCCAGTGTCCTGCATGAGGTTACCTTGTCAGTCTGCCTATCATTCAAAGTCTGGAGGATTCTGTTTCTCTCAGCTGTTCGTTTGTTCAACTCTGCATTTAACCCATTCATCACCTTGTCTTCTACTACAGTTTCACAGTGATCTCCGGAACCCGCAAGTAACCCAATTCAGTACTTTTATTTGCTATGTTGTCATTACAAGGATAATTCATCACAGTCTCTCAGTTAACTCTCAAAACTCCATTGCAAATCCTTACAGTTATCTCTTCATGTCTGCATTATCCAGTTAATAACATTCTGCAGTTCAGCATCAAAGCTTGTTTATATTTGCTATGTTGTCATAACAAGGATAATTCTTCAGTCTCTCAGTTAACTCTCAAAACTCCATTGCAAATCCTTACAGTTATCTCTTCATGTCTGCATTATCCAGTTAATAACATTCTGCAGTTCAGCATCAAAGCTTGTTTATATTTGCTATGTTGTCATAACAAGGATAATTCTTCACAGTCTCTCAGTTAACTCTCAAAACTCCATTGCAAATCCTTACAGTTATCTCTTCATGTCTGCATTACCCAGTTAATCATATTCTGCAGTTCAGCATCAAAGCTCGTTTATATTTGGACAATCCAACATTTATTCATCAGCTTGTTTTGCATATGTTTCCATGAACATTTCTTTTATGTATTTTTGAGTTTTCTCTTGCATATTATTCCTGCAATACTTCAGTATAATATGATGATTAACAACTTGTCAGTTAACTCTTTACTGAATTGTTATTTTGAATAAATATATGAATCGGAACTTTCTTCGTCCTCCCTGCTTTCTTCATAGCCCAGCACCTACACCTGTGGTTGGTTCCGGGTTAACGGATTCACAAAAACACCCGGACCTGACAACAGTACTTAAACAAGCCGTGCCAAATGTAGGAATGCTTCAAGTTAAGGAGATAAACTGGATAAAATTAACTGGATTAAAGGATATAACGGGATTTACTCTACATCCAAGAATGTAAACATGACATTACACTGCACAGGGCACTGTGGATACACAAGGGCAGCAGCCTGCATACATACACATACACAAACAGACACACAGTATCCCAGCTGTCCTCTGACCCATCTCTGAGCTCAGTGTCCCAGAAGAGGCTTGGGAGAAAGGGACCAGTTTGCCAATGGGAGGACATAGGGCGTGTGAAATGAAACAGACATGCCGTAGGGAGCTCAGGCTGGGGGAAAGGGACATCCTGTCCTGCTGACTGGATGCACGGACAGTGATCAGCAATAAAACAGGGGAATGAAATCTACAGTACTGTATATTACAGTAGACAACAAACATTTATTTTTTATACTCCGCTAAGAAACAATAAACGAGACCGGTGTAATTTACCTCTCCTCATACAGCATAATAGCTGTTTAGCATTAAATCAGGAACAGAGTATTCCAGTATGTTTATCTCTCTGACTAATTATTGTCTCACAATTACAGTGCAGACAAAGAGCAGAAAGAGAACAGTGTGTTGTTGCACAACACCCACCTCTCTGACGACTGACAGTCTGTATAGCAAAACAGAAAGAAGCCCTCTGTCTATTTATTATTTATTATTACCAGTTATTTATATAGCGCACACATACTCCGCAGCGCTTTACAGAGAATTGGCCATTCACATCAGTCCCTGCCCCAGTGGAGCTTACAATCTATATTCCCTATATCATGTACACACATTCATGCTAGGGTTAATTTTGTTGGGAGCCAATTAACCTACCAGTATATTTTTGGATTGTGGGAGGAAACCGGAGCACCCGGACGAAACCCACGCAAGTACGAGGAGATTATACAAACTCCACACAGTTAGGGCCATGGTGGGAATTGAACCCATGACCTCAGTGCTGTGAGGCAGTAATGCTAACCTTTACACCATCCGTACTGCCCATGTCTACAGCTTCTACCCCTCATCATTCCGCCAGTCATTTCATTACACAGGCAGAGGCAATGGGAATAGATAGGACCAATTACATACAAATACAGGACAATGGGGGTAATTCCAAGTTGATCGCAGCAGGAAATTTTTTAGCAGTTGGGCAAAACCATGTGCACTGCAGGGGGGCAGATATAAAATTTGCAGAGAGAGTTAGATTTGGGTGGGTTATTTTGTTTCTGTGCAGGGTAAATACTGGCTGCTTTATTTTTACACTGCAATTTAGATTGCAGATTGAACTCACCACACCCAAATCTATCTCTCTCTGCACATGTTATATCTGCCTCCCCTGCAGTGCACATGGTTTTGCCCAACTGCTAAAAAATTTCCTGCTGCGATCAACTTGGAATTACCCCCATTGTCAGCATACTATGGTTTCTACAGTTGCGTGATTGTAAAATGAAATGAAAATTAGACAAATAACCCCTATTATTACTCTGCTCAAGCCAAACCCATGATCCACTACAGCTACACTATGCCCCCTATTATTTGATGCCGAGGCCCCATTCTGTCAAGCCAAAATGGAGACTAGAATCTCTGAGGTTAATAATGTCAGAGAAATATGGATCTCATAGTATGAAGCTGAATGAAGTAAAGGGTCAACTCTGTTGTCTTTGTAGTGATAAGACCTGGGGATAGATACATTCACATCACATGTTCAAATAGTATCGTTTTACTTATGTCTGTAAATGTACCTAGCAAATGTCCCTTTGAAGGAGACTTACATGACATTACTCAGGGGTCAGATGTATAGGAAATTATGAATAGTGTCATCCATCCTGACATGTGGCCCTTGTATGACCGTCCCATGGGGTCTAGTATACCCATATGTAGAAATAGTAATGTGCTTAGCATAAGTAATAATTCTTCTTACACTATGTGGATGGAAACTTGCCTATTTAAGCTCACTGTACTAAGATCAAAAGTGTCTCCTTTCATTCTGACTTTACGAGGGAACGGACACCCATACATGTATGTAATTCCGGATGAATAAATTGTTATGCTGTTTTCATTTGATCTTTGCTTAAGTCATATATTTAGTAATTTTTCCTTATCAATACTTACACAGTTGTATATTTATGTGTGGTGGCCTTTCATAAGGAGCATCCATAGAACAAATTCAGAATGCATAATCAGAATCCACATGCTAGAGGCTGGATGCAGTTAATTTGCCGGCTGTCGGGATCCTGTCGGTCAGGATACCGACGCCGGAATCCTGTCAGACAATGCTGACAGCCAGAATCCTGACAGACGACAATGCCGACAACGGGAATCACGGCACACAGGGGCTATTCCCACTCGTATGTATTCCCTAAAGGCAGCCCGGGATTCCCTATACTCTCACTCACTTAGTTCCCTCCACCTGTGAGGCACTCCGAATAGCACCTCTGAAATCTCCTACTTCAATTGCAGCACTCTGTTTACTTTTGCAGCTCCTTCTCTTTGGAACTTGCTTTTTCTAGAAAGCTTTAAAAACAGAATCAAGACTTACCTAGGTGTATTTACTGAAACACTTAATTAATGCACCACTACTTGTCATAATGTATCGGTAATGCACCACTATTTATCATAACACCCAGCACTTAGATCTCTATTAATGTTTTTACTTTTGTATATCTGCAATAAACTCATTTTTCATTGCTATTAGGAGAAATCCCAATGTACATGATTATTTTCAGATTTGAGGGCTGTTCTGACGGGTGTGGATAATTAGATCGACAGTGTCTAGGCCGACAATGTTTAGGTCGACAGTCACTAGGTCGAGAGGGTTGGAAGGTCGAGAGGGTTTCTAGGTCGACATGTGCTAGGTCGACAGGTCAAAATGTCGACATGATTTATTTTTTGTTTTGATTTCTGCGTACAGTGACCGGGAAGCCGAATTAGTGCACCGTGTCCCCTCGCATGGCGAGCGAATGGTGCCTCGCTCTGCTACCGCTTCGCTCGGCACAGATTACCGTTCCTATCGTAGTCCACGTGGATTGTTAAGTATGAAAAAGTTTAAAAAAAGAAAACAAATGTGAATAACTCACGTCGACCTTTCGACCTGTCGACCTATAAACCCTGTCGACCTCCCAGCCCTGTCGACCTAGTGCCTGTCGACCTATAGTGGTCGACCTAAACATTGTCGACGTAGACAGTGTCGATCTTCAGACTGGATCCCGTTCGACACCACTACAGTATAGCAAAATCTATTTTGTGTTTAACTTCAAACTGTGGGAGCTGGGGGCCCTTTGATCCCTCCACATCTCCCACTTCCTGGGCACATCTACTCTGAGAACAGCAGAGACCTCTTGTGAGCATGTGTCACCTGGTACACGCAGCCACCATGTATACTCTGGATAGGTGGGCACTGAGCTCTTATTAGAGCAGAATGGGGAATCTTAGGGTGTCCAAAAGGGGTGCAGGTGTCTCGCGGGTGATACACACACAGATGTTAATCATCAACGGTACAATTGATGATGACCATTGATGGTTAACCCACCAATGACCATTCCTAGGGTGAGGCGGAGCAGACCCTGCATGGAGAACAGCCTTGGGCACCGAGATAGGGGGCAGGTGCAAAGTACATGGAATCGTGCCTCTCTGGGAGGCCTCAGCTCGCTGTGGAGGCAGGCATAACCCCTCCCCCCATGATGGCAGGACCACTCCCCATCAGCACAATAATGCTGGCACATAGCTAATACACATGGCACACAATGGGGCACTGCCAAGTCCCCAGCGTTGGGGCCCACAAAGGAAGAATCTCCAGCACATGCCCTGGTGCAGCAGCCAAGGAGAAGAGAGGCTAATGTGGGGAGTGGGGACACGCTCTTCAGAGCTCAGCGGAGACACTGTCCAATTTGGTTAGCCATATGTGTGACTATAATGAACAGTGAAGTCGCTGAGCTCTCAAGCCATGTGGCAGTACTGTAGAATGTAGCCAGTATTAGTAAGAACAGGGCCTAAAGTGGCAGCGGTGGGGTCATGATCTAAGGAGGGGAGCAGAAGAATGCAAGAAGCCACAGACTGAGAGATAGTAGAGGATCAGAGCTCCCAAAGAGTAGTTCTTTTTACCTCCCTTCCTGCAGAATGAACCATATGTGTACAATCTATCACACAATTGTAGATATACCGTATTCCTAACTGCCGCAGCTGCACATTCATGCTAATGCCGATTTTGGTGGTGAGATGCCCACTTGCAGTAATGCAATCCGTCTTGGTGCATCTTAAGAAAGTAGGCCTATGTCAGGTACAGTTTATCCGTCTGAACATGGAGTCCTGTGTGAGCGGTCCTATACCTTTAGGCGCAGCCGCTGTCTGAGACATGCCCACGTCTGCCTAGCCACCCCACTGTTCCCTCGCAGGAAGACCCACTAAATTCCACCCTCCCTGTGTCCAAATTGGGATGTATGCGCAGTCTGACTTGAACGCTTGCGCAGTACTTACCACAACGGCACTGCATGCAGTAAGTGACTCAGAGGCAGGCCTGTTTCCCCTTCCTGTGTTTGAAGGCAGCCTGCCACACTGAGCCATGTGCTACTGAAAAACAGCATCAGGTGTTATAGAAAACAATCAAGTTTATGATGCATATCTCCAAGGTTTAACAGTGTAAATAACCCCCATATATTCCTTCCTGTCTCCTTATTCTATATACTGTAAATGTGCCAGCTTCTGGACAGCATCTCCTGTCTTATAATGTCAGCTCGTGCATTTACATATAATGTGCTGTTAGGGAACTGAATATACAGTAGTAGCTCACATGAAGTTGCATGACTGAGTTCTTTAAAATGGAGATTATAAAAAAAAAAAATTGGCTTTATTGTTTATTCACGTGAAATAAAAGGCTTGTGTCAGTGTTGGGAAATATAGGTTTCCCATCA
This sequence comes from Pseudophryne corroboree, assembly GCF_028390025.1. NCBI lineage: Eukaryota > Metazoa > Chordata > Amphibia > Anura > Myobatrachidae > Pseudophryne > Pseudophryne corroboree. The sequence continues at coordinate 150,533,290 of NC_086449.1, forward strand.
TGCAATGCTTTCAGCGAGAAACTTGGTACAATTCCCTTTTAAAGTGTCACTAAAGCATTTTTAGTAATTAGTAAAGAAGCTTAAATTTTTCTTGAATAAATAAGGTTTGGCTTTGGTACTGTCATATTTAACGAGTGAACAATGTATGTGCAAATGAGACAGCCACTCAGGAACATTTCCAGCTTGACATAATGGCTTTCAAAATGTATTATTATAGGTTGTTTTTTTGATATATTATAGAAAATTAGCTGAAAATGGTTATACTATTACCATAAACCCCCCTCTTTTATTGTTGCTCTCCTAGTGTAGCTAAGCCCTTTCTACTTTCCAAGTTCTTTTCTGTGCCAGTCAGGGCAGTCTCCCTCTAAAAAACACATTGATGTATGCCAGTATAATAACTGATACACATGTTATATCCTGAGGGTAACACTATGCGGGTAGTGGTACCAGAGCTGCAAGCATGTTCCTGATATTTGTTGTAGCCTCTAACACTGCTATGCCTCTATAATATACAAGGCTTGTCCTTCATTGCCACACAGTACTACCTCATACTTGCCTACCCTCCTGGAATGGCCGGGCGGCTACCGAAAACCAGGTGCCACTCCAAGTCCCCTGGAAAGGTGGGCAAGTCTCCCGGAGAAGCACAGCACCCCCGCAACTACCCCTAGACCACCCACTTAAAGAGTACAAGTGGGCGGACTGAAGGTACCCGATGACGCATTCGCGCTGAGTCACGTCATCCTAGCACGGCCCCCCCCACGGTACAATGCCTGTAATAGCAGAATTGTATAGCATGGCCATGATAACACGAACACCATGCCCCCTTCACAAACCTATGCTACATACCCGCACCGCCCCGCCACAGCACCGAGTTGGTAGCCCGCTCCTGTAGGGGGCAGCCAGCATGTTCGGCAACCATGTACTACCTGCACTCAACATTCACAGACACATACGGTATCAGACCCGCCTTGAAGTTACTATGATATACACAACTTTCTCTACCCCATGCTCCATATAACGATCTCTTACCTATATGTGATAATTGATACTTCCTTGTGATATATTCATTTATTGCTATTTTGGTCAAATTTATCACAACCCATCTACATCTGAGATGCCGATTGTGATAAATAGACCTGTTAGTCCTTGATTTTCCAAAATATATCTTTAGGATATTTGTTCTCATATTTTCTCCAAGTGCTGCCCATAAGTAGCTTTGTTTGTTACAATCTTCTTTATCCCATAAAAATAAGTACTATTAGAAAATAAATGTATCTGGCATCTGCCGAGTCAACAGAGTTACGCCCCCTGTCCCACCTATCCCCACCCCCTCATGACGTGTTATACTTACCTTCACCCATTCCTGGTCCCCTTATCTACAGTTGGTGTGGCACGGGGTGTGCTTGTTACATGCGGTGCGAACTGGGGCACGCATATGCACATTAGGTTTGATGTGCACGTCCTACAGCCGCAATTTATATCATCACACAAATATGCGTGATGACTTAATCTATATCAGGGACCAATTTTATAATAATAGACTTTGTAATGCTCGTTTTCAGCCCATCTATGTGATACTTCAATAGCTTTTGCTAAAGGAAAATTATGAAGGGTCTGATACAGAGTTGCATGCAAGTTGGTCGCAGTTACATTGTATGCAAATACATGCGGACATATCTTTGCGGTCACACTGCCCCTATTTATCCACTTGTTAAATAGATGCAAGCATTGCCTGGTGCTAGAGATATGTCTCCAATCAAACAGAACTCTGTATACTGTAGCTTGTAATACCACTTACTGGGTACACACAAGGCATTAACCCTATATGCGTACAGGGTCGGACTGGCCCACAGGGGAACAGGGGAAACCACTGGTGGGCCCAACTGCCTGTGGGCCCTCCTCCTCCTCAGGGGATCAGGTTCCAGACTTTATCTAGGTGCACTTGAGTTATGTATTATACATATGTTACATTATACTTCACAAGAATATGGTTTATTATATATTTATCAAGGGGAACAGAACATGTACTCTGTAATGGTTAGTCAAACCTCTGTGTTGGCTGGCCACACACCCACTGGAGCCTGGCCATACCCTTAAGCATGGGTCCCTACAACAGCATCCCCCGGTGGGCCCTTCATGCCCCAGTCCGACAGTGGATGCGTATGCTCGACTATAGAACATGTGTAGTGCTAACAACTGAAAAATGCTTCCATAAAACGCCCCAGAGTGTGCAGTCACTCCTAAACACAGACGACATACATTGCCAAGTTTGAGAACCTGTTGGGAGTCACGACATCTAAATGCAGTGTGGGCAGGGGTGTATCTAGGGGTCTGAGCGCCCCTGGCAAAGTAAGGAACTGGCGCCCTCCACTTTCCCCACCCAGGGACACAGAGGGGGGGAGTTACAGATAGGCTGAGGTCAGGGACACTGACGGAGAATTACAGGGAGGGTGCGGGTAGGGACAATGAGGTGGAGGGCTTACAGGGAGGATGAGGTCAGGGACAATGAGGGGCAAATACAGGGAGGGTGTGGGCAGGGACACTGAGGGGGAATTACAGGAGTGTGCGGCAGGGACACTGAGGGGGAATTACAGGAAGGTGTAGGCAGGGACACTGTGCGGGGAGTCACAGGGAGACGGAGGTCAGGGACACTAAGGGGGAATTACAGGGTGGGTTTGGGTAGGGAAAATGAGAGGGAGGGGCTACAGGGAGGCTGAGGTCAGGGACACTGAAGGGCAATTACAGAGAGGGTGCGGGAAGGGACACTGAGGAGGTATAGCGAGGAGGGTGCGGGCAGGGACACTGAGATGGAATTATGGGGAGGGTGCATGCGGGGACACTGAGGAGAAGTGCCGTAACTAGACATTTTAGCGCTGTGTGCAAGAAACAGCCTCAGCACACCCCCACCATATTTAAAATGGGCCAGTGCGCGCTGTAGATATGCGCCAAAACTATAGGGCTGTGGCTTTATGCGTTAGGGGCGTGGCAACAAAATAATACCAATTCATATTACGTTGCACAGTGTCCTCCATTCATCAAATGACGCCACTTACACACATTACACCAGGTAGAGCCCCATTTTACACATTACTCTAGGTAGAGCCCCTATTACACATTACGGCAGGCAGAGCTCCCTTTTACATGTTAAGGGCAGGCAGAGCTCCCTTTTACACGTTACAGCAGACAGAACTCCCTTTTACACATTACATGCGGTTCTCAGTCACCCAGTTGTATGTACCAGTACTCCCAGGTATGTCCCCTGGGAGTACATGTCTACAGGCAGTGGTCGAAGTGGAAATTTTGAAGTGGGGGTATGCAAAAGTCAAGGATGTAATTATGCGCGCGCCGGAGGAGCGCGTGCTCCAGAAAAGGGGCGTGGTCACCCAAAAGGGGCGTGGTCGCCCAAAAGGGGGCGTGTCCCGTGTAGTAGAACCCCTTATACTATCTAGTACTGGTGCCCCTTTCACTTTGTAGCACACGGTACGAGCCGAAATTCACATTGTAGCACACTGAATGAGCCGAAATTCACCTTGTAGCACACTGAATGAGCCCAAATTCACATTATAGCACACTGAATGAGCCAAAATTCACATTGTAGCACACTGAATGAGCCGAAATTCACATTGTAGCACACTGAATGAGCCAAAATTCACCTTGTAGCACACTGAATAAGCCGAAATTCACATTGTAGCACACTGAATGAGCCGAAATTCACATTGTAGCACACTGAATGAGCCCAAATTCACATTATAGCACACTGAATGAGCCAAAATTCACATTGTAGCACACTGAATGAGCCGAAATTCACATTGTAGCACACTGAATGAGCCAAAATTCACCTTGTAGCACACTGAATAAGCCGAAATTCACATTGTAGCACACTGAATGAGCCGAAATTCACCTTGTAGCACACTGAATAAGCCGAAATTCACCTTGTAGCACACTGAATGAGCCGAAATTCACATTGTAGCACACTGAATGAGCCGAAATTCACATTGTAGCACACTGAATGAGCCGAAATTCACCTTGTAGCACACTGAATAAGCCGAAATTCACCTTGTAGCACACTGAATGAGCCGAAATTCACCGTGTAGCACACTGAATGAGCCAAAATTCACATTGTAGCACACTAAATGAGCCGAAATTCACCTTGTAGCACACTGAATGAGCCGAAATTCACATTGTAGCACACTGAATGAGCCGAAAGTCACCTTGTAGCACACTGAATGAGCCCAAATTCACATTATAGCACACTGAATGAGCCAAAATTCACATTGTAGCACACTGAATGAGCCGAAATTCACATTGTAGCATACTGAATGAGCTGAAATTGTGACAGCAGGGACAGCCAGAGTGACTACAGGGAGATAGACAGTGACGACAGGGAGAGAGACAGTGACGACAGGGAGAGAGAGAGACAGTGACGACAGGGAGGGAGAGACAGTGACGACAGGGAGAGTGAGAGTGACGACAGGGAGAGTGACGACAGGTAGAGAGACGACAGGGACAGAGAGTGACGACAGGGAGAGAGACAGTGACGACAGGGAGAGGGACAGGGACGACAGGGAGAGAGACAGTGATGACAGGGAGAGAGACAGGGAGAGAGAGTGACGACAGGGGAAGAAAGAGTGACGACAGGGAGAGAGAGAGTGATGACAGGGAGAGTGACGACAGTGACGACAGGGAGAGTGACAACAGTGACGACAGGGAGAGTGACAACAGTGACGACAGGGAGAGTGAAGACAGTGACGACAGGGAGAGACAGTGACGACAGGGAGAGTGACGACAGGGAGAGACAGTGACGACAGTGAGAGTGACGTCAGGGAGAGTGACGACAGTCATGACAGGAAGAGAGGTGACAGCAGGGGAACATTACCTCATTTATTGCTGGCAGCAGTGAGCGGTTGGCTGCTGGCGACGTCGGACGGCTAGTGGCGGGCGGCTGGTGGCGGGCGGCTGGTGAGCGGCGAGCGGCTGTGAGCTAATACAGCGCTCTACACAGCCACCGGCCGCCGCGCAGGGACGGGGAGCACCATGTGCAGCAGGATGGCCACTTCCCTCGCCTCCTGCTGCACTTTCATGTGCTCATTTCCGGGTCAGTGGAAGAAGTGGCGGTATTCCATACCGCCGTATACTGTCCTACTTCGACCACTGTCTACAGGAGTGCAGAAGATCGTCACTGTAACCTCCAGGCAGGAGGGGGAGGACATGACTGCCGGGTTGCCGTTGTATGCACTGCATTGTAACTCTGGCAGGAGCGGGTGCGAGGTGAGGGGAGGATCGGGCACTACCGCAACCCGCAGCTCACTTTAACCTGCGGTGGTGGCGGCAGCGGAGGGGATCGGGCAGTATTGCCGCGGCTCATTATAACCTCTGGTTGAGGGGGGGCGAGTGGTCTGGCTGTACTGTAAGCTCATGTTTCCGAGGGTGGGGGCAGGGCTTTAACTACTGCAGGCTCACAATGCATTGCGGAACTATGGGTGTTACCAGTGGTACTGCGCCCATAGTGCATGTGCGCTGTGTGCCAGGCACCGCTGGCACACACCTACTTACGGTCCTGCTGAGGAGGAATTACGAGGAGGGTGCGGGCAGGGACACTGAGATGGAATTATGGGGAGGGTGCCAGCAGGGACACTGAGGAGGAATTTCGAGGAGGGTGTTGACAGGGACACTGAGATGGAATTACGTGGAGGGTGCAGGCAGGGAGACTGAGGGGGGATTACGGGGAGTGTGCAGGCAGGGAGACTGAGAGGGAATTACAAGGAGTGTGCAGGCAGGGACACTGAGGGAAAATTACGGTTAGGGTGCTGGTAGGGACACTGAGAGGGAATTACGGGGAGGGTGTGGGCAGGGATACTGAGGGGGAATTATGGGAAGAGTGTGGGCAGGGACACTGAGAGGGAATTACAGGGGTGTATGGGCAGGCTCACTGAGGGGGCAGTTACAGGGATGGTGCGGGCAGTGACACTAAGGGGGAATTACAAGGAGGGTGTGGACAGGGGCACCGAGGGGATATATGCACACATACATACAGTTAAAAACCCTTCTTTAGGTGTGATTGCAATACATGTCCCAGCAAATCCAATTGACAAGGTGTGCTGGGACTTGTAGTCTCAACGCAGCTGGACAGGCAGTCACTGGTCTAGATACCTCTCCATACAGAGCTCTTTGTAAGCTGTGATCCAGACTGCCAGGATAGACCATGCAGTGCAGCTACGGTACCGCAGAAAATGTACAGGTATGCTCATGCTGCACTGCTGACTGGTGCCTCGCTTCTCCCCATACCTGGAAGTGCCCCGCTCCCCGACTATATTCACCATGATTGTGACTGTAGTCACAGAGAGTGTCAGAGTGCAATACGCTTTTGAGAGTCCGGCAGTGGATGAGCACTGCTAAGGGATGTACTCAGTGAGAACTACTATGTCATTCAACCCCCTGGTGCGGGTGGCACTGCCAGGCGGCACCCCCCTCTTGGCCGGCGCCCCTGGCAAGTGCCATCCTGGCCAATAGGAAGATACACCCCTGAGTGTGGGTAATGTTGTAAATAAGAAAAGGCAGTGTGTGCAGGGAGTACATTGTGTGCAAGTTATCTCAGGCCAACATCTTAAGTCATCTGAGTCTCTGTCCCACAGACAACGAGATGAAGCCTCAGTGCCTTCAGTAACACAACTGCAAACTCTTCACATAAGTGTTGATAAACAGCTGGTGTATATATATATATATATATATATATATATGTATATACTTAGCAACTTAATGGATGCAGGCACAGCTGGCCTGTTGGTTACGCAGGTCTGAGACTGTAAATGCTGCTCACAAACATCCTGAATGTCCCTAGAAATATAGATTACATGGTTTGAGGAAGCCTCTGAGAGCTGCAAAACCCAACGCTCCACTTATTAAACGTCTGCACTTTCAAATTACTCTAATTAGAAGCTGTCGTTCTCTGCCGTCAGAGCAGAACACCAGATTTACGTCTGTTTGTGACTAAGGGAGTCATTCAGACCTGATCGCACGTTGCCATTTTTTGCAGTAGTGTGATCAGGTCTGAAGTGCGCCTGCGCATGGGTTGCAGGCACTTTCTTCGTTAGATCTGTCGCTCCCTGGCGGCGGCCGCCGCCAGGGAGCGACATATCTAACGAAGAAAGCGATTGCACCAGCGATCGCTAGAAGATTGACAGGAAGAGGCCGTTCGGGGGCATCAACTGACCGTTTTCTGGGAGAGTCCATGCGAGCGCAGGCGTGCCCGGCCGTTTCCAGGGAGGGATCCTGACGTCAGCTGCGTCCTGGTTCGGATGAGTAAGTCCTGAGCTGTGCAGAGACAGTGGGCGGCGATTATCTGGTCGCAGCAGTGCAAAAAACCGCCTGCGTGCGATCAGGTCTGAATTAGGCCCTAAATTCACAGTTAGGTGCTGCAATCCAAGTTGCACTTTTGGATAAGAAAGTTCAGCTTAGTTCCGCACAGGGATCAATAAATGCATTCATAATCCACTATCTGTGTAGATGGGATGTAGTTATGTTACCGGCGGTCAGGAGACAATACCGATGCCTACATTCCGCCGCCACAAAATCCCGGTAGTCGGCATGCCAACTAACAGGGACTATTCCCACTCGTGGAGTGGGAACAGAACCTGTGGCTTTACGCGACTAAACCCGACACTAATGGGCGCAATAGGGGACATCATTTGAATATCGCCCCCTGTGATCTCCTGTCACTTTAGACAGGAGATCGGGGGCGATAACAATTGAATTCCCCCCATAATGTGCTTACATTTCAGCGAGGTACATAGGTTTACAGAGCAAGTGGTGGCATTTGCACAGGAACCAATATTTGCAAAACCAGAGGAGAGGATCAAAGCTGAGGAAGGCATTCTTAGTAAATTAGCGAGAACTGTACACAATGATGTACCATGTATTGCAGAGCTCTGAGCACGTCATAAACATTCCTACAAACAATCCATATTGTGACAGGAGTATCCCGTATTGAGTGCTCTGTCCTACCTTCCCTTCATAGGAGGTCATTCCGACCCATTCGCACACAGCGGTTCTTCGCTGCAGTGCAAACGGGTCAGGACTGTGGCTGCGCGGCGCCCGCAATGCGCACTCATGTCATTGCCTGGTGATGGTCGTCGCTGGGCAGTGACGCCGCCAGCGCTGAAAGTGATCGCAGCGGCGATCGCAAAAAGATTGACGGCGGGGAGGCGTTCCGGGGGGTCTACTCACCGTTTTCCGGGCGTGGAGATCCGAATGCAGGCGTGTCCAGGCGTTTGGAGGGCAGATGTCTGAAGTCAATCTCGGGATCTTCATCGCTGGATCCATCACACAAGGTAAGTAGGTCTAACCCTGGTCTTGTTTTGCAGGAAACCTTTTTAGCATAGCAGGGCTGCACAAGCGATCGCAGCTCTGCTATGCTGAAATACACTCCCCCATAGGCGGCGTCAAGTTGATCGCATGAGCAGCAAAAAGTTGCTACGTGCGATCAACTCGGAATGACCCCCATAGTCCTGATTAGTCTGGCAGTTTGGAAGGTATGTTGTTCTCACTGCTGCTCTGCCTAGCATATAATTCTAAACATTCATAATGCATGGCCACACCCCAGTGATGCATGGCCACACCCCAGTGATGCATGGACACACCCCAGTGATATATAGCCATATCCACTTGCGCGCACAATTACTACTGGAAGTATTTGTGGGTATACGTAATATTTCCATATGCAAATGACATCACTGTAATTAGACAGCAGTTGGAGGGACACACAGCTATTTCCATTCTGATTTTTATAACATTTGAGTTTCCTTTTTTAAAAATGAAAATAATACGACCCAATCAATATGACTATGGGGGTCATTCCGAGTTGGACGCACGTGGCAACTTTTTGCTGCTCGTGCGATCAACCTGACGCCGCCTATGGGGGAGTGTATTTTAGCATAGCAGGGCTGCAAACGCTTGTGCAGCCCTGCTATGCTAAAAAAGTTTCAAGTAAAACAAGACCAGGGCTGCAGTTACTCACCCAGTGCGACGGATCCAGCGATGAAGGTCCCGGTCCTGACGTTAGACATCTGCCCTCCAAACGCCTAGACACGCCTGCGTTGGACTCACCACGCCTGGAAAACGGTGAGTATCCGCCCGGAACGCCTCCCGCCTGTCCGTCTTCTTGCAATCGCCGCTGCGATCACATTTCTCGCTGGCGTCGTCGTTGCGCGGCGACGATCGTCACCAGGCAACGACGCGCATGCGCAATGCGGCCGCCGTGCATGTGCATTTGCGACCCATTCGCACCGCAGTGAAGAACGGCTGCGTGTGAAAGGGTCGGAATGACCCCCTATATTATATGTCTGACCAAGTTGGTTTGCAAAGTTTTTGAAGGCAAGAATAGAGGTTTAAGGCAGCAGATGTTGGTATGCCTACAGTCACTGAGGTATTCGGTATCCAGACTCTGGGTCGACACCACTTATTTCAACACCCATTAGGTTGACACCCATTGGTCGACAGTGGCTAGGTCGACACTATAAATAGGTCGACGCAGCTATTAGGTCGACATGAACAAAGGAACAAGGTCGACATGAGTTTAAAAAAAAATAATAATAGGATTTTAATTACCAACCAGTAAATCCTTTTCTCGTAGTCCGTAGAGGATAGTGGGGTTCCATTTAATACCATGGGCTATGGATGGGCACTTTAAGAGTTTAATAGTGTAGGCTGGCTCCTCACTCTAAGCCCCACCTACCAGACTCAGTCTAGAAGTCTAGAAACTGTGCCCGAGGAGACGGACATACTTCGAGAGAAGGAAATACACAAATAGTGGTGAGATTCACACCAGCTCACAGATAACAAAAGGAAGGCCAAGCTAACCAACTTGAAACGATTCAGCAACGGCTGAACAACAGTACTTAACCAAGTAATAATGCAGTACTTAACTAAGTAATAATGCGCCCAGCATCCTCTATGGACTACGAGAAAAGGATTTACCGGTAGGTAATTAAAATCCTATTTTTTATTACGTCCTAGAGGATGCTGGGGTTCCATTTAGTATCATGAGGATGTACCAAAGCTCCCAGTACGGGAGGGAGAGCGCGGAGGCAGAACAGATTGACCAAACTGAAGGTCCTCAGAGGCCAAGGTATCGAACTTGTAGAACTTAGCAAACGTGTTTGACCCTGACCAAGTAGCTGCCCGGCACAGCTGCAAAGCCGCGACACCCCGGGCAGCCGCCCAGGAAGAACCCACTTTACGAGTAGAGTGGGCCTTAACAGAATTTGGACATGGCAAGCCTGCCGTAGAATAAGCATGCTGGATAGTAAACCTAATCCAGCGAGAAATCGTCTGCTTAGAAGCAGGACACCCAACCTTGTTGGGAGAATAAAGGACAAACAGAGCTTCCGACTTCCTGTGACGAGAAGTCCTCTTCACATAAATCTTCAAAGCCCTCACAACATCCAAGGACTTTGATGTGATGGAGGAGTCAGTAGCCACTGGCACCACAATAGTTTGGTTGATATGAAAAGCCGACACAACCTTTGGAAGAAATTGCTGACGCGTTCTGAGCTCAGCCCTATCTTCATGGAAAATCAAGTAGGGGCTGTTGTAGGACAATGCCCCCAATTCTGACACACGCCTAGCAGATGCCAATGCCAACAGTGTGACAGCCTTCCAAGTAAGAAACTTGACCTCAATCTCCTGTAGAGGTTCGAACCAATCCGATTGAAGGAACTGCAGCACCACATTAAGATCCCACGGTGTTGTAGGAGGCACAAAAGGTGGTTGGATGTGCAGAACCCCTTTCAAGAAAGTCTGAACCTCCGGGAGAGCAGCCAATTGTTTCTGGAAGAAAATGGACAGGGCCGAAATCTGGACTTTTATGGAGCCCAAGCCTAGGCCCACATCAACACCTGCTGCTTCCCAGTTGTCCACTCCCGGAATGAAGATCGCTGATAGCACCACTGCATGCTTTTCTGCCCAGAGGAGGATTCTTGTTACCTCTGACATTGCGGCTCTGCTCTTCGTTCCGCCCTGTCGGTTTATGTAGGACACCGTTGTTACATTGTCCGACTGAACCTGAATGGCCTGATCTTGTAGAAGATGTGCCGCTTGTAGAAGGCTGTTGTACGTGGCCCTTAGTTCCAGAATGTTTATCGGAAGAATGGATTCCAGACTTGACCACTTTCCTTGGAAGTTTTCCCCTTGGGTGACTGCTCCCCAACCTCTGAGACTTGCATCCTGGTTAGAAGGATCCAATTCTGGATCCCGAACCTTCGGCCCTCGAGAAGGTGAGAAGTTTGCAGCCACCAGAGGAGTGAAATTCTGGCTTTCGGCGATAGGCGTATCTGCTGGTGCATGTGAAGATGAGATCCCGATCATTTGTCCAGGAAATGCAGTTGGAAGGACCGTGCATGAAAACTTCCGTACTGTAGAGCCTCTTAGGAGGCAACCATTTCCCCCAGAAGGTGAATGCACTAATGAACCGATACCCGGGCAGGCTTCAGGACATCCCGGACCATTGACTGGATCACCAACGCTTTCTCCACCGGAAGAAACACTCTCTGTACTTCCGTGTCGAGAATCATCCCCAGGAAGGACATTCTCCTTGATGGTTCTAAATGTGACTTTGGAAGGTTCAGGATCTACCCCTGGAGTAGTCGAGTTGAGAGAGCAATGCTCTGTAACAGCTTCTCCCTGGAAGATGCCTTTATCAGCAGATCATCCAGATATTGAATAATGTTCACTCCCTGCTTGCGGATGAGTAGCATCATCTCTGCTATGACCTTGGTGAACACCCTTGGTGCTGTGGAGAGGCCAAATGGCAGCGCCTGGAACCAATAGTGACAGTCTAGCAGTGCAAATCTCAGATAAGCCTGGTGAGGCGGCTAGATCGGAACATGAAGGTATGCATCCTTGATATCCAGGGATACCAGGAATTCCCCCTCCTCCAGACCTGAGATCACCGCTCTCAGAGACTCCATCTTGAATTTGAATTCCCTCAAGTAGGGGTTCAATGACTTTAGGTTTAATATCGGACTTACCGAACCATCCGGCTTCGGTACCACAAACAGGTTTCAGTAATAACCCTTGTTTGTTAGGTGAGGTGGAACTGGAACAATAACATTTGTCGGTACCAATTTTCGAATGGCTTCCTGTAGGATAGCACTTTCTGTCAGCGAAGCTGGTAAGTCTGATTTGAAGAATCTGTGAGGTGGGAGTTCTTGAAACGCCAGTCTGTACCCCTGGGCAACAATGTTTTGTACCCAGGGGTCTAGGCATGATGATGCCCAGACGTGACTGAAATCTCTTAGTCTTGCTCCCACCTGCCCGATCCCCAGGCTGGGAGGTCCACCGTCATGCTGAAGATTTGGAGGAAGCAGAACCTGGCTTCTCCTGGGAACCTGTTGGTGCAGGTTTTCTAGATTTCCCCCGACCACCTCTAAAGAAAGTGGAAGGGGGTTTGGACTTTTTAACTTTTGTGGTCCGAAAGGACTGCATTGTAGACGTAGGATAAGATTTCCTAGCCGATGGCGCTGCTGAGGGAAGGAAAGTTGACTTACACGCAGTTGCCGTGGAGATCCACGCGTCCAACGCGTCCCCAAACAGAGCCTGACCTGTGAAGGGTAGGTTCTCTACATTCCTCTTGGATTCTGCATCCGCAGACCATTGGCGCAGCCAAAGTCCTCTGCATGCCAAGAAAGCCATGGAAGAAGACCTTGCATTAAGGTGGCCAAGGTCCTTCATGGCCTCCACCATGAAACCTGCAGAATCCTGTATGTGACGTAAAATAAAGTCAATGTCACTCCTATCCATAGTATCTAAATCTTCTAGTAATGTGCCTGACCACTTTACTATGGCTTTAGAAATCCACGCACAAGCAATCGTGGGCCTTAAAGCCACGCCTGTAGCTGTGTATAGTGATTTGAGCGTAGTCTCAATCTTATGGTCAGCCGGCTCTTTCAAAGTGGTTGAACCAAGGACAGGTAAAACCACGTTTTTAGACAACCGAGATACAGAAGCGTCTACTATAGGCGGGCTTTCCCACTTTTTCCTGTCCTCTTCAGGGAAGGGAAAAGCAATGAAAACCCTTTCTGGGTTCTGGATTTTTTTCTCTGGATTTTCCCAGGATTTTTCAAACAAGGCATTTAACTCCTTAGAAGCAGGGAAGGTAAGGGAGGATTTCTTATTGTCGGTAAAGTAAGCCTCCTCTACCTGCTCAGGTACTCTTTCAGTAACGTGTAAAATGTCCCTAATTGCCTCAATCATGAGTTGCACCCCCTTAGCAAGGGATGCATCTCCCCCTTGCATATCCCCATCACCGTCCCCTGTATCAGAGTCGGTATCCGCATCGGCTTGCATTATCTGGGCAAGAGCACGCTTTTTAGGGTATGCAATAGGGGCCTTAGATGAGGTAGTGGGAGCTGAGTACTGCAAAACCGCTACAGATTGTTTTAAAGCCTGCGTTACATTCTCATAATGTGATATCCTAGATGAAATATGGGATATCATTCCCCTTATAGAATCTACCCATGGGGGTTCGGACTCAGAAGGCTAAAAAGGTACACAGCAGTTCTGAGTACATGGAATAAACTCATCAGGAGAAGATACACACTCTGCAGCACAAGATACAAGTCCCTAGACATGTTAATGTGAGATATACAGGCACACACACACACACACACACGAAAATGTCAGACACAGTTTTTCCCGGAGTACCTTTAGAGAGTCACAGAGTATAAGGAGCCAACACACAGCGCCCCAGTAGGCAGGTAATACAGAGGATAGCTGGAGTTATGTGAAGGGCAGCGCTCCCTGTCAGCGTTCTGTTGCTGTGATCTGCAGGGAGAAAATGGCGCTGGTGAGTGCTGGATCTAATCTGAGGATGTGGCGTCTTCCCGCACTTATTGTATTATACTGGCCTGAGGTAATTTTCAGCTAACAGTTGGATAAATCCCTGGTAGCCTTCTGTGACCAGTGTAGGGTGATTGCGCTGGCTCAGGACGGCCCTCACATCGCCTTACACAGTGTGCCTCTGAGCCCTCCTGAGCGCAGCCTGTCAGAGCTGCGCTCCCACCCTTGTACCGCCATTCCCTGCCTGCGACCCACTTTCCGGGCCGCCGGCGTTATACTCACCACTCTTCTTTCTTCTGGCTCTGTTAGGGGGTGGCGGTCGTGCTGCGGGAGTGAGTGGTCGCCTCGTCGGCTTGCGATCAGCACCCTCAGGAGCTCAGTGTCCTGTCAGCGGAGATAGAGAACCATTAACTTCTAGAGTTGGTTCCTACTCCTCCCCCCCTAAGTCCCACGAAGCAGGGAGGCTGTTGCCAGCAGCCTTCCTGTACCTAACACTCCCCTAGCTGTGACTGGCTCCTCCGGGCACATTTTCTAAACGGAGTCTGGTAGGAGGGGCATAGAGGGAGGAGCCAGCCCACACTATTAAACTCTTAAAGTGCCCATGGCTCCCAAGGGACCCGTCTATACCCCATGCTTTTCTATTCAGCACATCTCTGATCAAAACTCACCAAATTCCCAGGAGTTTATACTGCTGTACCTGTGTACCCTTTGGCTTATATATTGCATGGAAATCTGGCTCTGGGGTTAGCCAGTGCCTCCTGAGCCATTTAGCTCACCGCACGTTCCTGGTATGTACAGTACGTGTGCTCTGATCACACAGCCTCTGCTGTAGCTTTCTGTGTTTATCTGCCCCCCTGACCTTGCAACAAGAACATTTGCATTAACAACACCAGTGCAGAACAACATGTCTTGCCATAAACACAGTATATTTAGATTACAGACAGAGGACTGCGGTCTGTGTCTTATCAATTGAGAAATAAACTCTTTAAATAGTCATAGGCTATCCAGTGGCTAATGCCTCCCTCTCTCTGTACATTACACAAGCAGTGTAACCTGAGAAACAGACATTTGTATGAGCAAAGAGGTCATAGTATTTAGCAAAGCATGGAGTAATATGAATGGTGGGAAAATAAATGCAAGGCAACGTGCCAGTTCCTGCCAAGTGTAGATATTAGAGGCTTCCATCCCCTGAGTTTAGGCCACAGGAACTTGCTTACCCCCCATCTTGTCCTCAAACATCAGCAAAAGTATCCTATGAGTACTATTGCAGTGCTTAACTTAACAATAATGTGTGTGATTGCACAATTATCCAGACTTCCATGAGTATACAAGTGTACTCGTACTGCACACATGGATATAGGGGGTTCACTACGGCTGGCCGGCGGTCGGGCTCCCGGCGACCAGCATACCGGCGCCGGGAGCCCGACCGCCGGCTTACCGACAGTGTGGCGAGCGCAAATGAGCCCCTTGCGGGCTCGCTGCGCTCGCCACGCTACGGGCACGGTGGCGCGCTACGCGCGCCACACTATTTTATTCTCCCTCTATGGGGGTCGTGGACCCCCAGGAGGGAAAATAAGTGTCGGTATGCCGGCTGTCGGGCTCCCGGCGTCGGTATACTGAGCGCCGGGAGCCCGACCGCCGGTATACAGAAGACCACCCGGATATAGGGGGGTTATTCAGATGTGGAAGCAAACCAAAAGAGCAAGCAACTCCAGTAGCGCATGCAGGGGGGGTTGGGGGTCCGAGTACATGGAAACCCACCCCTGATGAGCCAAATGTTTATTTGTGAGATGGAGACAGCAGTGTCTCCGTCTCAGCAAAAGCCGCGTTCGCAATCGTGACCACAGAGCTACTGCAGCAGCAGAGAGCTACTGTACGTAGCTCTCTGCATAGAGAAAGTTTGGGAGAGCTGCTGACTGCGCATGCTCAGCCGCAGCAGCTCTCTCCCTCCTCACCGCACCGCCAGTCTGCTCCTGCCTCCCACAGCTCCCAGCCCCTGGTGGTATGTATACTAACAATACTGTATATGAAGTGTGTGTGTATGTATGTATTTACAGGGATGTATGTATATTTATGCATGTTTGTGTATGTATGAATGTGTGTGGTATGTGTATATATGTATATATATTATATATATATATATGTCTATGTATGCATATATATATATATATGTCTATGTATGTATGTATATATATATATATATATATATATATATATATAGATATACACACACAGTATATATATATATATATATAATATCAGTATGTTTTACCAGCACACGTGATGCCAGCTGTCAGTATACCGACAGTGGCATCCCATCTGTCGGAAGCGGGCTCTCTGCGGGCCCAGTTGCTCACTTCGCTCACCACAGGTTATAATCCCACTTGGTTGGTGGTGTGGAGCAACTAACCGAGTGGGAATACCCTGCGGATATCGTGATTCCGTTCGTCGGTATATCACCGGCTGGCGGGATTCTGGCATGTCGGTCTCTCGAACACTGGGATCCCGACAGCCAGCATTTTACCTGCATCCCATATATATATATATATATATATATATATAGAGAGAGAGAGAGAGAAAAAAGAATACAGTGCCACTTGTGAGATGGAATCTCAGTAAATATATATACAGTATATGTATAGATAATCTGCTTAGAGAACCGTAAAAACACCATAAAAAAGCACACACAACCTTATTAATTTATAGGTGTCAGCCAGCCCCTAAAAATGCAATACTGGTATAGTACTGCTATGTGTATGAGAAATGGAGGGGTAGTGCAATATTATTGACCCCCTACTGATTTTAAGCTAAGTTTGATCTCCTATCCTTTTTTTCATTTTGTGTACATCTGTTTTCATATGATCTTTTATATGGAAAAAAATTTAATATGGCATTCTTTTACTCTCATATGTATCAAACCTTTTTAATATTTATACATTTTTGGCTCTTATATTATAAGCATATAATCTATTTTTAGCAACACCCATCGCCGATACCCCTATCCCTCCATTTCTCATATATATATATATATATACATACATATACACACATTCACAGATACACACCCACGAAAACCCCCCTAAATAAATCCTGCGTTTGCCCCTGAACGCATACCCCTTTTACACTGCCGCTAAAAAAACGAGTTTTATGGTAAGAACTTACCTTTGTTAAAACTCTTTCTGTGAGGTACACTGGGCTCCACAAAGAATGGACAATGGGGTGTAGAGTAGAATCTTGATCCGAGGCACCAACAGGCTCAAAGCTTTGACTGTTCCCAGAATGCATAGCGCCGCCTCCTATATCACCCCGCCTCCCTGCACAGGATCTCAGTTTTTAGTTAACCAGTCCAATGCAGTAGCAGGAAAAAAGACGACAACGGTTAGTAGCCACAACACAGCATTCTCGCGACAGGAGACGTGTCAGCGACTAATGCCATACCAACCCAAAGAAGCTAAGTGCGTCAGGGAGGGCGCCTTGTGGAGCCCAGTGTACCTCGCAGAAAGAGTTTTAACAAAGGTATGTTCTTACCATAAAACTCGTTTTCTGCTGTGGGGTACACTGGGCTCCACAAAAAATGGACAATGGGGATGTCCTAAAGCAGTTCCTTATGGGAGGGGATGCACTGTAGCGGGCACAAGAACCCGGCGTCCAAAGGAAGCATCCTGGGAAGCGGCAGTATCGAAGGCATAGAACCTTATGAACGTGTTCACAGAGGACCACGTAGCCGACTTGCACAATTGTTCAAGGGTCGCACCACGCTGGGCCGCCCAAGAAGGTCCAACAGACCGAGTAGAATGGGCCTTAATGTGATCAGGAGCAGAGAGACCAGCCTTCACATAAGCATGTGCAATCACCATTCTAATCCATCTGGCCAGAGTTTGCTTGTGAGCAGGCCAGCCACGTTTGTGAAACCCAAACACAACAAAAAGAGAATCCGATTTCCTAATAGGAGCAGTTCTCTTCACATAGATACGGAGAACCCGTACCACATCCAAAGACCGCTCTTTGGGAGACAGATCAGGAGAAACAAGTGCCGGAACTACAATCTCCTGATTAAGGTGGAACGAAGAAACCACCTTAGGTAGATAGCCGGGACGAGTCCTAAGAACCGCCCGGTCACGGTGAAATATCAGATATGGGGAACTACAGGACAAGGCACCCAAATCCCACTCTCTTCTAGCTGAAGCAATAGCCAGCAGAAACACCACCTTAAGGGAAAGCCACTTAAGGTCAGCTGAACCAAGAGGTTCAAACGGAGACTCTTGTAACGCCTCCAAAACCACCGACAAGTCCCAAGGAGCCACAGGCGGGACATAGGGAGGTTGGATACGCAACACGCCCTGAGTAAAGGTATGCACATCAGGTAAGGTCGCAATTTTTCTCTGAAACCACACTGACAAGGCAGATATTTGAATCTTGAGGGAGTCCAGACGCAGGCCTAAGTCCAGGCCCTGCTGAAGAAAAGCCAACAACTTGGCTATACTAAACTTGGAAGCGTCATAATCGTTAGATGCGCACCAAACAATGTAAGAATGCTAGACCCTATAGTAAATCCGAGCCGAAGCCGGTTTCCGGGCCCGCAACATAGTTTGAATGACTGCCTCAGAAAACCCTTTAGCCCTTAAGACGGAAGCTTCAAGAGCCAGGCCGTCAAAGACAGCCGGGCTAGGTCCTGGTAGACACAGGGGCCCTGAACGAGGAGGTCTGGGCGTTGTGGAAGCAGAATTGGACGCTCTGACGATAGGCCTTGCAGGTCTGAGAACCAGTGCCGTCTGCGCCACGCTGGAGCTATGAGAAGCAGAATTCCTTTTTCTTGCTTGAACTTCCGAATTACCCTTGGCAGGAGTGACACCGGAGGGAACACGTACGGCAGCCAAAACCTCCACGGTACTGCCAGCGCATCCACGAATGCTGCTTGAGGATCCCTTGTCCTTGCTCCGAAGACCAGAACCTTGTGATTGTGTCGAGACGCCATCAGATCCACATCTGGAAGGCCCCACCTTTCCACTAGGAGTTGAAACACTTCTGGATGGAGGCCTCACTCGCCGGCATGCACGTCCTGACGACTGAGAAAGTCCGCTTCCCAAATCAGGACTCCCGGAATGAATATTGCCGATATGGCCGCTACATGGCGTTCTGCCCACTGTAGAATCCGTGAGACTTCCTTCATTGCTAGGCGGCTTCGAGTGCCGCCTTGATGATTTATGTAAGCCACTGTGGTGGCGTTGTCCGACTGTACTTGAACAGGACGGTTCTGAATTAAATGCTGGGCTAGGTTCAAGGCATTGAAGATAGTCCGCAACTTCAGAATATTGATCGAGAGGAGGGACTCCTCCTTGGTCCACCGCCCCTGAAGGGAGTGTTGCTCCAGCACCGCGCCCCAACCTCTTAGACTGGCATCTGTCGTCAACAGGACCCAGTCGGATATCCAGAACGGACGGCCCCTGCACAGTTGTTGGTACCGGAGCCACCAGAGCAGCGACAGACGGACCTCCAGAGTCAATGAGATCATTTGAGACCTGATCCGGTGAGGCAGGCCGTCCCATTTGGCTAGAATCAGCCTCTGGAGAGGGCGAGAATGAAATTGAGCGTACTCCACCATGTCGAATGCTGACACCATGAGGCCCAGCACCTGCATCGCCGAATGTATCGACACTTGTGGACGAGATAGGAAGCAACGAATCCTGTCCTGAAGTTTCAGGACTTTCTCCTGAGACAGGAACAACCGCTGGTTGTGAGTGTCCAATAGTGCTCCCAGATGCACCATGCTCTGAGCAGGGATCAGGGATGACTTCTTCCAGTTGATGAGCCACCCGTGGGCTTGCAGAAACCGGACCGTCACATCTAGATGACGCAGGAGAAGTTCTGGGGAATTTGCCAGGATTAACAAGTTGTCCAAATACGGCAGTATCCTGACCCCTTGACGGCGGAGTACCACCGTCATCACCACCATGACTTTTGTAAAGACTCGCGGAGCCGTTGTTAAACCAAAAGGTAATGCCCGAAACTGGTAATGGCAGTTGCCATTCGCAAATCTCAGGTATTGCTGATGAGACACTGCTATAGGAACATGCAGGTAAGCATCCTGTATATCCAGAGAGACCATGAAGTCCCCAGGTTCCAAGGCCAGAACTATAGAGCGAAGGGTTTCCATCCGGAACTTGGAAACCTTCACAAACCTGTTCAATGCCTTGCGGTTGAGAATGGGCCGGGAGGACCCATTCGGTTTCGGGACTAGAAACAGCGGAGAATAGTACCCCCGGCCCCTCTGCGCAAGAGGCACCTGTACTACGACTCCTGTATCCAGGAGGGTCTGTACCACCGAATGTAGAGTGTTTGCCTTTGTCTTGTCCAACGGGACATCTGTCTGGCAAAATCGATGAGGGGGTCGGTTTTTGAAGGCTATGGCGTAACCTCGTGTGACGACTTCCCGTACCCAGGCATCTGAAGTGGTCTTCAACCATTCCTGGGTATACCCTAGAAGCCGGCCCCCCACCCTGGGATCCCCCAGAGGGAGGCCCGCCCCGTCATGCGGCGGCAGGCTTATCTGTCTTGGAAGCTGGCTGACGGGCCGCCCAGGCTCTTTTGGGCTTAGGCTTACCAGGTTTGGAAGTGCGGGCCTGCTTGTTGTACGCCTGACCTTTTGCTTTACCTGAAAGACGAAAGGGCGAAAAGAAGTACCTTTAGCCTTCGACACAGAAGGAGCAGTACTTGGCAGACAGGCAGTTTTGGCAGTAGCCAAGTCAGCCACAATCTTATTTAAATCCTCCCCAAACAGAATATCTCCCTTAAAAGGGAGAACCTCCAGGGTTTTTCTAGAGTCCAGATCCACAAACCAGGATCTCAGCCACAACATCCGGCGAGCCAGGACTGATGTAGTAGAGGCCTTGGCTGCCAGGATACCGGCATCAGAAGCCGCCTCTTTAATATAACGAGAAGCTGTGACAATATAAGACAAGCACTGTCTAGCATGGTCAGAGGAGATTTCAGCATCTAACTCCAAGGCCCATGCTTCAATGGCCTCTGCAGCCCAAGTAGCTGCAATAGTGGGCCTTTGTGCAGCACCCGTGAGGGTGTAAATCGCTTTCAGACAACCCTCCACACGTTTATCCGTAGGCTCTTTTAGAGACGTAACGGTGGTGACTGGTAGAGCTGAGGAAACAACCATCCTAGCCACATGTGAGTCCACTGGAGGAGGCGTTTCCCAATTCTTAGCTCCGGCGCAAGGGGATAGCGAGCCAGCATCTTCTTTTGAGTCAAAAACTTCGTACCCGGGTTTTCCCAGGGTTCCTGACGTATATCAATTAGGTGGTCAGAGTGAGGTAAAACTTGTTTAATCACCTTCTGACGCTTGAACCTATCTGGTTTCTTAGGAGGAACGGATGGCTCGGGATCATCCGTAATCTGTAAAATTAACTTAATAGCCTCCAAGAGATCAGGAACATCCACATGTGAACCACCCTCCCCATCAGCCGTATCTGAGTCAGAACCTGTGGGGTCAGTGTAAGTGCCGTCTTCATCCGACGAGGTGTCAGTGACAGCAGTGGATTGTGAGGAGACAAGCGCTCGCTTAGAGGACCCCTTGGACGTAGGCGAGCGACAGTCAGACTTTTTAGTAATCAGGGACTGGTTCAACTTCTTTATTTGAGCAGATAAATCGTCCGCCCACGGCGGGTTAGCTGTGGGGACCACAAACGGTTGTACCGGCATTGGGGGTCCCATAGGGGGTGTTAGTTTATGAACTAGCGTATGCAGAAGCATGGAAAAAGCGGCCCACGGCGGGTCATTATTTGCCCCCGTTGCCACCGTCCCACTGGGGGGGCAAGGAGCCCCCAGAACCAGAGCCCAAAGCTGCTATATTCTCCTCATAGGTATCTGCGGCTTCAGCAACACCGGCAGTGTGTTCAGTCCCAGAACCGTTACCCTCAGAAGCAGACATGATATAACTTGCAGTATCAGGTAACACAGTACAATTTGTCAGCAGCACGATACCTCTAGCCCAAACCCCTGCGCAGTGTAGTCAGTACCAGCAGAGATAAAGGAGAGATATGGTGACTAAATCACAGAGAAAAATACGTAATACAGTATATCTTTGTGAAAATCCTATATTAGATAAAACCTGACGCACCAAGCCCCCTCAGGTTATAGAACATAGGGATAGCAGGTTGAGTGAAAGACACGAAATGGACACCACTCAGCTATCAAATGTACACACAAATAGTCACAGTTTGTACAATGCAGAGGTTATTACTAACAATAATACTGCACTGGACTAGCTTACACAGCTATATAACAATAGATATAACAGTACATAATAAGAACTGGATGTATATCACAGGGTAATTGTACAGGTTGAGTATCCCTTATCCAAAATGCTTGGGACCAGACATATTTTGGATATCGTATTTTTCCGTATTTTGGAATAATTGCATATCATAATGAGATATCATGGCGATGGGACCCAAGTCTAAGCACAGAATGCATTTATGTTTCATATACACCTTATACACACAGCCTGAAGGTCATTTTAGCCAATATTTTTAATAACTTTGTGCATTAAACAAAGTGTGTGTACAGTCACACAATTCATTTATGTTTCATATACACCTTATACACACAGCCTGAAAGTAATTTAATACAATATGTTTAATAACTTTGTGTATTAAACAAAGTTTGTGTACATTGAGCCATCAGAAAACAAAGGTTTCACTATCTCACTCTCACTCAAAAATTCTGTATTTCGGAATATTCTGTATTTCGGAATATTTGGATATGGAATACTCAACCTGTACTAGGAAACCCTGACTAAATGCACTCTTTCTTAACTAACACTGACTAAAAAAGGCAGGTAGAATACTTAAGTGTCTTGTAAAGTCACAGCACTGACAACCAGGCGGCTTTACATAGGAGGATTTGCCCAAGCATTCCCAGGAACAGTGAGCTGAGAGATAATGGCGCTGCAGACACTGCCAGGGAGTGAGGGAGAGAGAGATATGCAGCTCCGCTCCAGGGCGGGAACATTTGCAGAAAATGGCGCCCTGGGGCTGGGGGAGGGGCTTCAGGTCCAAGCTCTATCCCCCTGCTGGCAAAACCACCGGGTACTGCGGGCTCTAATAAAACGGTTTATAGAGAAAACCTGACCTGCGCCCATGCCCTGGTGATCTAGTGGGATCGCCTGTACTGCCACAGTGTCCACCGCCAGCGCGCGCGGCCCGCCTCCCACTGACCGCGCCAGATCATGATAAAGACCGGGTCCAGCAAGCGGGACCCACTTACCACCTCCCGAAGCGCGGCCACGCGATCCCGGAGAGCCCCCGTCGTGTGTACCTGACAAGAAGAAAACCGGAGCCTCCAGCTGTAGTTACCCGGCAACTAGGGCTCGGGAGTGTACAGCGCCGCTGGGGAGAGCCGGAGCTGCAGCCGTGAATGTCCACTGACATGTAACACTGCTGCTGCCCTTGAAGTCTTCACTTTTTTCCTCAGAAAAAAAGCTCTTCTTAGGGCTGCCTGGAGCAGCCCCTCTGTTAAGTGCCTGCTACTGCAGCACCAACTACAAAACTGAGATCCTGTGCAGGGAGGCGGGGTGATATAGGAGGCGGCGCTATGCATTCTGGGAACAGTCAAAGCTTTGAGCCTGTTGGTGCCTCGGATCAAGATCCTACTCTACACCCCATTGTCCATTCCTTGTGGAGCCCAGTGTACCCAGCAGCTGAAACAGGATTTTGAGACCTACCGGTAAATCCTTTTCTCCTAGTCCGTAGAGGATGCTGGGGTCCACTTCATGACCATGGGGTATAGACGGTTCCGCAGGAGCCATGGGCAGTCTTAAGACTTTTCAATGGGTGTGAACTGGCTCCTCCCTCTATGCCCCTTCTACAGAGTTCAGTTATAGGAACTGTCAAAGTCGAAAAATATTCCAGACCACACAGCACGTATAAAATACACACACATGCCCGCTGCGCGTGCACTTGGTCCGCCGTGCGTGCACATATCCGCAATTTGCGTACGGTCGCTCCCGCGATCCTGCGCGTGGTATGGGTATTTACGGCGGAGTTTGTGAGCGCATGGAGGGCTATCAAAACATTACATATTTAATCCAAATAGTGCACATTGTACATATAGTCCCCCCTGCACCACATCAGCAAGTATCAACAGTTTAAATGATTCCAGGACAAGGGGATTCACCTTTACAGGATAGGAGGGGACAGACTAAGGTTATAAGGTGGTGTTTGGTATCCAGCTGTAGGGTATTTTAAGGGTAACATTCCGGTGTTAGTTTGCGGAAGATCGCATGTTCCTGAGGATAGTTATGTGCAGAAGCAGAATATAGGTTTAAACTGTATTTACTGTATATTATGTATGCGGCGGGAATCCAGAGAAGACCACCCACAAGAGCAGTTGAGAAAGACATCGCCCACCTTTTCAAATCAACCTATGACCTCTCCTGTACTGTAAAGATGCATCCCTGTGTCCAATGGACAAAGGGATTACAGTATCCATTGTATTGCTTTTGGAAGACTTGTATAAATAAAGCCTGCTGCAGGCCGGCCAGTCAGAAGACTCTTAACGCTATCTACCCGATTAGCGGAGGACTGGACCAGGAAGCGCATGCGAATATTCTCACGTATGTACATTGACTGTAGCCATTTACTCTGTTGTATTGTAGTGTATACATTGTATTGTTAACCCCCTTTCAGATATATTACTCTGTGGTGTCGGAACCCAGTGTTTAACTACAAATCGTTGTTGTGTCCTCTTTTCCCTGCTAGGGTTTAAAGTGTATTGCATTACCTAACTGTATAAAGTTCAAAAGTGTATTAATAAGGTGTGTACGCGCTGCGGGTACTTTGTACCGTCAGCGCTGCATAAGGTGTAAAGTATAATATCATTGCATTGCATTACTACGAAGGTTTAAGGTGTATCAATTGAGTGTGTACGCGCTGCGTGTACTTTGTACCCTCAGCGCGGCGTTTGCACGCAGAGTCCGTAAAATAGCGTAAAAGGTATATAGAGTGAATATTAAGTTTAGCGGCCGTAGCGGCTCCATGGTAAAAGTGTGTTTAAAGGTATAGCTTTATGGTTTAAGATAATATCGACATTATCAATTGGGGGCATCGTCCGGTTTTTCCTCATACCCGCAGCCTAGCAGGTTAAAGCAGACTTTATCTATCAACAAAGGGCGGACAGGTATCCCACGTAATCCTTCTCCTGGTTGGTGGATACACTGGAAACCCTAATTTATTGCTGATTAGATGGCGTCTGCTCTGCATGGTTTGTAGGGATGCTGGTGGGACCCGTAAAGTAAATACGCAAAGCTATTTTAAAAGTCTGTGAATTTCTGTTTGGCGCCAAATTCGCACACAACACAAGCATACACCTGTACTTTGTATTTGTATACCTGCTCATATTGTTGCCATAAATACTGATTACTAGATTAAGTTAGACCTGTATGGAGAAATTTGTTGCTATTTAGTTAAAAATATAGAATAAATATTAAGGAAGTAAACGTAAAACACAAACACAGTCTGGCCTAGTTAAAAAGGTTTATACAGAAAGACAACTGTGTTGTGTTAAGTGAGCGATTATAGGTAATATCGCTTACATTTATAGAAGTGTGGGATTTGTACTATTGCGGACGTGCGGTTTTTGTACACGTGTCTCGGACAAAGTACGGGACTGCGTACGCAACGTAAAGACATACGCACGGTCGCGTGTTCACGCAACGTGCGTAAGGGTATGACCGCTAAGTACAAATTACACAATAGCATTGTTTAGTTTAGGGACGGAACAGTAGCCACGCTACAATAGCACAAATTGCTCGGTTTCCAAAATTTAGTTTAAATAAAACCTTTTTTACTGTATTACCTCTGGTACTAAGGCTGTTTATCTGAATGAAAGTTAATTTTCTGTACAGAAAAACCAAAGTATATTTGAGTGAATGAACGTGAGTGAGCAAACATAATAAAGGTTTTGTGGACCCAGGGAATTCGGGATCCCGTTGAGTGGTACATCAAGTGAGTGGAGACTTGGTGGCGTGAGGCAGCTGACTCACGTTAATATAGATTGAAGTACAAAGGAGCAAGGTAGCAGAGTACCGCAGACCAGAAGGTCAGCGAGGTTTAGAGTACCGCGGCCCAGGAGGTTAGCGAGGTTTAGAGTACCGCAGCCCAGGGGGTTAGCGAAGGTTTACCCATATAGGTTTTTTTTATACGCTCCGGCTGAGGTTTCGCAGCCTGAAAAATCGATTCCATTGGTCGTACGGCGGATAAGTAACAAGTACCTATACGCTGTGCGATTGGACCGCGCGTTAGTGGGTGCAATATTACCGCAACATGATACTCTTTTTACGAGCTTTGCGTAAAATCGCGGTATCATTAGCGCTAACTATAGCATACGCAAGCGTGATTTGTGTATAATAAAGGTTTAGGGAGTTTTCGCTGGTCTCTCTCAGGAAATCTCCAACAACTTATATTTACTGGAAAGGGTAAGTTATTCCCAGATACTTCCAGTAAGTAGAGGTTACGTAGGGCCCTAGGTTTGGTACATTGCCTGCGCTATCAACAGTGTATGGTAGTACTGGCCAACGTGGGCGTGAGTGGGTGAAAGCACTCGGAGAACTTTCACCGTTGCCTTATATTGAGTATTTTTTTTTTTTTTTGTGGGATTAGCCGAAAGGACAATACCTGCAAAATATGGGGGCCAGTTGCTCAAGTAAGGGACGTTCAACCAGGGTTCAGGTTGACATTCCGCGGCCCAGGGGGTCGGCGAGGTTCATTATGTGTGAGAAGCATGGACCACACACAGAAGTTTTTTGCAATGAATGGGAACGTATGACTGCGGAAGATAGGGAACCATTCCCTAAGGTAGGCAGTTTTGAACCAGAGGTATTGCAGAATTTAAGGATTAGGATATGTCTGATAAAATCCCGAAAGCAAAGGGTCAGACACACAAACTGTTTAAATTTATGGCAGCAAGAGGGCGATATGCAAAGAGAATTAGCTCATGCAGCAGGTTCCAAACCTAGCAGGAAAATTATGGCAACCGCACCACCACCACCGTATATTGTAGGGGAGAAAGTGGCTACAGACAATGGCATATTGGTATCCGATAAGAGTATAGTTGATAAATGCACTAACGCTAACCCTTGCAAGTTGTATCCCATTTTAAACTTTCCTCAGGACTGCGAGCAAGAAGATGAGCCCAGCACGATATCGGCACTCTCTCTAGCAGCCACCATACAGAACACTCAGGTGGGCACGGCCCAACCAGTAAGATCCGTAGTAAGGCCCCCTAGCGGAGGGATAAGTGAGGTCGTGTCCACAGGTAAGTACGGTACCATACATTATGCAGAGACAATAGCACCTCAGATTGTGGAGTCAACTCAGAATGATGTAATTGAACTAAATCCTGTCAGGGTGATCGCAGTCCCCAATGGGAAGACTGACGCTCAGGGAGTCACTCCCATCAGAAACATTGCTATGCATTGTCCTTGGTCCCAGACAGAATTGAGGACAATTATGTCTGAATTTACCGATCCCAGAAAGGATCTAGTCGCATGCCAGAGGTTCATTAAAGAATTAGGTAACGCCACCGGACCCACAAACAAAGATTGGCGAACAGTGCTACGAGTATGTTTACCTTCCAATATTGACCCCGCAAAATTCATTACTGATTGTAAATTAGACGCAGAAGTACCTCTCACTGATGAGTACACTCAGGAGAATGTACGACAGATCAATCTGCAATTAGGAGTATATTTCCCTACTGTTGTCAAATGGAATAAAATCTTTTCCATAAGACAAAAAGAAGGTGAAACGGCATCTGAATATTTCCACCGAGCACTGCAGGAAATGGCTAGATACATTGGGATCGAGGACATTAAGGACAATATACATCACAGGGAGGTAGCTGTGTCAGTATTAATGGACGGGTTAAAAGAGACATTAAGAACAAGGGTACAAACCACTCTACCTAACTGGAGAGGTATCTCGGTGGCTGCATTAAGAGAGTCCGCTATCGAGCACGATCGGAACGTCATTAAGCACAGGGAGTCACAGGGGGATAAGCTGATGACAGTAAGTATAAATGCCCCTACAACCAAATCGCATCAGCCAAAACCCCTGATAGTAAGTCACGTTTAGTAGTATGCTATAACTGTCGGAAGGAAGGACATTTTGCACGGAACTGTAGTTATAAAGGCACACATAAGGTATATCGACCCCCTAGACCAGCATATGAACCACATTATAATACACATAATAGGGATCAGGGATCGCATAGGAGAAGTTATGAGCCACATGCAGGGGAAACAAGGAGGTACCCACCTAGGAGGGACTGGCAGACCTCCGAAAATTCTCAGTTACCCCCCTCACATATTGTAGCTACCAGTGCGCTGCGGGAGGGTCACAATATACAATATGGGTTGGGCCACACCTGTAGTCTGCAGCCAGTGAAGTTGATCGCTAGCCTTGGTAGTGAACCTGAGGTCACAGTTGATGTAGCTGGTAGATCATTACCTTTTCTTGTAGACACAGGGGCGGCCAGGTCAGTGTTAAATTCAACGGTAGGTATGAAAACCACGGGTAAAACAATTTCGGCAATGGGAGTAACAGGAGTAGTACAACACTACCCTTTGAGTAGACCTGCGGAGATTACGATAGGGCCTTTGCAGACCAAGCATTCCTTTTTGTTAGCTGCATCGGCTCCGACTAATCTACTTGGGAGAGATTTATTGTGTAAAATGGGGTGTGTCATATATTGTACTCCTGAGGGTGTCTTCTTGGATATACCCGAGAATCACGTTCAGGAAGTGCAGGATATGTTAGACACCCCACAAAGGCTAATGTCACACTCTGCTGGTATAGACAGGTGTCCATCCAAGGTAGAGGAAATGATCTCACAAATACCGGGATCCCTCTGGACCAAAGATGGACAAGACACTGGATTGATGGCGAATGTAGCTTCCGTAGTAGTGCAAATAAAAGATGGTAGGATAGCTCCAAAAATCCCTCAGTATCCTCTGAAGCCAGAGGCGGAATTAGGAGTGTACCCAGTCATAGAGCGCTTGCTACAACAGGGCATCCTAGTCAGGACGTCCAGCACTGCCAATAGTCCCATCTTCCCTGTGAAAAAGAGTGGGGGAGGGGTTACAGGCTAGTGCAGGATCTAAGAGGGATAAACAAGATAGTTGAGAGCCAATTCCCAGTAGTGCCAAATCCAGCTGTCATCCTCATGCAAATTCCCCCTACTGCAAAATTTTTCACTGTCATTGACCTCTGTTCTGCTTTCTTTTCTGTCCCTCTGCACCCTGACAGCCAATACCTGTTTGCATTTACATACAGGGGAGTACAGTACACCTGGACTCGCCTACCCCAAGGTTTCATTGACAGCCCAAGTATTTTCTCCCAGGCTCTGCATGACTGTTTACAATCCTTTCAACCTGAGAGCGGATCAGTATTAATACAGTATGTAGATGACTTACTGCTGTGTTCTGATTCACTCGAATCGTCCATGAAAGACACGTAACAGCTTCTGTTTCACCTTTCTAATACGGGACACAAGGTTTCAAGGGATAAGTTGCAGTTGTGCCAGACCAGGGTAAAATATTTGGGACATTGCTTGATGCAAGGCCTTAGACACCTTACCGCTGATAGAATACAGGCGATTCGCGACATGACTCTGCCACAAACCCAGCAACAGATCCGAACTTTTCTTGGAATGTGTGGGTACTGCCGAAACTGGATCCCAGTGTTCTCCATACTGGCTTTACCTTTGCAAGAAATGGTCTCTTCAAACAAACCAGATCGGATCTCGCACACAGATGAGTCCGAACTAGCATTTGAGAGACTCAAACAGTGCCTATCACAGGCACCTGCATTAGGCATGCCAGATTATGGGAAACCCTTTGAATTGTACGGTATGGAAAGTGCTGGGTGTGCGGCAGGTCTCCTAACCCAGAGACATGGTGATGCCAGCAGGCCGGTAGCTTACTACAGTGCACAGTTGGACACCGTAGCGCGGTTTCTCCCCAAATGCTTGCGAAGTGTTGCAGCGAAAGCTTTGCTAGTGAGTAAAAGCAAAGACGTAGTGTTAGGACACAACCTGACAGTCCATACACCTCATGCAGTGTCAGCCTTACTGAACTCCGCCCAAACCAGACATGTCTCATCAGCACGGTTTACAAGGTGGGAATTAGCACTAATGGCCCCTGCAAACATCACCATAAAGAGATGCAGCGCACTAAATCCTGCAACTTATCTGCCAGGTGTGCATGGACAGGCACAAAGGGTGGAGGATGAGAATGATGGTGAAGGAGGATTTAGTGCAGACACTGACACGCATGATTGTATGGAATACCTGAACCAGACTTTCACTGCGAGACCTGACATTAGTGACAACCCACTGGAAGGCGTAGATTTTACTTTTTACACTGACGGTAGTTGCCACAGACAGACGCACTCGGGAGACTTGTGCACTGGGTACGCAGTTGTAGACGACAGAAGTATCATAGAAGCTGAGCCCCTGGGCCCACCGCACTCAGCACAAGTTGCTGAGCTGGTTGCCCTAACCAGAGCGTGTGAATTGGCCAAGGGTAAGTCAGCTAATATATACACAGATTCTAGGTATGCCTTTGGAGTAGTGCATGATTTCGGGGCCCTATGGCGCCTCAGAAATTTTATGACGGCAGCCGGCACACCAGTAGCGCATGCGTCCCACATAAAAAGGCTTCTAACAGCGATACAAGAACCAGAGTGGCTGTTATCAAGTGCAAAGCACACACTTACAACCAAGAACCAATCTCACTTGGTAACTGCCGGGCAGACGAAGCTGCTAAATCAGCAGCCAGCACCCCCATACAAACAAATATCACATCACTGATGACATTCAACACAATCAACACACAAAAATTAATTGAAATGCAAAATTTGTGTTCTCTACAGGAAAGGGCGGTCTATAGGTCAAAGGGGTATGGCCAGGAGTCCTCAGGACTCTGACCAGGTGGACAGGGTAAGCCAGTGGCCCCCAGAGCATATCTTCCAAGCTTAGCTGAGGCGGCACATGGTCTGACTCATCTGGGTAAAGAGGGTATGTGTAAGCTGGTGAGAGCCTACTGGTGTGCGCCAGGATTCTCTTCTCATGCAGGTAAGAGAGCAATGACATGTCTTACTTGCTTGAGGAAGAATATTGGAAAGTCAATACCAACAGAACCATCCCATATCCCGCCGACAGACGGCCCTTTTCAGGTAATACAAATTGATTTCATACAGTTACCACCCTGTAGGAATTTAAAATATGTGTCAGTCTGTATTGATGTGTTTTCCAATTGGGTAGAAGCGTTCCCTGCTGCCACAAATACTGCTACTTTCACTGCAAAGAAAATTGTGCAGGAATTTGTGTGTAGATATGGTATCCCTAGAATAATTGAAAGCGATAGGGGTACCCATTTTACAGGTGAAGTCTTTCAGGTTATGTGCAAACTGATGGGAATTAATAGCAAGCTGCATACTCCGTACCGCCCACAGGCGAGTGCGAAGGTGGAGAGAGTAAACAGCACTATTAAGAACAAGCTGAGCAAAGTGATGGCTGAAACTGGATTGTTGTGGCCAGAAGCTTTGCCACTAGTATTGTACAGCATCAGAACCACTCCCAGGTCCCCCCTTAACCTATCACCCTTTGAGATTCTTTTTGGCCGACAACCCCATGTAATGATAGACCCCCAGGATGATTTGAAATGCAATATCGAAGTGACTGTAAAATATTTGGTTAGGATGAGCCAGCAGTTGAGGGATCAAAACAGAAATCTAAAGCTGGTGATTCCTGACCTACCGAACAGTAATTGTCATGACATTGAACCTGGGGATTATGTAATGATTCGAAATTTTCTACGCTCAGGTTGCCTCATTGACAGGTGGGAAGGACCGTATTAAGTCTTACTAACCAGCACGACAGCATTAAAGGTTGCCGAAAGAGAGACTTGGGTCCACTCGTCCCACTGTAAGAAGGTCGCTGACCCAGAGAGAACCCGTGACAAAGAGCAGAGTGTAGAGAACATCGTATCACTGGAGTGTCTGTTCCGGGAAGGTTGAGAGGCAGTACTGTTGAGACGGCACCTGAGCGCGGAGAACAACAAGACCAGAGGCGGTTGTCGCACCAGGTTTTTCTTTTTTTATTATTTTCTCCATCTCCCACTACCCTCCTTCTCTCCTTCCCTTTCCTCCCCCTTCTTGTTTCCTTTCTCTCCCCTTAACAAGATGGACTTACCCCAAGAGACTGCATTCTGGGTTTTCCTGTTAACCCTGTTGTTGACCAGAACAGTCTGTTTTGGTGAAAGTCCCAGAGAGGTCGAGAAAGGATCTGGAATGGGTTCTGATGGCGAGGACGGATTTGTAGAATTCCAAGAGCAACACATCACTCGAGCAAAGGCGAGTATCAGAAAACGATCTGGTAGTCAGGGAGCTCGGAGGCACTGTGAAGGGTTATTGGCTGAGGAAAATTGCATTTGTAGGAATTGTGAGAACATAGTTGAGGATGGGTGCATCCAGAGATGTCAGTCCAACCTTAATATCGACATGGACCATCATCCATTGAGTGATTACCACTCACTAGTGGGTAAGGTTTTAAACCAAACAGAATGCTGGGTGTGCTCACAAGTACCTCAAGGTCAGAGCAAGTCAGGATTAGTACCGTACCCTTTAGCAATAGATGAGGTACTCGAATTACGGGGTGGGAGACCGGTGGACAAGAAATGTAATATTTCTAGGCCCCCTAGTTTGAAGCTCCACCAGTATCATGTAGATAGATCCTTATTATGCTTCAACATTTCCAATTACCGAAAACCAGGAAATTGGGAGGTGACATGGAATAACCAGACCATGGCCTTTTTGCATAGAGCTGATAGGATACCCATAGACTCTGAACTTATACGCCAAATAGCCAACAGTGGAAGGTATTTTCGGTATAGGTATATTCGAGGAAGCAAGACCATGTGGGTTGGAGAAGTATCACCAGGGTACTGTGCTCATATCATCCAGCCTGATACTTGTACTGAGCAAATGGGAGAACTAGGGATTGGGTTTTTCACTTGGAAAGTTTGTAATATGGTAATGTCATATTCTGTCCCCTATGTTCTCCCCGATGACGCCTATTTCATATGTGGGAGGAAGGCGTATAAGTGGCTTGCCCCGAACTCAGAGGGATTGTGTTATGTTGGAAGAGTGTTGCCAGAGGTCATAACCATAACCCATGATAAGATGAAAGATGTTCACCGCAGTGCTCAGGCTCCTTATACTCATACTCACTATGAACACATCATCAAGAGACACCTCATAGCGAGGACAGAGCACGTAGCCTCTGATTTGATCCACGAATCCACCAGGATTGAATTCCTTCTCGCATTAGACATCACCCGTACTGCCAGAGGAATTATAAATTATAGGTATATCCATGCGCTAGCGAACTTGATAGATAATATCACTGAGATGTATGACGACACGTTCAGGTATACGGGAAGGGAGTTACAAGCTTACAAGAAGGAACTGATCAGGCACAGGATGGTCCTCAATTATATCACAGCCGTGACGGGTGGGTACTGTGTCACTTTGGCAACTCAATATGGTGTGAAGTGCTGCACGTATATTACAAACAGCACTGACGACCCCACAGAGATTATCGATCAAAACATGGATGATATATTGCAGTTGAAGTGGGAGTTCCGGAGGAGGCACAATCTTACCCTGACCGCTGTGGGTAATGAGCTGACCGGCTGGGTCTCATGGTCGAACCCACGAAATTGGTTCTCAGGATTAGGAGAGTGGGCTCCTAATGTTATTATGAGTGTGGGGAAGTTTCTCCTTTGTATCCTGGGAGTCGTCATAATTATTGGTTTAGGTGTGTTCAAATTCTGATGCGGCGCAAGCACGGCACAAAATTGAGGAGTTTAAGGAGCGGGGGCATTGTTACAGCAGCAGATTTAATTTATGACCCATCCATAGAGACAGTGTTATAATAAGGATTGCAAATGAATTCCATGGCCTGTTTCTTTCACCCGTTTTTCCTTTGCCCAGATACACCGATCCGGAAAAGACATCGACCCTACCCAAGAACGATTATGAAAATGTTATGTGAACGTATTTTAGATATGTGTCTTATCTTCATCTCTACAACCTTCAGTTAGTGACACACATAGTCGACAGGTGATATCCACATATACTAGCACCCACATATGTTTCCCCTCCATGTATCATCGACTAAATGTGCACCCCATTTGTTGGAACAAGAAGCCGAAAAGAGCTCGGTAGTGTTTGTTGGCCCACTTACAGACCCTTAATACGGTATAAGAAGGATTTAATGTATACTTCGCAATACCTCGAAGCTTATCTAGAACATATACGGCGCGATGATACATGCCCCTCAGACATGGATTCATACATACATGCTTTTACTATCCCACTAGGTCATACATTTCCCGCCTACACCTCTCCTCCTACCATCCAATCATCTGTAGATATTGTATTGTATATTTTTCTGTTTAGTGTTTAGATAGTGGCAGTTATTGTTGACTGCCAAAGGGTGGACTGTCAAAGTTGAAAAATATTCCAGACCACACAGCACGTATAAAATACACACACATGCCCGCTGCGCGTGCACTTGTTCCGCCTTGCGTGCACATATCCGCAATTTGCGTATGGTCGCTCCCGCGATCCTGCGCGTGGTATGGGTATTTACGGCGGAGTTTGTGAGCGCATGGAGGGCTATCAAAACATTACATATTTAATCCAAATAGTGCACATTGTACATATAGTACCCCCTGCACCACATCAGCAAGTATCAACAGTTTAAATGATTCCAGGACAAGGGGATTCACCTTTACAGGATAGGAGGGGACAGACTAAGGTTATAAGGTGGTGTTTGGTATCCAGCTGTAGGGTATTTTAAGGGTAACATTCCGGTGTTAGTTTGCGGAAGATCGCATGTTCCTGAGGATAGTTATGTGCAGAAGCAGAATATAGGTTTAAACTGTATTTACTGTATATTATGTATGCGGCGGGAATCCAGAGAAGACCACCCACAAGAGCAGTTGAGAAAGACATCGCCCACCTTTTCAAATCAACCTATGACCTCTCCTGTACTGTAAAGATGCATTCCTGTGTCCAATGGACAAAGGGATTACAGTATCCATTGTATTGCTTTTGGAAGACTTGTATAAATAAAGCCTGCTGCAGGCCGGCCAGTCAGAAGACTCTTAACGCTATCTACCCGATTAGCGGAGGACTGGACCAGGAAGCGCATGCGAATATTCTCACGTATGTACATTGACTGTAGCCATTTACTCTGTTGTATTGTAGTGTATAAATTGTATTGTTAACCCCCTTTCAGATATATTACTCTGTGGTGTCGGAACCCAGTGTTTAACTACAAATCGGTGTTGTGTCCTCTTTTCACTGCTAGGGTTTAAAGTGTATTACATTACCTAACTGTATAAGGTTCAAAAGTGTATTAATAAGGTGTGTACGCGCTGCGGGTACTTTGTACCGTCAGCGCTGCATAAGGTGTAAAGTATAATATCATTGCATTGCATTACTACGAAGGTTTAAGGTGTATCAATTGAGTGTGTACGCGCTGCGTGTACTTTGTACCCTCAGTGCGGCGTTTGTACGCAGAGTCCGTACGCGGTACGGGACTCATTACGCAAATAGCGTAAAAGGTATATAGAGTGAATATTAAGTTTAGCGGCCGTAGCGGCTCCATGGTAAAAGTGTGTTTAAAGGTATAGCTTTATGGTTTAAGATAATATCGACATTATCAGAACTGTGCCCAGGGAGACGGACATTTCGAGGAAAGGATTTACTTTAATACTAATGGTGAGATACATACCAGCTCACACCTCAACCATGCCGCACAACATGGCATTCAACATAACACACGCCAACAGGCATGAACCAATTACAGCAAACATGCTGAAACTAATAAAACACATGTGTAACTCTAATAAACAAAACTGCAGGTAAAGTACGCACTGGGACGGGTGCCCAGCATCCTCTACGGACTAGGAGAAAAGGATTTACCGGTAGGTATCAAAATCCTGTTTTCTCATACGTCCTAGAGGATGCTGGGGTCCACTTCATGACCATGGGGTTCATACCAAAGCTCCAGTACGGGCGGGAGAGTGCGGATGACCCTGCAGCACCGATTGACCGAACTTGAGGTCTTCATCGGCCAAAGTGTCAAACTTGTAGAATTTTGCAAATGTGTTTGACCCCGACCAAGTAGCTGCTCAGCAAAGTTGCAATGCCGAGACCCCCCGGGCAGCCGCCCAGGATGAGCCCACCTTCCTAGTGGAATGGGCCTTCACCGACGTCGGTAACGGCAATCCAGCCGTAGTATGAGCGTGCTGAATCGTACTTCTGATCCAATGCGCAATAGTCTGCTTGGAAGCAGGACACCCAATCTTGTTGGGAGCATACAGGACAAATAAAGACTCTATTTTCCGTATTCGAGCTGTTCTAGCGACATAAATCTTCAAAGCTCTAACCACATCTAGAGACTTTGATTCAGTGAACGTGTCAGTAACCACTGGCACCACAATAGGTTGGTTTATGTGGAAAGATGAAACCACCTTTGGAAGAAAATGTTGAAGAGTTCTCAACTCTGCCCTATCTTCATGGAAGATCAGGTAAGGGCTCTTGTGAGACAAGGCCCCCAACTCAGACACCCGCCGTGCGGATGCCAATGCCAAAAGCATCACCACTTTCCAAGAGAGAAACTTCAACTCTATCTCTTGTAGAGGCTCAAACCAATCCGACTGAAGAAATTGCAACACCGCATTAAGGTCCCATGGTGCCACTGGAGGCACACATGCAGGCTGGATGTGCAGAACCCCTTTTACGAATGTCTGAACCTCTGGAAGAGAGGCCAATTGTTTTTGGAAGAACACTGACAAGGCCGAAATCTGGAACTTGATTGACCCCAATCTAAGGCCCGCATCCACACCAGCCTGCAGAAAATGGAGAAAACGTCCCAACTGAAACTCTTCCGTAGGAGCCTTCTTGGATTCACACCAAGACACATATTTTCTCCAAATACAGTGGTAATGTTTCGACGTTACTCCTTTCCTGGCTTGAATAAGGGTGGGGATGACTTCCTTGGGAATACCCTTACAGGCTAGGATCCGGCGCTCAACAGCCATGCCGTCAAACGTAGCCGCGGTAAGTCTTGATACGCGCGCGGCCCCTGCTGCAGCAGGTCCGCGCGAAGAGGAAGAGGCCGAGGATCTTCTATGAGCAATTCCTGAAGATCTGGGTACCAAGCCCTCCTTGGCCAGTCTGGGGCAATGAAGATTGCTCGAACTCTTGTTCTCCTTATGATCCTGAGCACCTTTGGGATCAGCGGAAGTGGAGGGAAGACATACACCGACTGGAACACCCACTGGGCCACTAGCGCATCCACTGCTATTGCTTGAGGGTCTCTCAACCTGGAACAATATTTCTGAAGCTTCTTCTTGAGACGAGATGCCATCATGTCTACTTGAGTAACTCCCCAAAGACTTGTCACCTCTGCGAAGACTTCTTGGTGGAGGACCCACTCTCCTGGATGGAGATCGTGTCTGCTGAGGAAGTCTGCTTCCCAGTTGTCTACTCCCGGAATGAAAATTTCCGACAGAGCCTTTACATGTCTTTCTGCCCAGAGGAGGCTCTTTGTCACCTCTGCCATTGCCACTCTGCTTTTTGTTCCGCCCTGCCTATTTATGTACGCGACTGCTGTTACATTGTCCGACTGGATCTGCACGGAATGATCTTGAAGATGTACCGCTTGTTGAAGGCCGTTGTAAATGGCTCTCAATTCCAGCACGTTTATGTGAAGGCAGGCTTCCTGACTTGACCATTTTCCTTGGAAGCTTTCCCCCTGAGTGACAGCTCCCCAGCCTTGGAGACTTGCATCCGTGGTTACCAGGACCCAGTCCTGAATCCCGAACCTGTGTCCTTTTTGACGCAGGAGAACCATCATCTCCACCATCACCTTGGTGAATACCCTCGGCGCCGTGAAGTGACCGAAAGGTAACGTCTGGAATTGGTAATGGCAATCCTGAACCGCGAATCTCAGATAAGCCTGGTGAGGAGGATAAATGGGAACATGCAGGTAAGCATCTTTTATGTCTACAGGCACCATGTAGTCCCCCTCCTCCAGACTGGAAATCACTGTCCTCAGTGATTCCATTTTGAACTTCGTTTCAAGTAGAGATTCAGATTTTCAGGTTTAGGATCGGTCTGACCGAGCCGTCCGGGATACTATTTGCAACACCCAGGGATCCGGGCCAGACAGAATCCAACCTTGGCTGAACAGTTTGAGACGTGCCCCCACCCGAACGGCCTCCCGCAAAGGAGCCCCAGCGTCATGCTGAAGATTTGGCAGAAGTAGGGGTAGACTTCTGCTCCTGGGAACCTGAAGCTGCTGTGGACTTCTTTCCCTTTCCCCTTCCCCTACCCGCAAAGAAGGGGGAACCTCTCGCTTTTTTGTATTTATTTGGCCGAAAGGACTGCATGTGCGGGTGATATGTCTTTTTTGCCGGTGCAGGCGCAGAGGGCAAAAATGTCGACTTACCTGCAGTAGCCGCCGAGACTAACGCATCCAGTCCATCGCCAAATAAGGCCTCACCTTTACATGGGAGAGCCTCCATATTTCTTTTGGAATCTGCATCTGCGTTCCACTGGCGAATCCACAACGCCCGCCAAGCCGATACTGCCATGGTAGCGGCTTGTGAACTCAAGAGTCCAATATCTTTCATCGCTTCTAGCATGTATGCGGTAGCGTCTTTGATATTCCCTAACTTAAGGAGTATCTCATCTTTATCAATCGTGTCAATTTCTGATGACACGCTATCTGACCATTTTTCAATAGCACAACTCACCCACGCGCAAGCAATTGTGGGCCTGAGCAGCGTACCATTGGCAACATAAATGGATTTCAATGTAGTTTCCATCTTTCGGTCTGCCGGCTTTTTTAGTGAAGCCGTGCCAGGTGCAGGGAGAATTACCTCCTTTGTCAACCTGGACAGTGCACTGTCTAACACAGGGGGTGACTCCCATTTTTTCCTGCAGCCTGAGGAGAGAGAAAATGGCACTGAACAGTGTGCTGGCTGCCCTTTTTACCTCAGAAACTTTTCATAATATTTATACTGGCGGGGGTAGGGCTGTGCCTGGGCATCTTATGCCCCCTTTTTGCTAGTTTATAGAGGTGTTTTTTGCTGCCCAGGGCGCACCGCCCCCCCCCCCCCCCCCCCGCGCCCTGCAGTGCCTGTGTGTGTGGGCAGCAATGGCGCGCTGCGCTCCCGCCAGACACGCTGTACCTCAGCCGTCACTTTTCTTGATAGAAGATCTGTCTTCTTCTACTCACCTGTCTTCTGACTTCTGGCTCTGTAAGGGGGGAGACGGCGTGCTGTGGGAGTGAGCATCTAGACACGGCTAGCATTCAGTACCCTTCAGGAGCTAATGGTGTCCTGTCAGCCAGAAGCAGAGCCATGAAACTCTTCAGGAAGTTGGTTCCTACTTCTGCCCCCTCAGTCCCACGAAGCAGGGAGACTGTGGCCAGCAGTTCTCCCTGAAAACAAAAAACCTAACATAAGTCTTTTCAGAGAAGCTCAGTAGAGCTCCCCTAGAGTGCATCCAGTCTGCCTGGGCACATTTCTAAAACTGAGGTTTGGAGGAGGGGCATAGAGGGAGGTGCCAGTTCACACCCATTGAAAAGTCTTAAGAGTGCCCATGGCTCCTGCGGAACAGTCTATACCCCATGGTCATGAAGTGGACCCCAGCATCCTCTAGGACGTATGAGAAACATGTTTTTTTGCTGTGGTAACCCGGGAGCAGCCAGAGCCGGATTAAGGGGGGAGCCCAGGGGACACATTACCCTGGGCCCCCCAAATCTAAGGGCCCCCGTGCCTGCCATCAAACACTGGCATTTTTTTTTTTTTTATGAAGTTCAGTAAACTTTCCCCCCTGCTGACGAATTGTGTTTCAGAGAGGAGACAGCCTGGTCTCCGTCTCTGCACTCGGCGGGGCCACCCACAGGCACTAATAGGCTGCCGTGAATGCTCCTCTGATCAGCAGAGCTCTCTGTACTGGACTGGAGACATAACTCACCATGGAAGGAGCTGCTGAGCATGTGAAGCAGCAGCAGCAGCTCCTGTGCTTAACTCACATGGACTCCGGCAGAATCTCCTCCTCTTCTCTTAAATTGATTAGTGCTGTGTGTGTGTGTTTTTGTAGGTATGCTGTTTGTAGGTGTGTAGTGTGTGTGTGTGTGTGTGTGTGTGTGTGTGTGTGTGTGTGTGAGTGTGTATCTTATGTATGCATGCTGTTTGTTTGTTTGTTTGTTTGTGTGTAGTGTGTGTGTGTGTGTGTGTGTGTGTGTGTGTGTGTGTATGTATGTATGTATCATACTTGCCTACCCTCCCAGAATGGCCGGGAGGCTCCCGAAAATCGGGTGACCCTCCCGGCCCCCCGGAAGAGCAGGCAAGTCTCCCGATTACAGGGGTCCCCCCCCTGCCCGGCTGCGCACTTAGCGAGTGAAGTGGGCGGTCCGGGCAGGCGATGACGCGATTCTTGTTGAATCGCGTCATGCAAGCCACGCCCCCCACTGTATAATGCCGGTAATTGCGGCATTGCACAGTGGGGGGCGTGGCTTGCATGACGCGATCCAGCAGCCATGCCCCCGTCCCTCCTCTGGCCCGCCTCTGGCCCACCCCCGTGCCGCCTCCGGCCCGCCCCCCTCCTCACATCAGCTCACTGCCCGGCGTGCCCGCCCCCCTGCTGAGCCAACTGGCTGCTCTCTCCCGGAGAGAGCAGCCCAAAAGTCGGCAACTATGGTATGTATGTATTAGAGATGAGCGGGTTCGGTTCCTCGGAATCCGAACCCCCCCCGAACTTCACCCATTTTACACGGGTCCGAGGCATACTCGGATTCTCCCGTATGGCTCGGTTAACCCGAGCGCGCCCGAACGTCATTATCCCGCTGTCGGATTCTCGCGAGATTCGGATTCTATATAAGGAGCCGCGCGTCGCCGCCATTTTTCACTCGTGCATTGGAAATGATAGTGAGAGGACGTGGCTGGCGTCCTCTCACTTTGTTTCAGGGGGCTGCATATCTTTATTCTGGGGACCAGCAGTATTATAGGAGGAGTACAGTGCAGAGTTTTGATGACCAGTGACCACCAGTATTATACGTTGTCTGCCTGAAAAACGCTCCATATCTGTGCTCAGTGTGCTGCATATATCTATGCTCACACTGCTTTATTGTGGGGACTGGGGACCAGCAGTATTATATAGGAGGAGTACAGTGCAGAGTTTTGCTGACCAGTGACCACCAGTATTATACGTTCTCTGCCTGAAAAACGCTCCATATCTGTGCTCAGTGTGCTGCATATATCTGTGCTCACACTGCTTTATTGTGGGGACTGGGGACCAGCAGTATTATATAGGAGGAGTACAGTGCAGAGTTTTGCTGACCACCAGTATATAATATATAGCAGTACGGTACAGTAG
This sequence comes from Pseudophryne corroboree, assembly GCF_028390025.1. NCBI lineage: Eukaryota > Metazoa > Chordata > Amphibia > Anura > Myobatrachidae > Pseudophryne > Pseudophryne corroboree. Next base: position 150,574,656 of record NC_086449.1, read on the forward strand.
GCCACTGCTCTACCTACCTCTGTGTCGTCAAGTATACTATCCATCCATACCTGTGGTGCATTTAAGTTTTGCACAGTTTGCTGACCACCAGTATATAATATATAGCATTACGGTACAGTAGGCTACTGCTCTACCTACCTCTGTGCCGTCAAGTATACTATCCATCCCTTCCTGTGGTGCATTTCAGTTTTGCACAGTTTGCTGACCACCAGTATATAATATATAGCATTACGGTACAGTAGGCCACTGCTCTACCTACCTCTGTGTCGTCAAGTATACTATCCATCCATACCTGTGGTGCATTTCAGTTTTGCACAGTTTGCTGACCACCAGTATATAATATATAGCATTACGGTACAGTAGGCCACTGCTCTACCTACCTCTGTGTCGTCAAGTATACTATCCATCCATACCTGTGGTGCATTTAAGTTTTGCACAGTTTGCTGACCACCAGTATATAATATATAGCATTACGGTACAGTAGGCTACTGCTCTACCTACCTCTGTGCCGTCAAGTATACTATCCATCCATACCTGTGGTGCATTTCAGTTTTGCACAGTTTGCTGACCACCAGTATATAATATATAGCATTACGGTACAGTAGGCCACTGCTCTACCTACCTCTGTGTCGTCAAGTATACTATCCATCCATACCTGTGGTGCATTTCAGTTTTGCACAGTTTGCTGACCACCAGTATATAATATATAGCAGTACGGTACAGTAGGCCACTGCTCTACCTACCTCTGTGTCGTCAAGTATACTATCCATCCATACCTGTGGTGTATTTCAGTTGTGCGCAGTATATATAGTAGTAGGCCATTGCTATTGATACTGGCATATAATTCCACACATTAAAAAATGGAGAACAAAAATGTGGAGGGTAAAATAGGGAAAGATCAAGATCCACTTCCACCTCGTGCTGAAGCTGCTGCCACTGGTCATGGCCGAGACAATGAAATGCCATCAACGTCGTCTGCCAAGGCCGATGCCCAATGTCATAGTAGAGAGCATGTAAATTTCAAAAAACAAAAGTTCAGTAAAATGACCCAAAAATCAAAATTAAAAGCGTCTGAGGAGAAGCGTAAACTTGCCAATATGCCATTTTTACGACACGGAGTTGCAAGGAACGGCTGAGGCCCTGGCCTATGTTCATGGCTAGTGGTTCAGCTTCACATGAGGATCGAAGCACTCATCCTCTTGCTAGAAAAATGAAAAGACTTAAGCTGGCAAAAGCACAGCAAAGAACTGTGCGTTCTTCTAAATCACAAATCCCCAAGGAGAGTCCAATTGTGTCGGCTGCGATGCCTGACCTTACCAACACTGGACGAGAAGAGGTGGCGCCTTCCACCATTTGCACGCCCCCTGCAAGTGCTGGAAGGAGCACCCGCAGTCCAGTTCCTGATAGTCATATTGAAGATGTCACTGTTGAAGTACACCAGGATGAGGATATGGGTGTTGCTGGCGCTGAGGAGGAAATTGACAAGGAGGATTCTGATGGTGAGGTGGTTTGTTTAAGTCAGGCACCCGGGGAGACACCTGTTGTCCGTGGGACGAATATGGCCATTGACATGCCTGGTCAAATTACAAAAAAAATCACCTCTTCGGTGTGGAATTATTTTAACACAAATGCGGACAACAGGTGTCAAGCCGTGTGTTGCCTTTGTCAAGCTGTAATAAGTAGGGGTAAGGACGTTAACCACCTCGGAACATCCTCCCTTATACGTCACCTGCAGCGCATTCATCATAAGTCAGTGATAAGTTAAAAAACTTTGGATGACAGAGGAAGCAGTCCACTGACAACTAAATCCCTTCCTCTTGTAACCAAGCTCCTGCAAACCACACCACCAACTCCCTCAGTGTCAATTTCCTCCTTAGACAGGAAAGCCAATAGTCCTGCAGGCCATGTCACTGTCAAGTCTGACGAGTCCTCTCCTGCCTGGGATTCCTCCGATGCATCCTTGAGTGTAACGCCTACTGCTGCTGGCGCTGCTGTTGTTGCTGCTGGGAGTCGATCGTCATCCCAGAGGGGGAGTCGGAAGACCACTTGTACTACTTCCAGTAAGCAATTGACTGTCCAACAGTCCTTTGCGAGGAAGATGAAATATCACAGCAGTCATCCTGCTGCAAAGCGGATAACTCAGGCCTTGGCAGCCTGGGCGGTGAGAAACGTGTTTCCAGTATCCACCGTTAATTCACAGGCAACTACAGACTTGATTGAGATACTGTGTCCCCGGTACCAAATACCATCTAGGTTCCATTTCTCTAGGCAGGCGATACCGAAAATGTACACAGACCTCAGAAAAAGAGTCACCAGTGTCCTAAAAAATGCAGTTGTACCCAATGTCCACTTAACCACGGACATGTGGACAAGTGGAGCAGGGCAGACTCAGGACTATATGACTGTGACAGCCCACTGGGTAGATGTATTGCCTCCCGCAGCAAGAACAGCAGCGGCGGCACCAGTCGCAGCATCTCGCAAACGCCAACTCGTTCCTAGGCAGGCTACGCTTTGTATCACCGCTTTCCAGAAGAGGCACACAGCTGCCAACCTCTTTCGGAAACTGAGGAACATCATCGCAGAATGGCTTACCCCAAATGGACTCTCCTGGGGATTTGTGACATCGGACAACGCCAGCAATATTGTGCGTGCATTACATCTGGGCAAATTCCAGCACGTTCCATGTTTTGCACATACATTGAATTTGGTGGTGCAGAATTATTTAAAAAACGACAGGGGCGTGCAAGAGATGCTGTCGGTGGCCCGAAGAATTGCGGGCCACTTTCGGCATTCACCCACCGCGTACAGAAGACTGGAGCACCAGCAAACACTCCTGAACCTGCCCTGCCATCATCTGAAGCAAGAGGTGGTAACGAGGTGGAATTCAACCCTCTATATGCTTCAGAGGATGGAGGAGCAGCAAAAGGCCATTCAAGTCTATACATCTGCCTACGATATAGGCAAAGGAGGGGGAATGCACCTGACTCAAGCGCAGTGGAGAATGATTTCAACATTGTGCAAGGTTCTGCAACCCTTTGAACTTGCCACACGTGAAGTCAGTTCACACACTGCCAGCCTGAGTCAGGCAGTGCCAGATTAAGATCCTGATGGGCCTGGAGCTGAAATTTATGAAGGGCCTATTGTGCACTGGCACAGGGGGTGTGACCAGCATGGCGGGGGTGTGACTACTGATATAGGTGTGTGGTCTGTGCCGTGGGGTGTGGCTAGCACCACGGAGGGCATAGCTAGCCACCTACCTTCAATTTACAAATTCCCTATATATACTACTTTACGGATGTACTCTCTCTCAAATACATATATATATATATATATATACACACACACACACACACACACACACACACACACACACACACACACACACACACACACACACACGTATATACTGGCAAACAAGTATATTACATGATCAACGTTTCAGGGCATCCGCACCATCATTAGGACCACAATGCATTGTATGTGGTTCTGACGACAGTGCGTACGTCCCGAAAGACTGATTGTGAATATACTTATTTGCCTGTTTATTGGAAAGATACTGATGTAGCCAGCCTTGTCCATATCGCGGGTGAAATTTGATGCGCCTAACTGCAACTATTCGCACCCAGCGCTGAGTTAATGTATTCTCTATGGCCACGCACATGCATATGCACACGTACAGCCATTCACGGGCACACATGATGTGACTACTTTGTGGCTACATCTGTATGTCTTATTATAATTACGCACTGGGGCAAGCTGCCATTGATATTGTGAGTGCTGGCATTCTCCTGGATGAATATGAACATATATATACTGCTTTGACTGGGCTGTATTTTGGAGTCTGGGTGCTGTAGTGGCGGGGTGGCAGCTTTTTGATGTCAGGGCCGGCCCCAGGTCAGCTAGCACCATGTTAACCCGCTAGGGTTAGGCTACGCGGGTTGGGTTTAGAATGCGGGGAGGGGGGTTAGGGTTAGGCACCCCCGGGGAGGGTTAAGGTTAGGCTGCAGGGGAGGGAGGCATAGGGGGGTTAGGGATTAGTTAGGTACCTTTTCCCAAAGGTGTCGGGATTCCCAGCGCCGGGATGCAGCAGTCGGTATTTTAACTGCCAGCATCCCGAGCGCCGGGATATCATATGTATTCCCACTACTCCACTGTATAGCAATACCACTATTCCTCCAAGATATCATTAATATACACACACCAAAACTTAAATACACCCCATCCCTCAAAATGATCCACCCTGCAGATAGTGTTTAAACACATCAACCCTCAGGTAACATTAATACACACCCATCCCACATAATAATACACCCCACATCCCTCAAATCATATTAATAAACACCCACCCCATATAATACATTCCAACCCTCTTCACATTTATATACTCCTACACCACATAATAATGCACCCCACATAATACACCCCACAGATAACATTTATACACACCCTACCCCCACACAATAATACACCCCACAGATATCATTTACACACACCCCACCCCCACACAATAATACACCCCACAGATATCATTTACACACACCCCACCCCCACACAATAATACACCCCACCCCCACACAATAATACACCCCACAGATATCATTTACACACACTCTACCCCCACACAATAATACACCCCACATATATCATTTACACACACCCCACCCCCACACAATAATACACCCCACAGATATCATTTACACACACCCCACCAAATAATACACCCCACAGATATAATTTACACACACCCCACCCAATAATACACCCCACAGATATCATTTACACACACCCTACCCAATAATACACCCCACAGATATCATTTACACACACCCCACCCCCACACAATAATACACCCCACAGATATCATTTACACACACCCCACCCCCACACAATAATACACCCCACAGATATCATACCACACCCCCAAAATAATATACCCCCTACATAAATAACACACAACACAGGATAACTTTTTTACACTTCTATAACTTTAATAAACCACTACCCCACCCACAGATTGCTTTTATACACCCTCAACCCACTGCAGTTACGTACTGTACATACCACAATTCTTGAACAAGTCTGTCTTTAGCTTGGAGCCTCTTCTGAGTGTGCAGCTGCAGCACAGGAAGAGAAGCCTCCTCACAGCACGTCATTGGTGGCTGCCGGCCCGGGGGAGGGACCAGCAACCAGGAAGCACACACAGTTCCAGTGAGGCTGGCAGGGGGCTGGTATTTGTGGGAGTGACAGCTGTGCGATCAGTCCCTGCAGCTGCTTTTAACAGGGCGGAGGAGGGATTCAGCAGCGCAGCGCACTAGTTCTTATTGCAGCACAGTTCCCCCTATGAGATAGCGCCCACGCGGCTGCTCAGCTGGAGCAGCCCTCGAGCTGGCCCTGAACATACTTTAACATCACCAGGCGTGGAGGAAGCGCTGCCGAGACACATTGTATATGCAGGGCATGGAAGGCAAGTTAAGCCTTATACGGTCTCTGTCAGCGGCACCTTTTTATCCACCAGCAACGCGGCCACGAGAAGGGGGCCTAGGGTGTTGAGGGCGGAGTGGGCAATGCCTACCTAGGAGGCTGCTGTAGAAGGAAATTTTATTTCCTGTCTACTGCAGAACTGTGAGGGGTGCGGGGGGGGGCCTGCGCGTGCGTGTGGTGGTGCCTGCTGCCGTGCAGGTGTAGACTCGGTACTCACCAGGCGCCGCTCGCTCTCACCTTCAGGTACCGGAACCCTCAACGGACCTGGAAATCTTCACTCGGATCCGGACACGGCGATTCCCTCTCGGAGCTGACCGACGACCGAGCTGAGGAGAGAAGGGGGTATCGACCCTTCTTCCGCTGGAACAGGGGATACCCCAGGGGTGGCCGCGACCTTCACCGGCTGGGTGAATGGTCATCACCGGCACAAAGCCTCAGCTACCCAGATTTCACACACTCGCGCTTTCGCACGTAGTGTGATGAAAAGGGATTCTCACGTCCGTGAGCAATCCCGACTCCGGCGCTCGGGGACAAACAAGGGACAAACGCACACGAATGCTACTCACCGTCACAAGTCTTGCACTCCGATCTTCTCCACTTACAGGTCCCTGTAAGGAGGCAAAGAGAAACAGCCGTGCAGGGCCTAACTCTGACCTAGTGTCACACCCTATACTAACTACAACAGCAGAGCCCTCAAACTAGCTCTGTGGGTGTGGTGCAACATAACTAGCACAAACCTCATAACAGCAATTTGCCCTGCACGGTAACAACATATATCACACTATCGGAGTTACAACATAAAACGGTGCTGTCCCTTTGTCTACCCGACTCAGAACACCCAGTAGTGGGGACCGCACAGCTCACCCACCTACCGTACTCTCAGGGTGGCCTGAGCCTAACGCCCAGTGCCACCTTTACTCACCTCGGGGAAACGCTGATTCACTGGGTCTAGCGCCCCCTAACTGCCCACAGGCCGGAGGCCTGACTTTGCCCACGGGCCTAGCGCCCGCCTACCTTGCTGCCCGTTGGGTGACCTGGGCCTTGTGCCCAAGGTCACCTTATCGTACCTATTTGGCCAAAATCCACTAGGGCCTAATGCCCTCTAATGCCCCACAGGCCTAGTGCCTGGATTGTGCCTCGGGCCTAATGCCCGCCTAACTGGTGCCACAGGCCGGTGGCCTGACTAACCTTAGGGGCCTAGTGCCCAATATGTGCCCCCAGGCCTAGTGCCTGCCTATCTGGGCCACGGGCCTGGAGGGCCCGACCAAATGCCCCCACGGGCCAGGAGGGCCCGACTATATGCCCACGGGCCGGGAGGGCCCGACTACGTGCCCACAGGCCGGGAGGGCCTGACTGTGCCCACGGGCCTAATGCCCGAACACCCGGTGGTCTAGGGGGAAAGCGGGTACAGGGGCACCTGACAAGGGCCTACCTGACCCGCTGGAAGAGGCACCAGGGGGGAGCTTCGTCAGCTCTTCGCTTCCCACCCCTGGTGACCTCTCCGGCGCTCTTCTTCAATCTTCGGCCGCTGGCCCGTCCTGGCCAGCGGCGCCGCCGTCGTCGCGCCGCGTCCAGCCGCCGCTGGACATCTTCTTTTCCGAGCCCGTCTTCTTTCTTCTTGCCGCTGGGATCTTCTGCGCTCCGGCGCGCCGACGTCCGTCCTCGCTTCTTCCGCTCGAGTCTTCTGCCGCTCTTCGGCGCGGCCTCCTCTTCAGGCTCCCGCCCGGCGTCTGACGTCAGACGCCGGAGGCGGGGCCTATGACGCGGCGTGCGCCGATTGGCTCGCTGCGTCTCTCCACGATTGGCTGCCGCTCCGGGAGCCGCGATTGGCTCCCGGAGGGCGCCAAGATTCAAACGCCGCGGGCGGCGCTTCTGATTGGCGGCCCGAGCGGCGCCAAGTTTAAAGCGCCGCCGCGCCGCTCCCCGCCGCCGCACACTCCGCGCTGGGGACAGACAAGCTGCCCCAGCGCGGCCCCCAGTTAGGGACAGCAGCATGGATGTGCCCACAGGGCACATCCTTACATTTCCCCCCCCTTTTTCCTTTGTAGTCCCTACAAAGTTCCTCACGGCGTCCATCGTCCGCGGGTCAGGGAATTCCAAGGTCCTTCCGGCGAGGGTGCATTCGGGGGCCCAGCCTGGACCAGCTGTGACCCCACATCCTTCCTCCTCCAGCTCCGGGTTCCTCTTACGCCCTGACCTCCATCGGCGGATCCTCTGGGGGAGTGGCATCTCCTCACGATCGCTTGACGCTGGCCACCAAGGGGAATCTTCCTCCACGGGGACAACAGTCACCCACTCTTGGCCTCTGACATCGTCTGTGGCTTCGCCCCTGTCTTCCGGGTGTGGTATCGACCACCACCCAACAGCGGAATCCTCCGGGGCATCCGTTTCCTCCCGGGCAACAGCCACCACATGTCGAATTTCCTCGTGGGGCATCTACAAAGGTCCTGTGTCTTCCTCTGGAACGGGTCCTCCCACGGCATCACAGTCCTGTCCCCGTACGTCGGTCCATCTCGGCACTCCCGGCAGGTACTCTTGCTCCAGGACTATCTCCTCCTCTTCACGGAGGGCATTCAACTGGGAGCATGACTCCACCCGATCCTGCCAGTCACTCTCGTCGGCGCTTCCGACGCCAGAGTCGTCCTCCATCTGTTCTGGGAGGGATTCGTCGGCGGACAGCTCACCGTAGTCCGAGTCCTCCTCCGATATCTGGACTGTGGTATTACTTTCCTCCTCAGCGTACTTCGCTTCCGCTGGCACCTCTGCTTCCTCAGCGTACTCTTGCGCTTCCGCTGGCATCGTTACTTCCTCAGCGTACTCCTTCGCTTTCGCTGGCATCTCTTGGTACCCAGGACACTCCTGTTCCGCACGTCCTGGTCGTGGACGGTTCCATCGCGGGGAGATTCCGGACGTCTCAGTCACTGGGTCTTCACGCTTTTCTTCGCAGCGTGGCCTCTTCACCTCCCAGTCGTCCACCTCCGCCTCATGCGGGAAAGGATTCTGCCTTACTGGGGTCACTTTCTTGGGACAGAGTAGGTCCGCGGCATCTTCCCAAGGGCACTCACTGGCCGCATGTCCTGGTCGCTGACACTTCCAACAAGGGAGGGCCACTGCCACCTTCTCCAAGACGGGTTCCTGGTCCACCTCCTTCACTGGGGAATCTTCACCCGTTGGTTCCGGCTCAGAGGAAATGGGCACCTGCGAATTAACTTCAAGCAAGGCCTTCCGCTCCATTTCCCTGGTTTCCTCCTCCCATCTCTGGGCGCGACCATCCGCAATCATCCGGTCTTCATTCCACGGACAATCGGGAAGCGCATGCCCTCTCGCCTCGCAGAGCGCACACACAGGCTCTGCAGCCACCCGGTCCCAAAGCTGCTGACGAGATTCCGTCAGCTGCTTCACCGTGGCCTCGTAGTCCGTCCTGTCTTCAGTCCATGGACATTCCAGGAGCCGATGTCGGGGATCACCACAGCTTTCACACCGGGAATCAACCTCGTCTTCGCTCAACTCTTCGTCCCAAGGACAACTGTTGTGCTCATGCCCGTAGTTTCCGCAGAGCAAACATCGGGACTCCTTCTTCGCTTGGCCCTGCTGACGTCTTCGGTCCGCTTCCTGGACCACCTTCTTTGGGGACGTCTCTCGCCAAGTACACTCGCTGGCAAAGTGCCCTGTTTGCCGACATCTCTTGCAGGGCGTCACAGCGGCCTTCTTGCGCCCCTTCTCCCGGCGCTCTTCTTTTCCACGCTGGACCGACCGCTGCACCATCTTCAGGATGTCTGTCCCAGACACCGTCACCCAGTCGCTCTGGTCCGCACACATCCGAGGGTGAGTCTTCTCCGGAGCCGTCCGCAGGGAGGTCTTCTTGGTGGCGTTCCACATCGTGTCCGTGATCCGGTCTCTTTGATCCTGCCGACTACGCCAAGTGTGAGGGGTGCGGGGGGGGGGCCTGCGGGTGCGTGTGGTGGTGCCTGCTGCCGTGCAGGTGTAGACTCGGTACTCACCAGGCGCCGCTCGCTCTCACCTTCAGGTACCGGAACCCTCAACGGACCTGGAAATCTTCACTCGGATCCGGACACGGCGATTCCCTCTCGGAGCTGACCGACGACCGAGCTGAGGAGAGAATGGTCTACATTAAAGGGGGTATCGACCCTTCTTCCGCTGGAACAGGGGATACCCCAGGGGTGGCCGCGACCTTCACCGGCTGGGTGAATGGTCATCACCGGCACAAAGCCTCAGCTACCCAGATTTCACACACTCGCGCTTTCGCACGTAGTGTGATGAAAAGGGATTCTCACGTCCGTGAGCAATCCCGACTCCGGCGCTCGGGGACAAACAAGGGACAAACGCACACGAATGCTACTCACCGTCACAAGTCTTGCACTCCGATCTTCTCCACTTACAGGTCCCTGTAAGGAGGCAAAGAGAAACAGCCGTGCAGGGCCTAACTCTGACCTAGTGTCACACCCTATACTAACTACAACAGCAGAGCCCTCAAACTAGCTCTGTGGGTGTGGTGCAACATAACTAGCACAAACCTCATAACAGCAATTTGCCCTGCACGGTAACAACATATATCACACTATCGGAGTTACAACATAAAACGGTGCTGTCCCTTTGTCTACCCGACTCAGAACACCCAGTAGTGGGGACCGCACAGCTCACCCACCTACCGTACTCTCAGGGTGGCCTGAGCCTAACGCCCAGTGCCACCTTTACTCACCTCGGGGAAACGCTGATTCACTGGGCCTAGCGCCCCCTAACTGCCCACAGGCCGGAGGCCTGACTTTGCCCACGGGCCTAGCGCCCGCCTACCTTGCTGCCCGTTGGGTGACCTGGGCCTTGTGCCCAAGGTCACCTTATCGTACCTATTTGGCCAAAATCCACTAGGGCCTAATGCCCTCTAATGCCCCACAGGCCTAGTGCCTGGATTGTGCCTCGGGCCTAATGCCCGCCTAACTGGTGCCACAGGCCGGTGGCCTGACTAACCTTAGGGGCCTAGTGCCCAACATGTGCCCCCAGGCCTAGTGCCTGCCTATCTGGGCCACGGGCCTGGAGGGCCCGACCAAATGCCCCCACGGGCCAGGAGGGCCCGACTATATGCCCACGGGCCGGGAGGGCCCGACTACGTGCCCACAGGCCGGGAGGGCCTGACTGTGCCCACGGGCCTAATGCCCGAACACCCGGTGGTCTAGGGGGAAAGCGGGTACAGGGGCACCTGACAAGGGCCTACCTGACCCGCTGGAAGAGGCACCAGGGGGGAGCTTCGTCAGCTCTTCGCTTCCCACCCCTGGTGACCTCTCCGGCGCTCTTCTTCAATCTTCGGCCGCTGGCCCGTCCTGGCCAGCGGCGCCGCCGTCGTCGCGCCGCGTCCAGCCGCCGCTGGACATCTTCTTTTCCGAGCCCGTCTTCTTTCTTCTTGCCGCCGGGATCTTCTGCGCTCCGGCGCGCCGACGTCCGTCCTCGCTTCATCCGCTCGAGTCTTCTGCCGCTCTTCGGCGCGGCCTCCTCTTCAGGCTCCCGCCCGGCGTCTGATGTCAGACGCCGGAGGCGGGGCCTATGACGCGGCGAGCGCCGATTGGCTCGCTGCGTCTCTCCACGATTGGCTGCCGCTCCGGGAGCCGCGATTGGCTCCCGGAGGGCGCCAAGATTCAAACGCCGCGGGCGGCGCTTCTGATTGGCGGCCCGAGCGGCGCCAAGTTTAAAGCGCCGCCGCGCCGCTCCCCGCCGCCGCACACTCCGCGCTGGGGACAGACAAGCTGCCCCAGCGCGGCCCCCAGTTAGGGACAGCAGCATGGATGTGCCCACAGTGCACATCCTTACAGAACAATGCTGTGGGCCTATTTTAGAGGGTGGGCCTGGAGCTGCAGCTCCATCACCCCCATTGTTAATCCGATCCTGGAGTCAGGTCATTCCCCTCATCAGGCTTTTGCAGAAGAAGCTGGAGACATTGAAGGAGGAGCTAAAACAGAGCGATTCCGCTAGGCATGTGGGACTTGTGGATGGGGCCCTTAATTCGCTTAACCAGGATTCACGGGTGGTCAATCTGTTGAAATCAGAGCACTACATTTTGGCCACCGTGCTCGATCCTAGATTTAAAACCTACGTTGGATCTCTCTTTCCGGCAGACACAAGTCCGCAGAGGTTCAAAGACCTGCTGGTGAGAAAATTGTCAAGTCAAGCGGAACGTGACCTGTCAACAGATTCTCGTTCACATTCTCCCGCAACTGGGGGTGCGAGGAAAAGGTTAAGAATTCCGAGCCCACCCGCTGGCGGTGATGCAGGGCAGTCTGGAGCGAGTGCTGACATCTGGTCCGGACTGAAGGACCTGCCAACGATTACTGACATGTCGTCTACTGTCACTGCATATGATTCTCTCACCATTGAAAGAATGGTGGAGGATTATATGAGTGACCGCATCCAAGTAGGCACGTCAGACAGTCCGTACACAGGGACTTGAGATGGTGGATTCCAGTGGGGACGAATTAATAATCTGTGAGGAGGGGGATGTACACAGTGAAAGGGATGAGGAATCGGACGATGAGGAGGAGGTGGACATCTTGCCTCTGTAGAGCCAGTTTGTGCAAGGAGAGATTGATTGCTTCTTTTTTGGTGGGGGCCCAAACCAACCAGTCATTTCAGTCACAGTTGTGTGGCAGACCCTGTCGCTGAAATGATGGGTTTGTTAAAGTGTGCATGTCCTGTTTATACAACATAAGGGTGGGTGGGAGGGCCCAAGGACAATTCAATCTTGCACCTCTTTTTTCTTTCATTTTTCTTTGCATCATGTGCTGTTTGGGAACTATTTTTTTGAAGTGCCATCCTGCCTGACACTGCAGTGCCACTCCTAGATGGGCCAGGTGTTTGTGTCGGCCACTTGTGTCGCTTAGCTTAGCCATCCAGCGACCTTGGTGCACCTCTTTTTTTCTTTGCATCATGTGCTGTTTGGGGACTATTTTTTTGAAGTGCCATCCTGCCTGACACTGCAGTGCCACTCCTAGATGGGCCAGGTGTTTGTGTCGGCCACTTGGGTCGCTTAGCTTAGTCATCCATTGTGAGGTGTGAGGTGTTCAGAATAGACTGAAAATGAGTGAAAATTATGGTTATTGAGGTTAATAATACTATGGGATCAAAATGACCCCCAAATTCTATGATTTAAGCTGTTTTTGAGGGGTTTTTGTAAAAAAACACCCGAATCCAAAACACACCCGAATCCGACAAAAAATTTTCAGGGAGGTTTTGCCAAAACGTGTCCGAATCCAAAACACGGCCGCGGAACCGAATCCAAAACCAAAACACAAAACCCGAAAAATGTCCGGTGCACATCACTATGTATGTGTGCTAGCTATCATACCCTCCAACTGTACCTTTTTGGCAGGTACAGTACCTTTTTTATGGTCTGTACCTGCCAAAAAGGGCTCTGTACCGATTTTTGACTCTCCAAATTTACATTAAAAGTACTGGAAACTGGGCGTGACCCCGCCCCTTTACCGGTGACCACGCACCCTTTCCTAATTTGTACCGTTATTTATGTGTAAAATGTCGGAGGGTATGTGTATGTATGTATGTGCGAGGGGCGTGCAGTCAGGGGAGGCAGTGCCTCCCCTGTCATTAATAATTAAAATAATATAAAGAAGATACTTATGACACATATTCTGTGTCATAAGTATCTGCTTTATATTAATCTAAGCACATTCCCTGTCTAAATTAATTTGGGAGGCACCGATCATGGTGACTCCCGTTGTGAATGGGGAAAGGTGTGGGAGCGGGGGGCGGGCGCGGGTGGGGCCTAGCAATGGGCATTAAAAGCCCATTGAAAATACATGGGAAAGCGGCACCATTAGAGGTGCCGCTTTCATACAGGGACGTGCTTTCAATCCACGAAAGCACGCCCCTGTCAGTGAGGCCACAGTGATTGGCCAGCGGATCCATCACTGGATCCACTGTCAATCACTGTGTGGGCATGGCGGAGGTGCGGGCATCGGTGGTGGCGGAGGTGCGGGCGGCGGTGAGAGTATTAGGGACAGGCCATTCTGCAGAGTTTGGCAGCAGAGTGGTACCAATTTCAAAAATGGCGCCTCACTGTCATTTTTGAAATGCAAGATGGCCGCCGCGAGCCAATCACGGCTCGCTGCGTCATCGTCCCGTCCCCTCCGGCTAACTTATATAAGTCAGCGCGAGGCAGCGGCGCGTCAGTCCGACGGCAGAGGAGGGGCAGAGAAGAGCTCCTGAAGACAGAAGACGCCGGAAGTCCTGGATGGGCGGCGGCTATGCAATGGAGCTTAACAGCCTCCGCCCCCCAGGTGAAGACGCCGGAAGCCCTGGGGAGGCGGCGGCCACGCAAAAGAGCTTAAAGGCTGCCGCCCCCAGGAGAAGACCCTAATTAATAAACTTTTTTTTTAAAGATAGTGTGGTGTTTTATTTTAATATTTTCTTTACAGGTGGACTACAGGTGCCAGCGGGCCCTTTCTGTCCGGGCATGCTGGCACTTGTAGTTCTCCAAGTGCCAGCATGCTGAGGCAGGCTTGCTGAGACCTGTAGGCCACCTGTAAATAACAATATTAACATACAATGAACCCCGCACCCACCGCCACCAGGGGTGTGGGGCATAGCACTGGGCTATCAGCCCAGAGCTGGTTATTGCTCGGGAGGGGGACACCATTTTTATTTTTTGGGGTCCTCACTTCCGAGGAATTCCAGCCCTGGGCTGACTAGTTTGGTGGGGGCAGATTAATGTTATTGTAGGGGGACCCCATACCGAGTGTCTCCCCTGCTATGGCATTATCCCCCCTGGCTGGTTCTGCCTGGTGCTGGTTTTAGCAATGTATGGGGGGCTACAGGTATGCTGTGCAGGGGCTACAGGTATGTAGGTATGCTGTGCAGGGGCAAACTCATGTTTTGTAAAGGGGGGTTTCCAAAGAGGGGGTGGAGGCAAGCATACGGGGGCAGATATAGATATATATATAGATATATATATAGCTACATATATAGATATATATATAAAGGCACTCGCTTTTCCAGCTCATTGGAAAAAGCAAAACAAGCCAGCACTCACGGTTTAGATGAGAAAACTAAGAAGATTTATTCCATATCAAGGCAACAAGTGTACATACAGGCACAGCCCAACAGCTGTTTCAACCGGTTATCGGTTGAAACAGCTGTTGGGCTGTGCCTGTATGTACACTTGTCGCCTTGATATGGAATAAATCTTCTTCGTTTTCTCATCTAAACCGTGAGTGCTGGCTTGTTTTGCTTTTTCCAATGAGCTGGAAAAGCGAGTGCCTTTATGTTATTTTACTGCCTTGCACCATCTATTCATTCTGTACTATGGTTTTGAGTGCTGTCATTTTTGCTCTTTTAGATATATATATAGATATATATATACAAATATGAGGTAAAAGTCTGGGGAGGCGATAGATATCCAGCAGCAGTATCCCGGTGGCGGTGGTAAGAGGGGGACATTTGGGGCTCGGAAGGAAGCCAGTGTGTCACCCAGGCAGCTATCCAGCCCCATAGAAACTACCAGATGATCTGTGCGCTACCGCTGCAGCTACCCCCTAGCCCCAGCCAGCAGCCAGCTCTCCTCGTCGGAAGGGGGGCGATCGCATTGCATCCTAGCATTAATAATTATAGCATATAATAAATGCCTACACTCTGATTCACCTGAATACCTACCCATGGTAGTTCCTGATTGTATTTATTCTTTATTGTACAACTTTGAAGAAGCTGTTATTATTATTATTATTATTATTAATAATAATAATATAAAAATATTATTATTATTATTATTATTAAAAAGGGGCAAACGTAATTAAATACAAGACTCCTGTTATTATAATCCTGCCAACACAGTGCAGTAGGGATGCATGTAATTTTTGCATCTATAGATAACCAGACACATCCAATACATGTAAAGCCTACACATCTGCTGACTGCTGTAGGCAACGGGCTGCTGCTGTCTGTGAAACTACAAGTGTCAGAATGCTGAGACTTGCAGTTCCACTCCGTTTGCCAGGTACCGGCACCAAGGGGTGAGACTCACCAATGTGGCGCCCTCCTCCCGGGCCATATGCATCCTCTACATTGTCCTGATCAGCAGCTCCTGCTCCCTCCCACCCTCTGCCACAAAGCTCTCAAGCAGCTCAAGGACCCGCGCCACTTGCGGGACCACCCTGGACACCGACTCCGGGTCGCACTGCTTCGTCAGGTCCTGTAGTTCGGAGCCCGGGCTCTTTGCTATGCTGAACACATCGTCCAGGGGCAGGAAGGCCGGGACCCGCAGCCACACCATCTCCTGCTGCTCCTCCATCACCGAGACAGTGTGTCTCATCACACTGAAAAGCAGCAGTGTGCTAGGGTAGGTGAGCGCCCTGATCGTTGCCCTCTTAAATCTGTGCCTGTCACCTACAGCAATGTATCGGCAGCAGGGGGGGTTTCTACAGTGTGATATTGTTTTTCTACAGTGTATACATATGCTCATTTTCTATTCAATAATATGTGCTATTATTTGTTACTGCCTCCAACAGCTTTCTGCTTATACTTTTATCTATCTTAGATATATAGATATATATATACACATGTAAGGAACCTCCCCTTCCTATATACACTATATTTAGTCCTCCTGGCCCCCCCTTGTCTAAAGTACCCCGGGCCCCCTGGAGCCTTAATCCAGCCCTGGGAGCAGCTCAGTATAAAAGGGTTTACCTGGGTCCAGCAACCCTGAAATCCAATCTGTCCCGGCTTGGAGGGTTGGTCCTGGGAAGGAGCCGAGTCGCGGTGCAGTGTAAACGGGTAAGCCGAGTCGATAAGACCCGGCACCCGTTCACTGCATAGATTTGTGAAAGTAATATAAGTATGAAACTAGAAAAAGTATCTGAAGTTAGCAAGGTCCTGAGATCTCCCCATGAATGTCCTGCAATCTCCTGGGGGATCGTTTAGCGACAGCTATGGCTATATATGAGTACAATGATAAACAATCAATACTGGAGCAGAACAAGCAGCAGAGTCAGACCATAAACACAGAAGCAATGTGTGAGGCTAATTGACTCAATCAGTAGGAAAGCAGAGTGAGAAAAGCACATGTGCTTACTAAGTAGCGCTATCATTTATTCATAAGACATGCCAAAAATGCAGATCTACATACATGTCTACAAAATTAATACATGTATCACTGCCATCCTGAGAGCTAAGTTCGCTGCCTACGCAGATACAGATGAAGTGTTCAAGAGAACAAGTGGTACTTAAGTAAATGGCAGCTCTTTTACATCAAAAACTCTATATTCTGTAATTGTAACTCTTCCTATCCTGTTCTACATTATGTAATTGTAAATGTTCTATGGCAGAAATATATGGAACCATCCATATAGGGGGGAATCAATTAGTGGTGGTGTTTGCCGCACGGAGAATAGGTCTGGGTTTCATGGCCGAAGCTATTTAAGTAATCAGCATTTTTCCAATGTGATACACCATGGGGGAAATTTACTAAGGTGGGAGATTTTTAGAACTAGTGATGTTACCCATAGCAACCAATCAGATTATATCTATTATCTGCTAGAAGCAGCTAGATAAATGGTAAGTAGAATCTGATTGGTTGCCATGGGCAACATCACCAGTTCTAAAAATCTCCCACCTTAGTAAATTTACCCCCATGTGTTAACAGACGCTAACCCATAGATTCAATGCAAAGAGCTGGAATCTATCGGTTTCCCCGCGCCAGGGGCGGATCCAGAAGAAAATGATAGGGGGGGCACCATGGAAGGGGAAGTACATTTGCGTGCGGCTTTGGTGCATGTCAGGTGGCGCTTCTTATACAATGCCCACAGTTGTAGTGCTCATTATGCAATGTCCACTGTACTGGTAGTGCCCCTTATATAGACCCCATAGTAGTGGTGCCCCTTATGCAATGCCCGTATTGCCCCCAGTAGTAATGTTGCCTGTAGTAATGCCCGCAGTCATTTAGTGAGTGTGGCCAATTAAAATGAGACGTGATACACAGACATATGCCCCCAATAGTGCAGTGCCAAATCCACAATTGCCCCCACAGTGCCAGATCCACAATTGCCCCCACAGTGCCAGATCCACAAATGCCCCCACAGTGCCAGATCCACAAATGCCCCCACAGTGCCAGATCCACAAATGCCCCCACAGTGCCAGATCCAAAAATGACCCCACAGTGTCAGGTATACAAATGCCCCCACAGTGCCAGGTAAACAATTGCCCTCACAGTGCCAGGTAAACAATTGCCCCCACAGTGCCAGGTATACAATTGCCCTCACAGTGCCAGGTAAACAAATGACCCCACAGCAGGTATACTATACAAATGCCCTCACAGCAGTTCTGCAGCTGCTTACCGCTGCTGCTGCTTCTCTGCCGGCTCTGAGGGTGTCAGGAGGAGAGCGCGGATATGTCTGGTGGCGTGTAGAACTTCAAACTAGCCGCCAGTTTGTGAGCCAATCAGAGCTCGCGGACCGGCGGCTCCTGATTGGACTGAGCGGCAGCGTGTCTCAGCGACACAAGCGGGGGGGGGGGGGAGGGCACAAATGACAGGGGGGCACGGGCCCGAGTGCCCCCCCCCCTGGATCCGCCACTGCCCCGCGCATTAGAATGCAGATTCTGCATCTTCATGTGGCTTTAATCCTCTGCCTGGGTATTAGCGCACAGGTTTCCCGCATATAACCGTATTGGGCAGCGTGTTCAGTTAGCTGTGGGGTAAACGTCGCACCTAATTGAATCTCCCCATAGTATCCTAGGCAAGATCCTAGACAGTTTCCCAAAGTGGTCAGTTGGTAGATTGCTGTTCTCCTAACTGTTGTTGGAGCTTCTTTGACTACCTGCTGCTGCTAGGTCTTAAATTCTGCTGCTGCTTGGTTAGAACCTGGAATGTTGGGACCCCATTTGTAAAAGGGATAAGATTATTTGGGTAATTCAGATCTGATCGCTGCTGTGCGTTTTTCGCACAGTGGACGATCAGATCCGAACTGCGCATGCGTATGCAGCGCAATGCGCAGGCATGACGGACAGCTGCAAAGTGAATCGCTGGTCAGTGACGAGTTTGTGCGAAGGATCCATTCACACGGGCGTTCGCAAGGAGATTGACAGGAAGAGGGTGTTTGTGGGCGGCAACTGACCATTTTCAGGGAGTGTCTTGAAAAATGCAGGCGGGCTCAAGCATTTTTAGGGAGGGTGTCTGATGTCAAATCTGGTCCCGAACAGGCTGATGTGATCGCAGCGGCTGAGTAAGTCCTGGGCTGCGCAGAGACTGCACAAAATCAGTTTGTACAGCTCTGCTCTGGTACACATGCGTTTGCACACTTGGACAGCGAAAATACACTCCCCCTGTAGGCGGCAACTATCTGATCGCAGGACTGCAAAAATTGCTGCCTAGCGATCAGATCTGAATTACCCCCCCCCCCCATGTGCTCTATGAGACACATTCAATTAATTGTATTTATGTTTAATAAATAGCCCCCCAACTCGTGACAATATTAAACAATTCACATTTCCAATTAATGAATAGGCATGAGATTTCCCAATCAACGCTAATATTAAATTATTAGCATTCAAATTGAATTAACGCCTGTTTCGCCCGATGAACCTCAACATTAAGTAACCGATGTAATGATTAGATTCTACATTGCATGAATATCCCCATACAAACACTAATTACTGCCAGACGGGATACGGTTGTTAGGTCGCCCCCACTTAAGTCGACAGTCATTAGGTCGACCCCTGAAGGTCAACATGCATTAGGTCGACATGGACATTAGGTCGACAGGTCAAAAGGTCGACATGAGTTTAAAAAAAAAAATTTTTTTTCTTTCATTTTTTGGATTTTTCCATACTTGACGATTCACGTGGACTACGATTGGAATGGTAACCTGTGCTGAGCGAAGCGGTAGCAGAGCGAGGCACCTTGCCGCCAATGCGAGGGGACACGGTGCACTAATTGGGGTTCCCCGTCACTTTACGAAGAAAACGACACCAAAAACAACCCAAAACCTCATGTCGACCTTTTCACCCGTCGACTAGTACATGTCGACCTAATGCCCATATCGACCTTCAGTGGTCGACCTAATGACTGTCGACCTAAGTTGGGTCGACCCAACGACCCATACCCCTGCCAAACGCCTTCACATTTAATAAAGAGCAACAGAATAAACTTGATACCCTCCCCCCATATAACATAATAACACACCACACAGACACTCAATATTTGGATGCTGTCCAGTACGATCGCCTCTACCTAATTGACAGGCAGAGGCGGTCAGGGGCATGTCGCCGACATTGTGGGGGGTGCTGTCCGGATAACGGAGGCGTGTCCGGACCATTGCTGGGGCGGGTCGCTGCGACTGCGTGACGTCACATGCAACTGCGGCTGCCAAAAACATGGCTGGTAGCCGCCGTCGCAGCTAGGCTGCTTAGGCAGAGAGCTACTCGGCAGGTGCGAAAGCATCGCCGCCGTGCAAAGTTTTCACATGTTTGTGTGTGTGTGTGTGGGGGGGGGGTAGGACCTGGCATGCAGGGCGGACTTGCCCTATGCTGGGCATCTCCCCGCATATCAAAGATTTTGATCGTAGATGTGCGTTTTTTTTTTCACATCAACGATCAGGTCTGAATTAGGCTCTATATCGGGGCAGGCTTGGTTTAAGGCTGTGTCCTCAGGAACCCGATAATCCCGGAGCAGTCATACCCAACACAAGATCCTTACTATACCCCTCGGAATCAGGACCCCCACTTAGAGGGAAGGCCTCAGTCTGATAATATAAAATCCCTTGGCAGGCACCTGCTACCTAATGGGTTATTTGGCTCTGCCCATAGAGATAGCTGGTAGTCCCAGAGTGAGGAAACACATCCCAATGGGACTGCCACTGCGAGTCACAGTGAAGCCAGCGCAGGCATGGACTGCAGCTGTCTCACTGTCACTAAGCTGGGAGGCAGATTTTACCTGGGGGGTAGGAGGGAAGGGGAGGGGGGGGCAGTAGAATCCACCACTTTCCAACTATATACTTACTGATTTTTTCCCCCCACATGAATTCCAGTTAGCTAGCATTCAGTATAAAGTACAGTATGACCTAAGCATTATTTTAGAAGCTACCTCAGAAGGTTATTCTGCTTTTATTTTTTCCAGTTGGCGATGGCTGGACCTTACTAAGTTATTAATTCCGCACAAATTATGAGAGGCCCCAAATCGTCATCACACTGCCAGACTGTGTGCGGGTAGGGGGTGTAGGGTGAGCGGTAGTGTTGTGCAATGTGTGCATGTAGGGGGTGCAGACTGAGTGGTAGTGTAGTGCAGTGTGCGGGGATGGGGTGCAGGGTGAACAGTAATGTAGTGTAGTGCAGTGCAGTGTGTGCGGGTAGGGGGTGCAGTAAATGGTAGTGAGGTGCAGTGTGTATGGGGTGTTTGATGCAGGGTGAGTGGTTGTGTAGTGTAGTGTAGAGGAGTGTGCGGGGGGAGGGGGTGCAGGGTGACCGTTAGTGTAGTGTGTGTAAGGAGGAGGTGCAGAGTGAGCAGAAGTCTAGTATAGAGCAATGTGTGTAGAATACCTCCCAACTTTTGTAATTTCTAAGGCGGGACATGCACTGCGGACGGAAAAGGGGTGGTGCCTATATAAAATGGTCCGGGCCTCAACAGAAGGGGCGGGGCATCCACTACGATCCCCATTTTCTTATGTTGTTTTGGAGGCGTGCCCAGTGCTCCCTGAGCAGCTGGGCAGCCCCTTCCTCTCCACCCAGCACTGTTCAGATGCATCTATTCAGTGATCACCGGCTGCTTTGCAAAGCAGAGCAGTGGTGATCATGGGTTCTCACAACTGTCCCCCATGCCCGCGGGATACTGCAACCCCCGGGTGGGACAGCGGGACAGTGTCCGAATAGCGGGACTGTTCCGCTGTAATCGGGACAGTTAAGAGGTATGGTGAAGGGAGGGAATGCAGGGTACGTGGTAGTGTAGTATTTGCAAGGATGGGATGCAGGGTGAGCAGTAGTGTAGTGTAGAAGAGCACTGTGTAAAAAAAACCCCAAAAACCCTTTTGAATACCAGAATCTTGCACCTGCAGGGAGCACCCCACAGTGCAAAATTTTTGAAAAATTCTCTCCCTATTGAATATGTAAATGTGTGTTAAAGTTACCCTCATGGGCAGACAAAGTTATCAGCCTGGATAGGATAAGAAGGATTGATGGATGAGCTACCCATCACCAGACCCGGAAGTAAATCAGTACAAATGTTAGACTAATACTATGTAAACTATACATCCTTGCGTGCAAATACTGTATATGAACTTAGAACAACTCTATGCTTTATTTCTCTTACGTCCTAGAGGATGCTGGGGACTCCAAAAGGACCATGGGGTATAGACGGATCCGCAGGAGCTTGGGCACACTATAAAGACTTAAACTGGGTGTGAACTGGCTCCTCCCTCTATTCCCCTCCTCCAGACCTCAGTTAGACTTTGTGCCCAGGAGTGAATGGACACACACTAGGGGAGCTCTACTGAGTTTCTCTGAAAAGACTTTATGTTAGGTTTTTTATTTTCAGGGAGACCTGCTGGCTACAGGCTCCCTGCATCGTGGGAGTGAGGGGAGAGAAGTCAGAGCTACTTCTTCTTAGTTCAAGGGCTCTGCTTCTTAGGCTACTGGACACCATTAGCTCCAGAGGGTTTGATCACTTGGTGCCCTAGCTGCTTGTTCCCGGAGCCGCGCCGTCACCCCCCTCACAGAAGCCAGAAGAAAGAAGCCGGGTGAGTATGTGAAGAACAGGAGACTTCATTGACGACAGAAGACTTCAGTAACGGAGGTACAGCGCAGCGGTACCGCTTCGCTCCGTGCTCCCACACATACCACTAACGGCACTTACAGGGTGCAGGGCGCTGGGGGGGGGAGCGCCCTGGGCAGCAGTTACTGAGGTCTGGTTTAACTGGCAAAGAGCATACTACGGGCCCCAGGCACCGCGTACGATACCCCCGCCAGTTCATAGCAGCGGTCGCGCTGCACGCCGGTGCTTCCACACACCAACGGTTTACTTGGGTGCAGGGGGGGGGGCGCCCCGAACAGCAATAGTTTTCAGGTGGTTTATAGTGAGTATACACTATATACGGTCCCCGGCCTGTATATATAATATAACGGGGCTCAAGCGCGCTGATGGGGGCGGGGCTTAACCCTCACACATACAGGAGTCAGTGCCATTTTCTCACTGTCCCCGCCAAGAAGTATGTAAAGCACAAACAGGGGGGGGCACAGTCTTTTAGTGTTATGTTGAACATATATAACACTAGTTGATTTAGTAATAAGCATGAAATCATTCTTGTGTGTATTTTCTGTGTGCTCCCTGTCAGATATACCCTCTTTAGTTCACTTGTGTCGACAGGCGTGAGTGTTCTGTAATAAACACCTATGGGGTTCACTGTCGGCATCGCCGACGCATGTGGGTACTTGATACAGTAGTCAACAGGTCAGTAGTGGTATGCTTGTAAAAAGTAAATACTATATGGGAGGCACAGTAGTATGTGGGTGACCCTGTCGGCACCAACTGTTATCACCGGGTGTAAATGGACATCCTGTATCTGGCTCATACCTGTGTATATACATTTGTAGGTATATGTATGGTAAGGTGTAGCTTGAGCACAGACTTGGTAGTATTGTGGGGGAGTGATATTGGTATAGGTATACTTCCCTCGGACCCCTTGGGGTCGCCAGAATGTAATTTTGCCTGGTGTTAGGGTCTCCTGCCCTGTGCTGCCACGTCGTCATGGCAACCGGGAGACAAGTGCTAGCGGAGTAACCTGAGCGCAGCTGATACTCCGGTTCGGGTCTTTTGCTGTGCAGTGGTTACAGGCTCTGTGCATGGCAGGGGATCCGGTGCTGGTTTTTGTGCTCACAGTCTGTGAGGTCTGAGTGGGGCGTGGACAGCACCTGCTTTATAAGGCCTCTTCTCAGGTTAAGCAGATGCTGCTGAATCTTTGTTGGTTAGTCTGTTCCTGAAAGTTAGCCAGTACTGTGTAGCTTTGTATTTGTTGTTGCTTACTGCAAATAGGCCTGGGGATTTGGTACTACACTCTGCCAATCCAGACCTAGCAGTAAGACTGGAGTCAGTCGTTTAGCTTGCTGGGGTTCTTTTACTACTCTGTGAACTTAGCAAGTTTGCGGCTGTATTCTAAGACTTGCCTGCCTAAATCCTGTCTCACTGTGCAAGGTGTCAGGTGTCAGTTTAGTGGCAGTAAGCTGAACCTGTGCACTGCAAGTGAGAATTAGGATTGTGGAGACTCTCCTTGTGTCTATCATTCCATCTCTGACCAAGGAGTTTACTGCCACACCCGTTGGTAACCCTTTAGGGTTTTGCTGTTGCCCTTAGCAACAGCATTTCGGGTTCTCTACGTATTAAAACACAACATCTTGCTTTTCCCATCTGAGCATTACTAATACTAGGGAGACACCCAGTTCCTTAGCCTCTGGGCTTCTCTGTTCACTTTGTGTGTATTTTGTTACCCTATCACCTTCTGTGTACGTAATGTCATATTCCCCAGTCTGTCTGTGAGTTCATTTGTTTTGCATACCTATCCGTTCAGACACCAGTACATTCCTGCAGGCACTGGTGTGCATAACAGTTCAAACACTAGTACATTCCTGCAGGCACTGGAGTGCATAACAGTTCTGACACCAGTACATTCCTGCAGGCACTGGTGTGCATAACACCTGGTTACTAATCCCTGCTGTCGACGAATACTAGGGTTTTCTATCGACTATAATGTTTCCTGGTAGATCCACAACTGGGGCTTTTCAGTACATGGTCATACACGTTCAAAACACATTAATGTCACTGGGGACCCGAAGGCTCTGGACAATCCACTTATATGTATGTTATATATATATTTAGGATATGTGTGTATATGTGTATTACAATATGTATATTCATATTATGATTTATAATGAATACTGAAGTAATAGTATTCCTTCTCATGTGCTGGTCGCTCTGTTGATAAAGCTCTAGGTCGGCCGTGACTCACACCCTCTCCAGGAGTCCGAAGGTTATTCTTTTCCCGCCACGGATAGAATACTGTGAAAGTCAACGCCTGGTCGACACGGGGCCCTGTCTCAAAGGATCGTGTACAGGAAAGCTAAGTGTTTTTATATTTCTATGCTGTGGGCTTATTTGCATTGCATGCACATGAGGGAGTGTTTGTATTCGGTAAGACATCAGATAAATTTACCCTAAAGAGAGAGGGGAGGTTCCTTATGTTGGTTCTTCTCTATAACATTGCAGCAGGCTGCCGTACGTATACAGGTAGTGTGGCCGGGGGAATGCTGAGGCGGACTCTGAGAGTTACTAGAGTTTTTCCCTGGGACGGTGTACCGCTGTTTGGGGGGATGCCTCAGTTCAGTCAATCTCGGTGGATATTCCTGGTAAGTCTAACTTTGGGAGTTAGATTCCCCCACAACGCATTCTTTTGTGGGATGCATTCATTTTAATCGGTTAGGTACGGTTCTTGTTTTTCCCTTTCTGTACAGTCTGTGGAAGGGGAAAAGGTAAGAGTTCTGCAGCCTTGTTAGGTTCGCAGAAGAGGATGTCGCAGAGTATATATGGCGGGACCCCGCTCCGGTGAGGACTCAGTTACTACTTTTAGTTGGTCCGGGAATGGAATAGGACCGGTGAGTTACTTATAGAATCCGGAGGGGGACATTCTGGTGTTACAGATCTTTCCCCTCACTGATTTTCTAATAAAAATAAAGCAGCCACTATTTACCCTGCACAGAAACAAAATAACCCACCCAAATCTAACTCTTTCTGCACATGTTATATCTGCCTCCCCTGCAGTGCACATGGGGGGTCATTCCGAGTTGTTCGCTCGGTAAAAATCTTCGCATCGCAGCGATTTTCCGCTTAATGCGCATGCGCAATGTCCGCACTGCGACTGCGCCAAGTAAATTTGCTATGCACTTAGGAATTTTACTCACGGCATTTTCATCGTTCTGGCGATCGTAATGTGATTGACAGGAAATGGGTGTTACTGGGTGGAAACAGGCCGTTTTATGGGCGTGTGGGAAAAAACGCTACCGTTTCCGGAAAAAACGCAGGAGTGGCCGGAGAAACGGGGGAGTGTCTGGGCGAACGCTGGGTGTGTTTGTGACGTCAAACCAGGAACGACAAGCAGTGAAATGATCGCAGATGCCGAGTAAGGTTGAAGCTACTCTGAAACTGCTACGAGGTGTGTAATCGCAATATTGCGAATACATCGTTCGCAATTTTAAGATGCTAAGATTCACTCCCAGTAGGCGGCGGCTTAGCATGAGCAAATCTGCTAAAATCCGCTTGCGAGCGAACAACTCGGAATGACCCCCCTGGTTTTGCTCAATTGATAAAAAAAATCCTGCTGCGATCAACTTGGAATTACCCCCATAGATGTGACTATCTCAACATTATACGTTACATTTACCTCTCCAAAGGCTCATGCTGGGGTAGTCTGAGACAAGGTTATCTTATTGAGTTGCAATTGTGATGCTTTTGAAACTTTCCTTTCCTCTCTTTTACACTCCTATCTCCTACAGTGTGTTGTTAAAATACTGAGATGAATGAATCTGTCAGCAGTGTTTTAATGGCACTTATCTCTGTGTTCTTTAGTTCTGCGGGCACTGCAGCGCTGACAACGCTCCTCCTTGGTGAAGTACCTCAGGCCTCCCGTAGGGCGGACTTCGGAGCGCTGGGCCTGATTCACAGGAGTACGGAGTTGCTATCACTGCTGCTTACATCGAAGCAGCAGTGACAGCACTTATATGGTAAGGCAGCAGGAGGCGTCACACCTCCTGCTTGCATTACTGATCTGAACTGTTTCCTAGGAGTCAGCATTGAATCATCTGTGACACCACTGGCCGGCTGCATGACCCATGAATCAAAAGTGAGATTGTAAAGGTGTGTACACATGAACTGACGTGTTGATCCAGACTTCAGATCACAAGTATAATCAAAAGAAGAAGTGCATCTGAAGTATGATTGTATCAGTGTGTACCTGGCTTTACTGCTCATAAAGGATTTCTCCAGAGCAATCTGTAATTAAGTTGATGCTGCAGCTACATATATTGCCCAATAAGTGTGAGCCTGGTGGTGACTGCCCATTGCCTACTACAACTGTGGACACACACCACACTGCCCATTGCCTACTACAACTGTGGACACACACCACACTGCCCATTGCCTACTACAACTGTGGACACACACCACACTGCCCATTGCCTACTACAACTGTGGACACACACCACACTGCCCATTGCCTACTACAACTGTGGACACACACCACACTGCCCATTGCCTACTACAACTGTGGACACACACCACACTGCCCATTGCCTACTACAACTGTGGACACACACCACACTGCCCATTGCCTACTACAACTGTGGACACACACCACACTGCCCATTGCCTACTACAACTGTGGACACACACCACACTGGTGTGTAGTCCACATTAAGGATCTCATTCAGTACGGATTGCAATATCTGCTTATTAGCAGAATTTTTATCTGTTTGATCGCATGCTGGGGGCCGCCCATCGCAGGGCTAGGCTGCCCAGCATGCTACCCGCCGCCTCCCCGCTGCGTCCATGCTGAAATTGCGGTCGCAACACAATTTCAGCGTGATCGCAGAACTTGTTGATGCCTCCTGCCACAGCTTAGCTGCGACCGCAGGAGGCCCGCCGCCATCTTTGTGATCACAGCGGCTGCATGTGCCCCCTGTTCATCTGTGGCCGCCTCCGTTTCCTAGACACCGCCCCCGCAATGCTCCGTCTCCACCTAAGAAACTCAACGTTGCCACCCCCTCCCGCCCTGCGAACGCCTCTGCCTGACTGACAGGGAGAGACGTTCGCATTTACTGCAGGGCGCCTGCATGCACAGGACGGGCCCAATGCATACGCCCGCATCGTCATTTTTGCAATTGGATTGCGTTTTGCGATCCATCCTGAATGAGGGCCTTATGAGCGGCTGAATAGGCCATAGCTGGATCATTCATTATCCAAACCAGCTCCTGCCTAGTGCATAGTGAGCCCTGAGGGAGTTAGATAACTCTACTCTGAATTTATGAGTTATTTTTAGAAAATGGAGATAGTAAGTAGGCCCAAACCTGACGAGGGAAAACCAACAATGAACGACCGCGGGGACGCACATCGTTCATGGGGCTTAATTCAGACGTGATCGTAGATGTGCTAAATTTAGCACATCTACGATCAGTCACACAGACATGCGGGGGGACGCCCAGTATAGGGCTAGTCCGCCCCGCATGTCAGGCCCGACCCCCCTGCACAAGTACAAAAGCGCTTTTGTACTTTAGAAGTAGCTCCCTGCCGGAGCTACTCGTCGCTGTGAGGGTCGCTGCGGCTGCATGTGATGTCACGCAGCCGCCGCGGCCCGCACCCCCCAATGTTCCAGGCACGCCTGCATTGCTCGGACTGCGCCTCCTAAACGGCGGCCAAATGCCACCGGCCCACCCAGCGACTGCCTCTACTTGTTAATCAGGCAGGGGCGATCGCAGGGCTGAGACAGCCGTCGGCTGTCTGGCATGTGCCGGCGCACTGCGACGCCAGCACAGTTCAGACCTGATCAGCTGCTGTGTGAAAACGCACAGCAGCGATCAGGTCTGAATTAGGCCCATCGTTGGCGCATACACACTGAGCGATATGAACGATTTCTCGTTCATATCGGCCGCACACATCGGCAAGTGTGTAGGACCAATTACACAGCACAAACAGCAACCACAGGTATGGCTCTGGCATGCTTCTAAAATGCAGAATAAAAATCCACCTAATACTGTATTAACCACTTTCCTGGCGCACGTCACCACAATTGAGTGGTAACATTCACTGAGGTTCTCTACAGAGGCAAATGGGTTAAAATAGCAGTCAGTATGGATTATGAGGTAATCTCAACCTGTATTTTACCTAATTAGGGATATAAAGGAGGAATGAACGTTTTAGTTTAACCCTGCGAATGACGCTGGCACAGACCTCACAGAGGCTAATGTGTAATTAGGGAGCAGGTCGATGCTTTGATGTGACAGTGGATTGAATAAACACATTATCGCTACCAGGAAGGGGAACAGACACACAGCAACCACATCACTGCGCTCCAGAATGACTTCTATTTTCTGGCAGTCTTGCAAGAAATAAACAAATATTTTTTTTAGCATCACTTGCACCTCACACGCTAGGTTTATACAGGTTCTTCCCAGACCTCAGATATGGCATATGTCAGTAAAGATTTACTGCAAGTAAGCGGTTTATTTTCCTTTCTGGTTACAGCCTGCTAGTAGTGCACAACTCTTCTGTACTGTATGATCTTATTTATTTATTGTTTGTTAGTATGATTACAGATGGGTGGAAACCGAGGAAGCAATACTGCTCTGAGAGGGGAAAAAACACATTGTATTTATGCTATTGCTTACAAATATATATATAATAGGATTTTAATACCTACTGGTAAATCCTTTTCTCTTAGTCCGTAGAGGATGCTGGGGACACCATTAGAACCATGGGGTATAGACGGGATCCGCAGGAGACATGGGCACTTTAAGACTTTGAAAGGGGTGTGAACTGGCTCCTCCATCTATGCCCCTCCTCCAGACTCCAGTTATAGGAACTGTGCACAGGGAGACAGACATTTCGAGGAAAGGAATTATTGTTAAACTAAGGTGAGATACATACCAGCTCACATGCCGTACAACGTCCAACAGAACTCAAGTCAACGACATGAACAATGTCAGCAACAGGCTGACTATAAACGTAACACAACCTGTGTGTAACCATAACTAATAACTGCACATACAGTACGCACTGGGACGGGCGCCCAGCATCCTCTACGGACTAAGAGAAAAGGATTTACCGGTAGGTATTAAAATCCTATTTTCTCATACGTCCTAGAGGATGCTGGGGACACCATTAGAACCATGGGGTTTATACCAAAGCTCTAGAATGGGCGGGAGAGTGCGGATGACTCTGCAGCACCGAAAGACCAAACTTGAGGTCATCATCAGCCAGGGTATCAGACTTGTAAAACTTCGCAAAAGGGTTTGAACCCGACCAAGTAGCTGCTCGGCAAAATTGTAACGCCGAGATTCCCCGGGCAGCCACCCAGGACGCGCCCACCTTTCTGGAAGAATGGGCCTTCACCGATTTTGGTAATGGCAATCCAGCCGTAGAATGAGCCTGATGAATCGTAGCACAGATCCAGCATGCAATAGTCTGTTTGGAAGCAGGAGCCCCAACCTTGTTGAGATCATACAGGATAAACAGAGCCTCCGTTTTCCTAATCTGAGCTGTCCTGGCGACACGTCAAGAGACTTCGACTCCACTAAGGCATCAGTAGCCACTAGCACCACAATAGGTTGGTTTATGTGGAACGATGAAACCACCTTCGACAGAAATTGTTGACGAGTCCTCAACTCTGCTCTATCTTCATGGAAGATCAAATAAGGGCTTTTGTGAGACAAAGCCGCTAACTCCGATACCCGCCTTGCGGATGCCAAGGCTAACAGCATGACCACTTTCCAAGTGACGAATTTCAACTCCACCTTCTGTAAAGGTTCAAACCAATGTGATTGAAGGAACTGCAACACCACGTTAAGATCCCATGGTGCCACTGGGGGGCACAAATGGAGGTTGGATGTGCAATACGCCTTTCACGAAAGTCTGAATTTCTGGAAGGGAGGCGAATTGTTTTTGAAAGAAAACCGATAAGGCTGAAATTTGTACTTTTATCAAGCCAAACTTTAAGCCCACATCCACACCTGTAGGAAATGGAGAAAACGTCCTAACTGAAATTCTTCCATAGGAGCCTTCTTGGATTCACACCAAGACACATATTTTCTCCAAATACGGTGGTAACGTTTAGTCGTTACTCCTTTCCTAGCCTGAAGAAGCGTGGGAATGACTTCACTGGGAATTCCCTTTCGGGCTAGGGTCTGGCGTTCAACCGCCAAGCCGTCAAACGCAGCCGCGGTAAGTCTTGATACACGCACGGCCCCTGCTGTAACAGATCCTCTTTTAGAGGAAGAGGCCAGGGATCTCCTATGAGTAATTCCTGAAGATCTGGATACCAAGCCCTCCTTGGCCAGTCCGGAACAATGAGGATCGCCTGAACCTTTGTTGTTCTTATGACCTTTAGCACTTTTGGAATGAGAGGAATACATACACCAACTGAAACACCACGGTGTCACTAGGGCGTGCACTGCTATCGCTTGAGGGTCCCTCGACCTGGAACAACATCTCTGAAGTTTCCTGTTGAGACGAGACGCCATCATGTCTATTTGAGGAATTCCCCAAAGACCTGTCACTTCTGTGAAGACCTCTTGATGAAGACCCCACTCTCCTGGATGGAGATCGTGTCTGCTGAGGAAGTCTGCTTCCCAGTTGTCCACTCCTGGAATGAAGACCGCTGACAGGGCGCATGTATGTCTTTCCGCCCAGCGGAGAACCTTCGTGGCCCCTGCCATTGCCGCTCTGCTTTTTGTTCTGCCTTGGCGGTTTATGTACACTACTGCTGTTATATTGTCCGACTGGATCAGTACGGGCAGATTGCAAAGCAGATGTTCCGCTTGAAGAAAGCCGTTGTAAATGGCCCTTAACTCCAGAATGTTTATGTGTAGACAAGTTTCCTGGCTTGACCATCTTCCCTGGAAGTTTTCCCCTTGTGTGACTGCCCCCCATCCTCAGAGACTCGCATCCGTGGTTACTAGGATCCAGTCCTGGATCCCGAACCTGTGCCCCTCTAGGAGGTGAGAGCTGTGCAGCCACCACAGGAGTGAGATTCTGGTCTTGGAAGACAGAATTATTGTCCGGTGCATGTGCAGGTGGGATCCGGACCACTTGTCCAACAGGTCCCACTGAAAAACTCTGGCATGGAACCTGCTAAACTGAATGGCCTCGTAGGCCGCCACCATCTTCCCCAGCAAACGAGTGCATTGATGGACTGACACTCTTGCTGGTTTCAGAATTTGTCTGACCAGGCTCTGAATCTCCAGAGCCTTTTCCACCGGAAGAAAAACTCTCTGTAAATCTGTGTCCAGAATCATTCCCAAAAACGACAGCCGTGTCGTCGGAACCAACTGTGATTTTGGCAAATTTAGAAGCAAACCGTGTTGTTGCAGAACTGCCAGGGCGAGTGTAATGTTCTGCACCAGTTGGTCCCTGGATCTCGCCTTTATCAGGAGATCGTCCAAGTACGGGATAATCGTGACTCCTTGTTTGCGAAGGAGAACCATCATTTCCGCCATCACTTTGGTGAAAATCCTCGGAGCCGTGGACAGACCAAACGGCAACGTCTGAAATTGGTAATGACAATCCTGAATTGCAAACCTCAGGTAAGCCTGATGCGGAGGATAAATGGGAACATGTAAGTAGGCATCCTTTATGTGTACCGACACCATAAAATCCCCTTCCTCCAGACTGGAGATCACTGCTCGGAGAGACTCCATCTTGAATTTGAATTTTTTTAGGTAGAAATTGAGGGATTTCAGGATCGGTCTGACCGAGCAGTCCGGCTTCGGGACCATGAACAGGCTCGAATAAAAGCCTTCTCCCCGTTGTGACGGGGGAACCTTGATATTGACTTGATTGTGACACAACTTTTGTATTGCGTTGCATACAACCTCCCTGTCCGGAAGAGAAACTGGTAAGGCCGATTTTAAAAATCGGCGAGGGGGAACGTCCTGAAACTCTAGTTTGTACCCCTGGGACACTATTTCTAAAACCCATGGGTCCAGGTCCGAATGAACCCAGAACTGACTGAAGAGTTTGAGACGTGCCCCCACCGGTGCGGACTCCCGCAGAGGAGCCCCAGCGTCATGCGGTGGATTTGGCAGAAGCCGGGGAGGACTTCTGCTCCTGGGAACCTGCCAAGGCCGGTGATCTTTTACCCCTTCCTCTTCCCCTAGTAGCAAGGAAAGAAGAACCTCGGACTTTTCTGTATTTATTGGGCCGAAAGGACTGCATCTGATAGTGGTGTGTTTTCTTTTGTTGTGAAGGAATGTAAGGCAAAAATGATGACTTACCCGCGGTAGCTGTAGATCCAAAATCAGCGAAACCGTCACCAAACAAGACACCACCCTTATATGGGAGAGATTCCATATTTTTTCTGGAGTCCGCATCAGCATTCCATTGATGGATCCACAATGCACGTCTGGCTGAGACCGCCATGGCATTGGCCTTTGACCCCAAAAGGCCAATATCTCTTGCTGTTTCCTTCAGGTAGGCCGCAGCGTCCCTTATATGACCCAGTGTCAAAAGGATGCTATCCCTAGCTAGGGTATCTATATCAGATGACAAGTTATCTGCCCTCTTTTCGATAGCACTACTCACCCACGCAGATGCAATGGCTGGTCTGAGCAGCGTACCCGTGGTGGCATAAATGGATTTTAATGTATTTTCCTGTTTGCGATCTGCAGGGTCCTTAAGGGCTGCCGTATCAGGAGACGGGAGAGCCACCTTTTTAGACAACCGCGATAGGGCCTTGTCCACAATGGGGGGTGACTTCCCACTTTTCCCTATCCCCAGAGGGAAACGGATACGCCACCTGAATCCTTTTGGGAATCTGAAACTTTTTGTCAGGGCTTTCCCAAACCTTTTCAAAAAGAGTGTTCAGTTCATGAGAGGGAGAAAACGTTACCACAGGTTTCTTTTCCTTATACATACAGACCCTTGTATCAGGAACAGCAGGGTCCTCGCAAATATGCAATACGTCTTTTACCGCCACAATCATGTACTGATTGCATTTTGCTAATTTTGGATCCAATCTGGAATCACTATAATCGACACTGGAATCAGTGTCCATGTCGGTATCCGTGACTGCCAGCTGGGCAAACGAACGTTTTTGTGACCCCGAAGGGGTCTGGACCTGTAATAACACATCCTCATCAGATTTCTTCCATGCCTGTTTCTGAGATTCCGATTTATCTAATCTCTTACTAATAAGAGCCACAATAGCATTCAAAATATTTACCCAATCAGGAGTCGGCGGCGCCGACAGGTTCACTCCCACAGCTGTTTGTGTCCCTAATACAGCCTCCTCCTGGGAAGAGCACTCAGCTTCAGACATGTCGACACATGTGTCCCAAACACCAACAGACACACCGGGTGTATAGGGGACAGACCCACAGTAATGTCTGTCAGAGGGACCCAGAGGGAGTTTTGCCAGCTCACAACCCAGCGCTTAATCACCGGTTCTGAAACACTAAATGAATGCCCCAGACCTGCAGCGCTTTTATAACATATATTGCACCAATATTACTGTGCCCCCCCCCCCCCCCTCGTTTTGCACCCTCTACTTATACAGAAGTGTGAGGAAGGACCAGTGTCTCTGCAGCCTTGTGGAGAGGAAAATGGCGCTGAGCTGTGTGAGCTGTGAGGACGAAGCCCCGCCTCCTTGATGGCGCGCTTCAGTCCTGCTTTTTTTAAATATATTTTTATACTGGCGGGGGTTAGGACAGTGCCTAGGCACTTATGTCCCCTCTTGCCAGTCCATTTTGAGGTTTTTCTGCTGTCCAGGGCGCCCCCCCCCTCCCCGCGCCTGCACCCTGTAGTGCTGCTGTGTGTGTGGGAGCATGGCGCGCAGCGTGCGATTGCTGTGCGGTACTTCATAAAGCCGTCACTGAAGTCTTCTTGATCTTTTCTACTCACCTGTCTTTTGACTTCTGGCTCTGTAAGGGGGTGACGGCCGGCTGCGGGAGCGAGCATCTAGGCGTACCTAGCGATCAAACCCTCAGGAGCTAATGGTGTCCTGTAGCCAGAAGCAGAGCCTTTGAACTCACTGGAAGTAGGTCATACGTCTCTCCCCTTAGTCTCACAAAGCAGGGAGACTGTTGACAGCAGTCTCCCTGAAAATAAAAAAACCTAACAAAGAAAAACTCAGTAGAGCTCCTCAGTGTGCATCCAGTCTTCCTGGGCACAATTCGAAAACTGGAGTCTGAAGGAGGGGCATAGAGGGAGGAGCCAGTTCACACCCCTTTCAAAGTCTTAAAGTGCCCATGTCTCCTGCGGATCCCGTCTATACCCCATGGTTCTAATGGTGTCCCCAGCATCCTCTAGGACATATAATATATATATATATATATATATATATATATATATAAAACAACGTGCAGGGGTGCGGCACTCAGAGGCTCTGTACAAACTTCACACGAGTCAGTGGATAGTGTTCAACGTGTCAATATTTGTATATTGTCATTATATATATCATTATATATATTATATTATATATATATTATATTATATATATCATTACATATATATATATATATATATATATATATATATATCGATCCAGATGGAGCGGCACTCGGAGACCATAGAAAGTGGAAAATTTATTTCACGTCATTAACGTTTCGGGGCAGCAAGCCCCGTCCTCAGAATGAACACAGCAGCAT
The DNA here is from genome assembly GCF_028390025.1 of Pseudophryne corroboree. NCBI lineage: Eukaryota > Metazoa > Chordata > Amphibia > Anura > Myobatrachidae > Pseudophryne > Pseudophryne corroboree. The sequence continues at coordinate 150,609,534 of NC_086449.1, forward strand.
TCTGACGACGGGGCTTGCTGCCCCGAAACGTTAATGACGTGATATAAATTTTCCACTTTCTATGGTCTCCGAGCGCCGTTCCATCTGGATCGATATTAAGCTGTTTAAACAGGCACTGGAGCAAGTTGATCCCTGGTTGTGAGTGCCGGCTAACACTGGAAGTATATATATATATATATATATAAAATACGATTTTAAACCTACCGGTAAATCTTTTTCTCCTAGTCCGTAGAGGATGCTGGGGACTCCGTAAGGACCATGGGGAATAGACGGGCTCCGCAGGAGACATGGGCACTAAAAAAGAACTTTAGGTATGGGTGTGCACTGGCTCCTCCCTCTATGCCCCTCCTCCAGACCTCAGTTAGAGAGACTGTGCCCGGAGGAGACGTACAGTACGAGGAAAGGATTTTGGAAATCCAAGGGCAAGATTCATACCAGCCACACCATTCACACCGTATAACATGGGATATACGAACCAGTCAACAGTATTAAACAAAAACAGGATGAGTCCAAGACTGATCCAAACTGAAACATAACCCTTATGTAAACAACAACTATATACAAGTCTTGCAGGATGTTGTCTGCACTGGGACGGGCGCCCAGCATCCTCTACGGACTAGGAGAAAAAGATTTACCGGTAGGTTTAAAATCTTATTTTTGTTTTACGTCCTAGAGGATACTCGGGACTCCGTAAGGACCATGGGGATCATACCAAAGCTCCAAAACAGGCGGGAGAGTGCGGATGACTCTGCAGCACCAAATGAGCAAACATGAGGTCCTCCTCAGCCAGGGTATCAAACTTGTAGAATTTTGCAAAAGTGTTTGTACCCGACCAAGTCGCCGCTCGGCAAAGTCGTAATGCCGAGACGCCTCGGGCAGCCGCCCAAGAAGAGCCCACCTTCCTAGTGGAATGGGCCTTTACCGAATTCGGTAACGGCAATCCAGCCGTAGAATGAGTCTGCTGAATCGTGTTACAGATCCAGCGAGCAATAGTCTGCTTAGAAGCAGGAGCGCCAACATTGTTGGCTGCATACAGGATAAACAGGGCCTCCGTTTTCCTAACCCGAGCCGTTCTGGCCACATAAATTTTCAATGCCCTGACCACATCCAGGGACTCGGAATCCTCCACGTCCCTTGTAGCCACAGGCACCACAATAGGTTGGTTCATATGAAAAGAAGAAACCACCTTAGGCAAAAATTGAGGACGAGTCCGCAACTCAGCTCTATCCACATGGAAAATCAGATAAGGGCTTTTGTGAGACAAAGCCGCCAACTCCGACACTCGCCGAGCCGAAGCCAAGGCCAATAACATGACCGCCTTCCAAGTGAGATACTTCAATTCAACTGTTTGAAGAGGTTCAAACCAGTGAGACTTAAGAAACCGTAACACCACGTTAAGGTCCCATGGTGCCACCGGAGGCACAAAAGGAGGCTGGATATGCAGCACCCCTTTCACGAAAGTCTGGACTTCTGGAAGAGAAGCCAATTCCTTTTGAAAGAAAATGAATAGGGCCGAAATCTGAACCTTAATGGAGCCTAACTTTAGGCCCAAATTCACTCCAGTTTGCAGGAAGCGGAGAAAACGGCCCAGATGGAATTCTTCCGGAGGATCAGTCTTGGCTTCGCACCAAGACACATACTTCCTCCAGATACGGTGATAATGTTTCGATGTCACCTCCTTCCTTGCCTTTATCAGAGTAGGAATGACCTCCTCTGAAATGCCCTTCTCCGCTAGGATCCTGCGTTCAACCGCCATGCCGTCCAACGCAGTCGCAGTAAGTCCTGGAACAGACAGGGCCCTTGTTGTAACAGGTCTTCCCTGAGAGGAAGAGGACAAGGATCTTCTGTGAGCATTTCCTGCAGATCCGGATACCAGGCCCTTCGAGGACAATCTGGAACAATAAGAATTGTCCGAATCCCTCTTCGTCTTATAATTCTCAGTATCTTTGAGATGAGAGGAAGACATAGACCGACTGAAACACCCACGGTGTCACCAGTGCGTCCACTGCAACCGCCTGAGGGTCCCTTGACCTGGCGCAATATCTCGGAAGTTTCTTGTTGAAGCATGAAGCCATCATGTCTATTTGAGGCAGTCCCCACAGACTTGCAATCTCTGCGAAGACTTCCTGATGAAGTCCCCACTCTCCTGGATGCAGATCGTGTCTGCTTAGGAAGTCTCCTTCCCAGTTGTCCACTCCCGGAATGAAGACTGCTGTCAGAGCGCTTACATGACTCTCCGCCCATCGAAGAATCTTTGAGGCTTCTGCCATTGCCACTCTGCTCCTTGTGCCGCCTTGTCGGTTTACATGAGCCACTACTGTGATGTTGTCTGACTGAATCAGAACCGGTAGACCTCGAAGTAAGGTCTCCGCTTGACGAAGGCTGTTGTATATGGCCCTTAATTCCAGTACGTTGATGTGTAGACACGCCTCCTGGCTTGACCACAGACCTTGGAAGTTTCTTCCCTATGTGACTGCTCCCCATCCTCGGAGGCTCGTGTCCGTGGTTACCAGAACCCAGTCCTGAATGCCGAACCTGCGACCCTCTAGAAGGTGAGCACTCTGAAGCCACCACAGGAGAGATACCCTGGCCCTGGGGGACAGGCGGATCATGTGATGAATCTGTAGATGTGACCCGGACCACTTGTCCAGAAGGTCCCACTGAAAAGTCCTTGCATGGAACCTGCCGAATGGAATGGCCTCGTAAGACGCCACCATTTTTCCCAGAACTCGAGTGCTGTGATGTACCGACACCCTGTTTGGCTTTAACAGGTCCCTGACCAAGCTCTGAAGTTCCTGGGCCTTTTCCATTGGGAGAAAGACCCTCTTTTGTTCCGTGTCCAGAATCATGCCTAAGAAAGGCAATCGGGTCGTTGGAACTAACTGTGACTTCGGTAGATTGAGAATCCAACCGTGTTGTTGCAACACCCTCAGGGAGAGTGACACGCTGTCCAGCAACTGTTCTCTCGATCTCGCTTTTATCAGGAGATCGTCCAAGTATGGGATAATTGTGACACCCTGCTTGCGCAGGAGCACCATCATTTCCGCCATTAATTTGGTAAAAATCCTCGGGGCCGTGGAAAGCCCAAACCGCAACGTCTGAAATTGGTATTGACAATCCTGCACAACAAATCTCAGGAACGCCTGATGAGGTTGATATATGGGGACATGAAGGTATGCATCCTTTATGTCTAGGGACACCATATAATCTCCCCCTTCCAGGCTTGCGATGACCGCTCTGAGCGATTCCATCTTGAACTTGAACCTCTTTAAGTATAGGTTTAAGGATTTTAAATTCAGAATGGGTCTGACCGAACCGTCCGGTTTCGGGACCACAAACAGGTTTGAGTAATAGCCCATCCCCTGCTGCAGCAGGGGAACTTTGACCACCACTTGTTGAAGGCACAACTTTTGAATTGCTGCCAAAACTACCTCCCTCTCTGGGGAAGAAGTCGGCAGTGCCGATTTGAAAAACCGGCGAGGAGGCACCTCTTCCAATTCCAGCTTGTACCCCTGGGAAACAATGTCTATTGCCCAGGGACCCACCTGAGAGTGAACCCAGACCTGGCTGAAAAGACGAAGACGTGCCCCCACTGGAGCGGACTCCCCCAGCGGAGCCCCAGCGTCATGCGGTGGATTTAGTAGAAGCCGGGGAGGACTTCTGTTCCTGGGAACTGGCTGTAGCTGGCAGCTTTTTCCCCTTGCCCTTACCTCTGGCAAAAAAGGAAGATCCCCGAGCTCTCTTGGATTATGCGACCGAAAGGACTGCATCTGATAATGTGGCGCTTTCTTAGGCTGTGAGGAAAAATAAGGTAAAAAAGCTGATTTACCTGCAGTAGCCGTGGAAACTAGGTCCATGAGACCTTCTCCAAACAATTCCTCACCCTTGTAAGGCAAAACCTCCATATGCCGTTTCGAGTCGGCATCACCCGTCCACTGTCGGGTCCACAGTGCTCGCCTGGCAGAAATCGCCATAGCGTTCACTCTGGAACCCAGTATGCCCACATCCCTCTGAGCCTCTCTCATATAAAGGACCGCATCCTTAATATGGCCCAGGGTCAACAAAATAGTTTCCTTATCCATCGTATCAATATCAGCAGATAAGGTATCGGTCCACGCTATTACAGCTCTACAAACCCAAGCCGACGCTGTTGCCGGCCTGAGTAATGTACCAGTATGTGTGTAAATTGACTTCAAGGTAGTCTCCTGCTTGCGATCAGCAGGATCCCTGAGGGTTGCGGTATCCTGAGACGGCAGCGCCACCTTTTTGGAAAGGCGCGTCAACGCTTTGTCCACCCTTGTGGAGGATTCCCACCGTATCCTGTCCTTGATCGGGAAAGGATACGCCATAAGAATCCTTTTGGGAATCTGCAGTTGCTTGTCTGGAGTTTCCCATGCACTTTCAGATAACTCATTTAATTCAAAAGGTGGAAAAGTAACCTCAGGCTTCTTTTCTTTAAACATGTGGACCCTTGGATTAGGTACAGCGGGGTCATCTATAATATGCAGTACATCCTTTATAGCAATAATCATATAATGAATACTCTTTGCCAATTTTGGCTGCAACCTCGCATCATCATAATCGACACTGGATTCAGAACCTGTGTCGGTATCTGTGTCTACTACTGGAGAAAGTGGGCGTTTTTGAGACCCAGAAGGCCCCTGTGACATAGAGAAAGGCAGGGCATGACCCCCTGTACATTCCCTGGACTCTGCTTTGTCCAAACGTTTGTGCAATACATTTACATTTGCATTTAAAACATTCCACATATCCAACCAGTCCTGTGTCGCCGTTGCCGACGGAGACACCACACTCATGCGCTCCACCTCATCCCTAGGAGAGCCTTCCGCTTCAGACATGCCGACACGCACGTACCGACACTGCACACACTCAGGGAAATCTCTAATCTGGAGATAGATCCCCCACAAGGCCCTTTGGAGAGACAGAGAGAGAGTATGCCAGCACACACCCAGCGCCAATAACCCTGGAAAAAATTACCCAGATATAACGCTCTTTTTATATATATACTGCGCCAAATATGTGCCCCCCCCTTCTTTAAAACCCTCTGTCACCGGTGATCAGCAGGGGAGAGTCCGGGGAGCCAGCTTCTCAGCGTGTGCTGTGGAGAAAATGGCGCTGGTGAGTGCTGAAGAACAAGCTCCGCCCCCTCCGTGGCGGGCTTCGGTCCCGCTCTTTTATACAAACTGGCGGGGAATTCTCATAAATAACACAAAATAAAGTGTATATATCTATATAGCCAGTCCTAGAGGTATAACATTGCTGCCCAGGGCGCCCCCCCTGCACCCAACAGTGTGCGCTGTGTGTGTGTTGTGTGGGAGCAATGGCGCGCAGCGTTACCTCGGTGAAGCTCTGAAGTCTTCTGCCGCCTCTGAAGTCTTCTGCCTTCCTATACTCACCCGGCTTCTATCTTCCGGCTCTGCGAGGAGGACGGCGGCGCGGCTCCGGGACTGCGGCTGCGGTTCGCAAGGGGAGACCTGCGTTCTGACTCCCTCTGGAGCTAATGGTGTCCAGTAGCCTAAGAAGCAGAGCCTAGCATTTAAGTAGGTCAGCTTCTCTCTCCTCAGTCCCACGATGCAGGGAGCCGGTTGCCAGCCGGTCTCCCTGAAAATAAAAAACCTAACAAAATACTTTTCTCCCGGAAACTCAGGAGAGCTCCCTGTAATGCACCCAGTCTCCTCTGGGCACAGTATCAAAACTGAGGTCTGGAAGAGGGGGATGGAGGGAGGAGCCAGTGCACACCCATAACTAAAGTTCTTTTTTAGTGCCCATGTCTCCTGCGTAGCCCGCCTATTCCCCATGGTCCTTATGGAGTCCCCAGCATCCTCTAGGACGTAAGAGAAATATATATGCAGTATATAATTAGTGTTGGACTAGGGCATGAAGGGCCCACTGGGTGAATGCATTTGTAGGGATTCAGTTGATATCCTGGCTGTCAGGAGACCAACGCAAGGATCCCGACAGCCGGAATACTGGCGGCGAGTGCAGTGTGTCACCTTGCAGGCTCGCCACGCTTTGGGCCCAGTGGCGAACCGGTATTTCACTACAGCTGGCAAAATTAATGTCTCCCATCTGTAGAGGCCCATGTTTAGTGGTTTGGCTAACCATTAAAGAGGGATTGGTCTGGGTCCCTTGATAAATATGTATAGTGAATGGAATGGGATCATTGGGTCGACCCTATTTAGGTCGTCACCCATTAGGTCAACCACTTTTGCTCTACAAGCACTAGGTAAACACCTGGAAAAAAGTCGACATGAGTTTTTTTGATGGCGTTTTCTTCGTAAAGTGACCGGGAACCCCAAATAGTTCACCATGTCCCCTCGCATTGCTCGATTCGCTCACCATGCTTCGGACAGGTTACTATTCCCAAAAGTAAAAAACAATAGCAGCAATGCACTGTAGAAAATACACTACAGTCCTGTGCAGAATAAGGTAACATATGAATAATGTATAGTGCACAGTCTGGAACCTAATCTTTACAGGAGGAGGTGGGCCACCCCTGTGTATAATAAAATAAGAATTTACTCACCGGTAATTCTATTTCTCGTAGTCCGTAGTGGATGCTGGGAACTCCGTAAGGACCATGGGGAATAGCGGGCTCCGAAGGAGGCTGGGCACTCTAGAAAGATTTATGACTACCTGGTGTGCACTGGCTCCTTCCACTATGACCCTCCTCCAAGCCTCAGTTAGGACACTGTGCCCGGACGAGCTGACATAATAAGGAAGGATTTAGAATCCCGGGTAAGACTCTTACCAGCCACACCAATCACACCGTACAACTCGTGATACTATATCCAGTTTGACAGTATGAAAACAACTGAGCCTCTCAACAGATGGCTCAACAATAACCCTTTAGTTAACAATAACTATTTACAAGTATTGCAGACAATCCGCACTTGGGATGGGCGCCCAGCATCCACTACGGACTACGAGAAATAGAATTACCGGTGAGTAAATTCTTATTTTCTCTGACGTCCTAGTGGATGCTGGGAACTCCGTAAGGACCATGGGGATTATACCAAAGCTCCCAAACGGGCGGGAGAGTGCGGATGACTCTGTAGCACCGAATGAGAGAACTCCAGGTCCTCCTCAGCCAGGGTATCAAATTTGTAGAATTTTGCAAACGTGTTTGCCCCTGACCAAGTAGCTGCTCGGCAAAGTTGTAAAGCCGAGACCCCTCGGGCAGCCGCCCAAGATGAGCCCACCTTCCTTGTGGAATGGGCATTTACAGATTTTGGCTGTGGTATGCCTGCCACAGAATGTGCCAGCTGAATTGTACTACAAATCCAGCGAGCAATAGACTGCTTAGAAGCAGGAGCACCCAGCTTGTTGGGTGCATACAGGATAAACAGCGAGTCAGATTTTCTGACTCCAGCCGTCCTGGAAACATATATTTTCAGGGCCCTGACAACGTCTAGCAACTTGGAGTCCTCCAATTCACTAGTAGCCGCCGGCACCACAATAGGCTGGTTCAGGTGAAATGCTGACACCACCTTAGGGAGAAATTGGGGACGAGTCCTCAACTCTGCCCTATCCATATGGAAAATCAGATAAGGGCTTTTACATGATAAAGCCGCCAATTCTGACACTCGCCTGGCTGAAGCCAAGGCTAATAACATGACCACTTTCCACGTGAGATATTTCAGATCCACGGTTTTTAGTGGCTCAAACCAATGTGATTTTAAGAAACTCAACATCACGTTGAGATCCCAAGGTGCCACAGGAGGCACAAATGGGGGCTAAATATGCAGCACTCCTTTCACAAATGTCTGAACTTCAGGTACTGAAGCTAGTTCTTTTTGAAAGAAAATCGACAGAGCCGAGATCTGTACTTTAATGGAGCCTAGTTTTAGGCCCATATCCACTCCTGCTTGCAGGAAATGCAGAAATCGACCTAGTTGAAATTCCTCTGTTGGGGCCTTATTGGCCTCGCACCATGCAACATATTTCCGCCATATGCGGTGATAATGCGTTGCCGTAACATCTTTCCTGGCCTTAATAAGCGTAGGAATGACTTCTTCCGGAATACCCTTTTCCTTTAGGATCCGGTGTTCAACCGCCATGCCGTCAAACGCAGCCGCGGTAAGTCTTGGAACAGACAGGGCCCCTGCTGTAACAGGTCCTGTCTGAGCGGTAGAGGCCACGGGTCCTCTGAGAGCATCTCTTGAAGTTCCGGGTACCACGCTCGTCTTGGCCAATCCGGAACCACGAGAATTGTGTTTACTCCTCGCTTTCTTATTATTCTCAATACCTTTGGAATGAGAGGCAGAGGAGGGAACACATAAACCGACTGGTACACCCACGGTGTCACTAGAGCGTCCACAGCTATCGCCTGAGGGTCCCTTGACCTGGCGCAATATCTTTTTAACTTTTTGTTGAGACGGGACGCCATCATGTCCACCTGTGGTTTTTCCCAACGGTTTACCAGCATCTGGAAGACTTCTGGGTGAAGTCCCCACTCTCCCGGATGGAGGTCGTGTCTGCTGAGGAAGTCTGCTTCCCAGTTGTCCACTCCCGGAATGAACACTGCTGACAGTGCTAGTACATGATTCTCCGCCCATCGGAGAATTCTTGTGGCTTCTGCCATCGCCATCCTGCTTCTTGTGCCGCCCTGTCGATTTACATGGGCGACTGCCGTGATGTTGTCTGACTGGATCAGCACCGGCTGGTGTAGGAGCAGGGATCTTGCTTGACTTAGGGCATTGTAGATGGCCCTTAGTTCCAGAATATTTATGTGAAGGGAAGTCTCCTGACTCGACCATAGTCCTTGGAAGTTTCTTCCCTGTATGACTGCCCCCCAGCCTCGAAGGCTGGCATCCGTGGTCACCAGGACCCAGTCCTGTATGCCGAACCTGCGGCCCTCTAGAAGATGGGCACTCTGCAGCCACCACAGTAGAGACACCCTGGTTCTTGGAGACAGGGTTATTAAGCGATGCATCTGAAGATGCGATCCGGACCACTGGTCCAACAGGTCCCACTGAAAGATTCTGGCATGGAACCTGCCGAAGGGAATTGCTTCGTAAGAAGCCACCATCTTTCCCAGGACCCGTGTGCAGCGATGCACTGATACCTGTCGAAGGAGTATCATCATTTCCGCCATAACCTTGGTAAATACCCTCGGTGCCGTGGACAGGCCAAACGGCAGCGTCTGGAATTGGTAATGGCAATCCTGTACCACAAATCTGAGGTACTCCTGGTGAGGATGGTAAATGGGGACATGCAAGTAAGCATCCTTGATGTCCAGGGATACCATGTAATCCCCCTCGTCCAGGCTTGCAATAACCGCCCTGAGCGATTCCATCTTGAACTTGAATTTTTTTATGTACGTGTTCAAGGATTTTAAATTTAAAATGGGTCTCACCGAACCGTCCGGTTTCGGTACCACAAATAGTGTGGAATAATAACCCCGGCCTTGTTGAAGTAGGGGTACCTTGATTATCACCTGCTGGGAATACAGCTTGTGAATTGCCGCTAGCACCGCCTCCCTGTCTGAGGGAGCAATCGGCAAGGCAGATTTTAGGAACCGGTGGGGTGGGGACGCCTCGAATTCCAGTTTGTACCCCTGAGATACTATTTGCAGGATCCAGGGATCCACCTGTGAGCGAGCCCACTGATCGCTGAAATTCTTGAGGCGACCCCCCACCGTACCTGGCTCTGCCTGTGGAGCCCCACCGTCATGCGGCGGACTTGGAAGAAGAAGCGGGGGAGGACTTTTGCTCCTGGGAACCTGCTGTTTGTTGCAGCCTTTTTCCCCTACCTCTGCCTCTGGACAGAAAGGACCCGCCTTTTCCACGCCTGTTTTTCTGGGTCCGAAAGGACTGAACCTGATAAAACGGCGCCTTCTTAGGCTGTGAGGGGACATGGGGTAAAAATGCTGACTTCCCAGATGTTGCTGTGGAAACTAGGTCCGAGAGACCATCCCCAAATAATTCCTCACCCTTATATGGCAACACTTCCATGTGCTTTTTAGAATCTGCATCTCCTGTCCACTGGCGAGTCCATAAGCCTCTCCTAGCAGAAATGGACAATGCACTTACTTTAGATGCCAGTCGGCAGATTTCCCTCTGTGCATCTCTCCTATATAAGACTGAGTCTTTTATATGGTCTATGGTTAACAGGATCGTGTCTCTGTCTAATGTGTCAATATTTTCTGACAGTTTATCTGACCACGCAGCGGCAGCACTGCACATCCAAGCTGACGCAATAGCTGGCCTAAGTATAATGCCTGAGTGTGTATATACAGACTTCAGGATCGCCTCCTGCTTTCTATCAGCAGGTTCCTTGAGGGCGGCCGTATCCGGAGACGGTAGTGCCACCTTTTTAGACAAACGTGTGAGCGCTTTATCCACCCTGGGGGGTGTTTCCCAACGTGACCTATCCTCTGGCGGGAAAGGGAACGCCATTAGTACCTTCTTAGGAATTACCAATTTTTTATCAGGGAAAGCCCACGCTTCTTCACACACTTCATTTAATTCATCTGATGGGGGAAAAACTACGGGTAGTTTTTTCTCCCCAAACATAATACCCTTTTTAGTGGTACCTGTAGTTATATCAGAAATGTGTAACACCTCTTTCATTGCCTCAATCATGCAGTGAATGGCCTTAGTGGGCATCAGGTTAGACTCATCGTCGTCGACACTGGTGTCAGTATCAGTGTCGACATCTGGGTCTGCTTGCGGTAGCGGGCGTTTTAGAGCCCCTGACGACCCATGCGACGCCTGGGCAGGCACGAGCTGAGAAGTCGGCTGTCCCACATTTGGCATGTCGTCAATTATCTTATGTAAGGAGTCTATACGTGCACTCATTACTTTCCATAAGCTCATCCACTCAGGTGTCTGCCCCGCAGGGGTGACATCCCTTCTAAAGGCATCTGCTCCGCCTCCACATCATTATCCTCATCAAACATGTCGACACAGCCGTACCGACACACCGCACACACACAAGGAATGCTCCGAATGAGGACAGGACCCACAAAAGCCCTTTGGGGGGACAGAGTGAGAGTATGCCAGCACACACCAGAGCGCTATATAATGCAGGGACTAACTGAGTTATGTCCCCTATAGCTGCTTTTTCTATATATTATATACTGCGCCTAAATTTAGTGCCCCCCCTCTCTGTTTTTACCCTGTTCTGTAGTGTAGACTGCAGGGGAGAGCCAGGGAGCTTTCTTCCAGCGGATCTGTGAAGGAGAAATGGCGCCAGTGTGCTGTGAGAGATAGCTCCGCCCCTTTTCCGCTGACTATTCTCCCGCTTTTTTCCATATTCTGGCAGGGGTATTTTCCACATATATTGCCTCTGGGACTATATATTGTGGAATTTTTGCCAGCCAAGGTGTTATTATTGCTTCTCAGGGCGCCCCCCCCCCAGCGCCCTGCACCCTCAGTGACCGGAGTATGAAGTGTGTATGAGGAGCAATGGCGCACAGCTGCAGTGCTGTGCGCTACCTTGGTGAAGACTGATGTCTTCTGCCGCCGTTTTTCCGGACCTCTTCTTGCTTCTGGCTCTGTAAGGGGGGCGGCGGCGCGGCTCCGGGACCGAACACCAAGGACTGGGCCTGCGGTCGATCCCTCTGGAGCTAATGGTGTCCAGTAGCCTAAGAAACCCAATCCGGCTGCAAGCAGGCGAGTTCGCTTCTTCTCCCCTTAGTCCCTCGCTGCAGTGAGCCTGTTGCCAGCAGGTCTCACTGAAAATAAAAAACCTAAATCTATACTTTCTTTCTAAGGGCTCAGGAGAGCCCCTAGTGTGCATCCAACCTCGGCCGGGCACAAAATCTAACTGAGGCTTGGAGGAGGGTCATAGTGGGAGGAGCCAGTGCACACCAGGTAGTCATAAATCTTTCTAGAGTGCCCAGCCTCCTTCGGAGCCCGCTATTCCCCATGGTCCTTACGGAGTTCCCAGCATCCACTAGGACGTCAGAGAAATATATATATATATATATATATGTTAGTTTTTTTTTGGCCTTGTCCTATACCTAGACATGTGACATGGTTATAAGATGAGAGTTATTATTTGCAGTTAACCACAGCACTTGCTCTCACAGTGTGAACTAGATAGGAGCTGACCGGCCACAGCTTGCTGGGGATGGCTGCAATGTAAAGCGCAGTGTTAGTAAATAGCGTGAATAATTAGAAACGGTGCAATGCTCGGTGCTGGTAAACGTGATTCATATCCAACACAGGCGGGAGGGACTGGGAGGCGGCCATTGCTGAGGCTCTTCCTGGGAGAGGCCTCGTCTTATCCGTCCCATGGACGTTACTCCTCCCATCCCTTGGGCGGCACAGGCACCACCACGTCTGTACAGCTGCGGCCCGGTGGCAGTCAACGGTATGTACTATGTAGTCGTGTGCGCTTGATAAGGCAACGCCTCAGAGCTGCATTTGTGAATGAATGATGATGCTCCCGTGCTTTGTGGCACTACAAGTCTCAGGATGACGCGGATGGTGTAGACCATATAGGCGCTGACTGCATGTGTGTTCGCGTTACCCGTGGATGTGCACCAGCTAGTATATGAGCAATGGCATGGCGTGCCAGAGCCTGTGTTATGGTCAGGGAGTATACTGTGTCATGTTCTGTTCAGGTATGGGTGTCATGGAGTCCCTGTGTGTCATGGTCAGGGAGTGCTGTATATTTTATGTTCTTAGAGTGCCTGTGTTACGGTCAGGTATAGGTGTCATGGTCAGGAAGTTCCTGTGAAATGCTTGTGTCTTGGAATGCACATTTATTTATTCTTTATTACCAGTTATTTCTATAGTGCACACATATTCCGCAGCGCTTTAGAGAATATTCAGCTATTCACATCAGTCCCTGTCACAGTAGAGCTTACAGCCTATATTTACTACCACAGATATACGCACATACTATGGTTAATTTTGTTGGGAGTCAATTAACCTACTAGTATAGTTTTGGATTGTGGGAGGAATTATAAACTCCACACAGTCGGAATCGATCCCATGACCTCAGTGCTGTGAGACAGTAATGCTGGCCACTACACCATCTGTGCAACTGTGGAACACAACAATACAGGCATGTTGCATTGGATTAATTTCTTATCAATAGATATTGAAAACATGTATGTGAATGAAGTGCAATGTAGCCGTATCATAGTAGGGTGGGGCTCACATCCCATATTCCAGAGGATCCCAAACGCAGTCCTCAAGGCACCCTACCAGTCCTCTGCTATATTCCTTACTACAACAATGTCTTACCCAAGATGGGATCCCCCCAGTAGTAGGCACCAATTTTGTAAGTAAAATCCCTCCTCTGCACCCCGGAAGAGGAAAAATGTGAGAAACAAACGCAGAAGTAAGAGGTTAGAGGGAAGAAAATAAATCGTATAAGAGAGGAAGAAAAGAATCATCCAGAGTAGTGTATGTTTAATATTTCAAAATTTTAGATTATTTTCAGCTTCAAGAATAGACCCCTTAGGGGGATATTCAATTAGTCCCGGTAATTTACCGGTGCGAATTGTCCCATCGGGGGCTATCTAATTAGCCCCGATAAGCCGGCATGAGACGCGGCTTATCAGGGATTTTGTGGCAGGCGAAACTAAATCCCCGGAAACAGCCCCATTTCTGTTTCTACCGAAAACACACAGGTTTCACTGAACCTGTGTGTTTTTGGGAGTTTAGCTTTATTTTTTTTCGGGCGATCCATATTTGATAAAAATAAATAAATAAAAAATCTGTGAAACACTGGAAAAATGTGAGAAACAAACACCGGTTTGGATACCCTCCTTAGAGAGAAAGAAACCCCAGATTATAAACTGAGCGTAACTAATCACAATGTAATATAATAAAATAAACCCTGTGAACTTCTATTAAGGACAATATATTGCTGCTCCTATAAAGTATCTCTGAATACTCTCATGTAAATAGTTTTTGTATGAAGGAAAAAACCTAAATAAAAAGAGCACAATAATGACCACATAAAAATTAAAATCAATTTATTACACACACAAATATATATAGGCCAGTGTAACAAAGTAAATTAGTTCATCAGAGTGATCCTAATACTTTCCAGGGCAGGCCTGGCCAAACAGTGGCTCTCCAGATGTTGTGAAACTACACATCCCAGCATGCCCTGCCACAGTTTTAGCATTCCCTAATAGCAAAACTGTGGCAAGGCATGATGTAGTTTTACAACAGCTGGAGAGCCACAGGTTGGCCAGGCCTGTTCTAGGGTATATCATTATATTTATTTATCCAAGGAAAATATCTATACCTTGGAAAGTATTACGGTGGGTACACACTAGGCGATGTGCTCCGTGAGCGACATCACCTAGTGTGTCCCCTCCTGGGCCGCCTGACGGCGGGCATGCACTGTGGTATCGCACAGTGATGTCATACTGTGGGCGGGCTGTACGTACAGCTTTGGATGATGAGTCCAAATTGAGCTGCATGTACGCCCGACAACGAGGATCGCTAACGACCCGCGGGGCCGTGCATCAGCCGCCGTCGGCTGCATACGCACTGGACGATATAGTAAATGATATCGCTCAGGAGGGGGGCAATGAATGATATTGTTTACTATATCGCTCAGTGTGTATGCATCTTTAGGATCGATCTGATGATCTAATTTACTTTTCTCTAACGTCCTAGAGGATGCTGGGGTCCACATTAGTACCATGGGGTATAGACGGGTCCACCAGGAGCCATTGGCACTTTAAGAGTTTAAGAGTGTGGGCTGGCTCCTCTCTCTATGCCCCTCCTACCAGACTCGGTTTAGAAAATCTCTCCTGAGCTTTCCTAATAAAGTTTAGTTTTAGAGTTTTTTAATTTTACAGGGAGGCTGCTGGCAACAGCCTCCCTGCAGCGTGGGACTAAGGGGGGGGAGCAGTGTCCGCCCTGCGGGGTCTGAGCCACTGACTCCGCTGACTGAACACTGAGCTCCAGAGGGGCTGAACTGCTCACCCCAGCAGCATGCCGCCAACCCCTTACAGAGCTGAAGAAAGTGGTGAGTTAGTCACCAACCCCCCTAGCAAGCGTGGGACCGGTTTGAAGATGGTGGCAACAGGGTAGGGAGCGCGGTATTAACCGCGCTCCCGGACGGTACCAGAGGCACACTGTGTGGCGCTGTGAGGGGCGCCCTGGGCCAGCGCTTACCCCTCACTTTTCGTCAGCAAGCCTGTCGGGCCCCAGGGATCCCAGCCAGCACAATTCCTCAGACCAAATTTAAACTCAGAAGAGCGGGAAGACAGCGCCGGGAAGGGGGCGGAGCTTCTCAGAGCGGACCTGCAGCGTTCCAGCGCCATTTTCCTGCATGCTGACAAGCTGAAGGAAGATCCTGATCCCTCCACAGCAGCTCCAGCTTACTGTAACGGAACCAGGGGGTTGTAGAAGGGAGGGGAGGCTAATTACTTGACTGTGTGTCCTATTAAGGTGCACAAGTCAGCGCTGGAAAGGGGTTTTCTCCTTGGTTTATGCGCTGGTGTGGGTTGGCTCCAATCTCTGTCTCTCTCTTGCAATTCTTGGGAGGAAAACTCTGTCTTACCCCATCCTGTGTGTGTGTGGTGTGTTTGGTGGTCACTAGCAGCAATGTCCAGGGATACAGTGTCATATGCTGCAGAGGATTTATCCTCTCAGGATGATCCCATTCCATGCAATCATTTAGCACTGGTTTAGCACAGATTCCAGCAAGGCAGTGGTTTTCCTCTATCAGGACTTGGATTTCTCAGAATTCTGACAGGGTTGCCAGTAATGAGTATGCAACCCAGGTATTGCAGTCCTCGGTGGATGTGTGGCCCTTGTCGGGTACTTCGGGTCACCCCACAATATACCCCCACAAACGTGCGCTTGTGCAGGTAACACAGGACGACACGGATACCGATTCTGACACTACAGATGGGGATGTATTGCGGGGGTCCGCATCTCTCGCAAGGGGGGTACAGTTGTTGATAGAGGTTATCAGGGATGTGTTAAATGTTAATGATAACACACCTGAGCAGGTTGAGGAGGCTTTCTTCACTGAAAACAAGAAAGGCTCGCTAACCTTCCCTGCGTCAAAAGAGCTGAATGCTATATTTAAAAAGGCCTGGGTGAACCCTGAAAAGAAGTTTCAGATTCCTAAGAGGATTCTGGTAGCTTTTCCTTTCCCTGAGGAGGATAGGAAAAAGTGGGAAAACCCGCCTATTGTTGACGCATCTGTATCCAGACTCTCAAAGAAGGTGGTTTTACCGGTACCGGGATCTACCGCCTTAAAGGAGCCGGCAGACAGGAAAATTGATAATACTCTGAAATCAGTGTACACTGCTTCAGGGGGGCCATATTACATCCCACTATTGCTAGTGCATGGATTACAAAGGCAATAGTGAAGTGGTCAGCTGCCTTGATGGAGGATTTGGATACGATAGATAGGGATGAGGTTGCATTGTATTTACGCAACATTCATGATTTTGCAGGTTTCATGGTAGAATCCATGAAAGACTTTGGTTCCATAGCTGCGGGAATTTCTTCCATGTCTGTTTCAGCTCGTCGGGGACTGTGGCTCCGCCAGTGGTCGGCCGACGCTGAATCCAGAAGAAGTGTGGAGTCGCTACCCTATACAGGCCAGGCTCTCTTTGGGGAAGCCCTAGACGCGTGGATTTCTACCGCTACAGCGGGTAAGTCTCTGTATCTTCCCTCAGCAGCTCCTGCTCCGAAGAGATCATTCTCCTCAGCTACGCAGCAGTCCTTTCGGCCCAACAAGACCAGAAAGGCCAAGTCATCCAATGCCTTCTTCAGGGGAGGTAAGGTTAAGTCCAAGAAACCTGCCGCTGCAGGTTCCCAAGAACAAAAGCCTGCTTCAGGTACCCCTAAGTCCTCCGCATGACGGTGGACGGGAGGGCCCGGAGGTGGGGCCTGTAGGAGCGAGGCTCAGGCAGTTCAGTCAGGTCTGGGTCTCGTCCGGCCTGGATCCCTGGGTGGTAGATATTGTCTCTCAGGGATACAGGCTGGATTTTCAAAGTCTCCCTCATCGTTTTTTCAGGTCGGGCTTACCAACTCTGTTGCAGGACAGCACAGTGCTACAGGACGCTGTCCAAAAGCTGGTGGAGGCACAAGTCATTGTGCCGGTACCACCGCACATGTTGACAAAGGGTTACTATTCAAACCTTTTCGTGGTACCGAAACCGGATGGTTCGGTCAGATCTATCCTGAATCTAAAATCTTTCTAAAGGAGTTCAAGATGGAGTCTCTCAGGGCGGTGATAGGAGGTCTGGAAGACGGGGAATTCCTGGTATCCCTGGATATCAAGGATGCGTACCTTCACATTTCCGATCTGGCTACCGCATCAGGCTTATCTCCGATTCGCATTGCTGGACTGTCATTTTCAGTTCCAGGCTCTGCCGTTCGGCCTCTCCACAGCACCGAGGGTGTTTACCAAGGTGATGGCGGAGATGATGATGCTACTCCGAAAACAGGGTGTGAACATTATCCCTTATCTGGACGATCTCCTGGTAAAGGCATTGTCCAGGTAAAGGTTGCTCCAATCCATTGTTCTCACAACACGGCTGCTTCAGAGTCACGGGTGGATTATGAATTTTCCAAAGTCACATTTGGAACCAACCCGGGGATTGTCGTTTCTGGGAATGATCCTGGATACGGAAGTACAGCGGGTGTTCCTTCCGCGTTGGTGATCCAATTGACAATGCTAAATTCCTTGTCGTATAAACAACCCTTTATGAAGCTAAGAACACTGTACTCTGTTTACTTAAGAAGTACCGTAATGGTACGCTATTGGCGTAGCGATCGCTCAGCCGTAGGCGAGACGCTCAAGCGTCACGTTCGCTCACGGCCCAGTGATCACAGGACACGTTATTGGCTATGTCTAGGGGAATGATTCGCTGTAGCGTAGCGTACGCTCGAGACCACGAGGAGGTCACCAGCGATGCAGACGCTCACAACACTATACCTTTATGTTAAAACCTTATACCAATGAAATACACTGAATACCTTAATGTGAGTACAGGGTGTAAGTGCAACCTTGTGTAGCCTGACTAACTACAAAGCTGCTTGAGCGTCACCGACGCTCAAGTGAACACTTAACACTATAGAAAATACACAGATACTGGTTTAGGTTCCAAAGCCTATTAACTGTATTATATCTAATATACTTGTAAAAAGGGGTTAACAGTACAAATGATACACTACAATATAACAGAGACTTCCTAACCACAGAACTAAACAATAAATACAAAAAAGACAATACTACACTGACCTGAATGCAATACAGTACAATACTATAAGACTATGAGAGATATAAGAGAAAAGAGGAGAGAGAGAGATAGAGAGAGAGAGAGAAATTGGCTCACAGAAAGACAATGATTACGGAGAGAAACTTACGCACAAAGGGTATGATCGCCTGCGCCTCGATATCCAGCTCCCGGCTATCAGCAGATAACCGTTGATGAGAGAGTGAGCTGGATGTGGTCGGCCTGCCTATTTATGCCCCACACACAATGCAATCTCCTGGTCCTACAATCCCATTGTCCATTGGCCGAAGGAATTCGGCCCTGCATCATAACAAAAGGTCATAGGGTGATTCATACAGGTGGGCTGTGACGATTTCCAACAGCTCAGGTGGGTGGGAAACTGGGTTTCCCGCCGCATACCTGAGTATGTGTAAATAATAGAAATGGACATAAACTTCTTATGTCCATAACTATTCGCACGAGCGATTAATACGCTCCAAACCAACACCGGAATATTGCTAATTAAATACTCTTCCGATGGGTACCAAACACTGCTGTATGATTCCTGTTAGACCCTTCGTACGATATAAAGAGGGATTCCTCAGCTCTGGGACATTGTATTTTAACCAAACTTTCAGAATCTATCAAAGGGACCATGATCTATAAACTACATTAATTGTGAAAATATGTAACGAATGAGTCGCACGCTACGACCACATAAACTCTACCGTAAATACGCATACCGCGCCTGCGTGTGCACGCTATTGCGGGTATGCGCTTCCACGGGAGAGCGTACGCACGCGCAGCGCGGACCAGTGTGCGGTGCAAATATGGCAACGTGCATTGAGACATTTTTCTGACTTTGACAGTCCACCCTTTGGCAGTCAATAATAACTGCCACAAAACATTTAAGGAGAAAAATGTAAGTCAGGGGTTAATTGATTTCCATGGTTGGGTAGGGGAGAAGAGTGGAGTAGGTGTGAAGAGGGTATGACCTAGTGAGAAAGTAGAAGCATGTGTGTATGAGTCCATGTTTGGAGGGTCATGTATCATCGTGCCGTACGTGTGGTAAATCAAGCTTCGAGGTATTGCGAAGTATACATTTGAATTCCTTCTTATCCTGTGGTACAGGTCTGTGGATGGGCTGTCAAACTCTACCGAGCTCATTTCGGCTGTGGTTGTAACAAAATGGGGATGCACATTTTAGTTGATGATACATGAATGGGGGAGGTATGTGGTTGCTGCTATCTGTGCCTGTATTCCCTATCGACTATGTGTGTTATTACCTGAGGGTTGTAGAGATGAAGATAAAGAACACTTACGAAAAATGCAATGATATTCTATGTCAGGGAAATGTACATCTGTCGTCGAAGTTGTTTTCGGTATCTGTTGAGAGTCGTCTTCTTTGCGCTGTATTGCTCCTTGGGCATGAGCAAATAGCTTTGTCTGAGCCATCAGATTTACAAAAAATGTTGGGCTAGCGTGAGTTTAAAAGTACTAGGGAAACTGGGGATCCATGGCAAAGTTCATCAAGTGTCCATATTTAAAGTTGTCAAATCTTCTTCTTTGGTCAATCCGTTGTCTGTATACATCTCGTCTCGTCAGCTTCCTCGTCCAAGGGGGTCTTTGTATCTTGGAGAAAAGCAGAAAAACAGGTGAAAGAAACGGACCGTATAATCGCATTTTCATCACATTCTGGTTTCTATCATTGGGTCATAAATCAAATCCAGGTTAATTACGGTTTCCTCACTCCTCAAGCTCATCACTTTTGTACTTTGTTTGCACCTCATTAAAGCCTGCCCGCATCTAAATATCAATCCAATCGATATAACGACACCCAAGATACATAGTAGAAACTTTCCAACATCCATTATGACTCCTTGAGCCCAGTCTCCTAAACCGGAGAACCAATTTCGCGGGTTCAACCATGACACCCAACCAGTCAGCTCATTACCTACAGCAGCAAGGGTGAGATTGTGTTTTCGACGAAATTCCCACTTTAACTGCAGAATATCGTCCATCTTTTGGTCTATGACCTCTACCGGATCCTCGGTGCTATTTGTGATATACGTGCAACACTTTATGCCGTACTGTGTTGCCAATGTAACACAATATCCGCCTGTTACTGCTGTAAGATAATTAAGAACCATCCTATGCTGAACTAGTTCTGTTTTGTAAGCTTGAAGTTCTCTTCCAGTGTATCTAAACGTGTCATCATACATTTCAGTGATATTATCTAACAAATTGGCGAGTGCGGAAATGTATCTATAATTCATCACACCTCGAGCGGTGCGAGTGAAATCTAACGCTACCAGAACCTGAATCCCGGTGGATTCATGGATAAGATCAGAGGCCGGATGCTCTAACCTTTCTGACAGTTGTCTTTTAACTCGGTGCTCGTAATGAGTGTGAGTATAAGGAGCTTGGGCACCACGGTGTATGTCCTTCATTTTGTCATGTGTAACAGTCATCACTTCAGGCAATACTTTTCCAATATAACACAATCCTTCAGAGTTTGGGGCAAGCCACTTGTACGCCTTTCTCCCGCATATGAAATATGCATCATCGGGGAGAACATATGGGACGGAGAAGGACATGACCATGTTACAAACCTTCCAGGTGAAATCTCCTGACCCTAATTCTTCCATCTGCCTAATGCACGTATCGGTTTGTACGATATGTGCACAGTATCCTGGTGATACCTCTCCAACTCTAGTAATCCTATTTCCTAAGGTATATCGATACCGAAAAGATTTTCCTCTACTGGCTATGTGGCGTACGAGCTCTGTATCTGTAGGCATTCTATCTGCTCTATGTGAAAAGGTCATGGTAAGGTTGCTCCATGACACTTCCCAATTTCCCGGTTTTCTGGGATTGGAGATGTTAAAACATATGAGGGACCTATCCACATGGTATTGGTGGAGCTTCAAACTAGGAGGGCTGGAGATGTTAAACCTCCGGTCCACCGGTCTCCCACCACTTAGCTCAAGTACCTCCCCTAACGTTAAAGGAAATGGTACTAGCCCTGATTTACTGTGACCCTGAGGTACTTGAGAGCATACCCAACAATCTGTTTGGTTTAACACGTTACCCACTAGAGAGTGATAGTCACTCAATGGATGCCGGTCCATATGGATATTAAAACTAGATTGGCATTTCTTTATGCATCCATCTTCAACCAGATTATCACAGAGCCTACAGATACAATTTTCTTCAGCTAACAATCCATCACAATTTCTTCTATCGGATCGTTTTCTGATACTCGCCTTTGCTTGTTGGTTTGGTTGATCTTGGAAAACTACGCCTCCATCATCATAATCGGAACCCATTCCAGAACCTCTCTCGACCTCTATGGTACTCTCGCCGGAACAGACTGCTCTGGTCAACATCATGGTTAACATCAAAATCCGGATCACAGTCTCTTGGGGCAAGTCCATCTTTGAGGAGGAAATAGAGAAGAATGAGAAGGGGGAAAAAGAAATTTTAAGGGAGAGGGGATGGGGAGTGGAGAAAACAATAAAAGGGAGAGGGGAGTCGACAGCTGCTTTCGATCTTCAAGGCTCAGGTGCCGCCTCAGTCCTCCTGGAACAGACACTCCAGTGATACAACCTCTACCGTCTGTTCCTTATCACGGGACTTCTCGGGATCAACAACCTTCTTGCAGTGGGATGAATGGACCCAAGTCTCTCTCTCAGCAACCTTCAATGCTGTGGTGCTAGTCAATAAGACCTGGTATGGTCCTTCCCATCTATCAATAAGACAACCTGAGCGTAGGAAATTTCGTATCATTACATAATCCCCAGGTTCAATGTCATGACAATTACTATCTGGTAAATCAGGAATCACCAACTTCAGATTATCATTTTGATTCCTCAACTGCTTACTCATGTTAATCAAGTATTTTACAGTTACTTCATTGTTACATTTCAAATCATCCTGAGGGTTAATCATGACATGCGGTTGTCGACCAAACAAGATTTCAAAAGGAGACAGATTAAGAGGGGACCTGGGAGTGGTTCTGATGCTATACAAAACAATGGGTAAAGCTTCTGGCCACGTCAATCCTGTCTCTGCCATTACTTTACTCAATTTATTTTTAATAGTGCTGTTCACTCTTTCGACCTTCGCACTCGCCTGTGGACGGTACGGAGTGTGCAGCTTGCTATCAATTCCCATCAATTTACACATTCCTTGAAAGACATCACCTGTAAAATGGGTACCCCTATCACTTTCAATGATTCTAGGGATACCATATCTACATACAAATTCCTGCACAATTTTCTTAGCTGTAAACATAGCGGTATTTGTAGCTGCTGGAAAAGCTTCGACCCAATTCGAGAAAACATCTATACAAACAAGTACATATTTCAAATTTCTACATGGGGGTAATTGAATGAAGTCAATTTGTATTACTTGGAAAGGGCCGCCGGCAGGTGGGATATGGGATGGTTCTGTAGGTATTGCCTTTCCAATATTCTTTCTCAGACAGGTAAGGCATGACATTGCTCTTTTACCCGCATGAGAGGAGAATCCTGGGGCGCACCAGTATGCTCTTACCAATTTGCACATCCCCTCCCTGCCTAGATGAGTCAGCCCGTGAGCTGCTTCAGCCAGACATGGAAGGTATGCCCTGGGGGCCACTGGTTTACCATGTCCATCCGTCCAGAGCCCTGAGGACTCCTGGCCATATCCCTTTGCCCTCCAGACTGCTCTTTCCTGTGTGGAACACAAATTCTGCATCTCACACAACTTCTGTGTGTTGATGGTATTAAATACCATCAACTGTGTGGTGTCTGTCCGTGTGGGGGTAGCAGCTGCAAGCTTTGCGGCTTCGTCTGCTCGGCTGTTACCAAGGGATACTGGGTCTTGACTATATGTATGTGCTTTACATTTGATAACAGCCACTCTGTCGGGTTCCTGTATCGCTGTTAGAAGCCTTTTTATGTGAGCTGCATGCGCTATCGGTGTACCAGCCGCCGTCATGAAATTTCTGAGCCGCCATAGGGCTCCGAAATCATGTACTACCCCGAACGCGTATCTAGAATCGGTGTAGATATTGGCAGACTTACCCTTAGCCAATTCACATGCTCTGGTTAGGGCGACCAGTTCAGCAACCTGGGCTGAGTGAGGTGGGCCTAGCGGTTCCGCTTCTATGGTGTTTTGGTCATCTACGACTGCGTATCCAGTACACAAGTCTCCCGAGTCTGACTGTCTGTGACAACTACCGTCCGTGTAGAACGTGAGTTCTGCATCTTCTAGTGGATTGTCACTGATGTCAGGCCTTGCGGTAAAATTTTGGGTCAAATATTCCATACAATCATGTACATCTTCCTTTGCATTAAATCCTCCTTCCCCATCACTCTCACCTTCCACCCTTTGTGTCTGACCAGGCACACCTGGGAGAAATGTCGCAGGGTTTAATGCACTGCATCTCCTTATGGTGATGTTTACGGGGGCCATTAATGCCAATTCCCATCTTGTAAACCTTGCTGATGAGACGTGTCTGGTTTGGGCAGAATTCAATAAGGCAGATACCGCATGCGGTGTATGGATTGTGAGGTTGTGGCCTAGCACGACATCTTCGCTTTTTGTCACTAGCAATGCTATCGCCGCAACGCTACGCAAGCATGTGGGGAGGGATCGCGCTACCGTGTCTAGCTGAGCGCTGTAGTATGCAATTGGCCTGCTGGCATCACCGTGTTTTTGTGTTAGTACACCTGCTGCGCACCCAGCACTTTCTGTTCCGTATAGTTCAAAGGGTTTCCCATAGTCTGGCATACCTAGTGCTGGTGCCTGCGTTAGGCACTGTTTGAGTCTCTCAAATGCTGTTTCGGATTCGTCTGTATGCGAAATCCGATCAGGTTTATTTGAGGAGACCATTTCCTGCAAAGGTAGCGCCAATATGGAAAACCCTGGGATCCAATTACGGCAATACCCACACATTCCTAAAAACGTCCTGATCTGTTGCTGGGTTTGTGGCAGTGTCATGTCTCTAATGGCTTGGATTCTATCAGCGGTCAGGTGTCTCAGTCCTTGTGTTAGACAGTGTCCCAAGTATTTTACCTTAGCTTGGCATAATTGCAACTTGTCTTTGGAGACCTTGTGACCTGTGTCTGAAAGATGAAACAGGAGCTGTTTCGTATCCTTCAGGGATGCCTCCAATGAATCAGAACACAGTAGTAGATCATCCACGTACTGTATCAACACTGATCCACTTTCCGGTTGGAAAGACTGTAAACAATCATGCAAAGCCTGAGAAAATATACTTGGACTATCTATGAAACCTTGGGGTAACCGAGTCCACGTGTATTGGACTCCTCTGTATGTGAATGCAAACAAATATTGGCTGTCAGGGTGCAGAGGTACCGAAAAGAAAGCGGAGCAGAGGTCAATAACAGTGAAAAATTTGGCAGTGGGAGGAATTTGCATTAGGATGACAGCTGGATTAGGCACTACGGGGAACTGACTCTCAACTATTTTGTTAATCCCCCTTAGATCCTGCACTAGCCTGTAACCCCTCCCCCCACTCTTTTTAACAGGGAAGATGGGACTATTTGCTGTGCTGGACGTTCTTACTAGAATGCCCTGTTGTAGCAAGCGCTCTATTACGGGAAAAACTCCTAACTCCACCTCTGGCTTCAGAGGATACTGTGGGATTTTTGGAGCTATCCTACCATCTTTTACTTGCACAACTACTGGAGCTACATTTGCCATTAATCCAGTGTCCTGTCCATCTTTTGTCCAAAGCGACTCTGGTATCTGAGATGTCATCTCTTCTACTTGGGATGGATTCCTATTTGTCATAATGGAATGTGACATTAATTTTGATGGGGAGTCTAACATGTCTCGTACTTCCTGAGCGTGATTCTCAGGGATGTCCAAGAATACACCCTCAGGAGTACAATAAATGACGCAACCCATTTTACATAGTAAGTCTCTACCCAGGAGATTAGTTGGTGCAGATGCAGCCAGCAAAAAGGAATGCTTGGTATGCAAAGGCCCTATTGTAATCTCGGCTGGTTTGCTAACAGGGTAGTGCTGGACTACTCCTGTTACTCCCATGGCTGGAATTGTCCTACCAGTGGTTCTCATGCCCACTGTCGAATTTATCACTGACTTGGCCGCCCCTGTGTCTACAAGAAAGTTTAAAGTTTTACCAGCTACATTGATTGCAATCTCTGGTTCACTTCCAAGACTGGCAATCAACTTAACTGGCTGCAGATTACAGGTATGGCCACACCCCTATTGGGTATGCTGACCTCCCTGAATCCCGCTGGCAGCGACTACTTGTGCGGGGGTTAGCTGGGAACTACCAGAGGCATGCCAATCTCTGTTCGGGGGGTATCTTTTTGTTTCCCCTGTATGTGGCTCAAAACTCCGCCTCTGTGGACCCTGCTCCCAATGTCGTGTGTTGTGTTGTTGTCTAGGGGGTTGAAAAGATCTTTGTACATTCTTTGTTCTACATTCTCGTGCAAAGTGTCCCGGTCTGTTACAAGAAAAACATGTTATTACACTTGCCTTACCCACAGGATTCGGTGGTACATACGCAGGCTGCCTTGTGGTCAGCGCCTGTATACTTACGGACATCAACTTATCACTTTGCGACTCCCTGTGCCTAGTGATATTTCTGTCGTGATCAATAGCAGCCTCTCTCAAGGTGGACACTGACAGACCTCGCCAACATGGCTGCGTGGTCTGTACCCTAGCTTTTAATGTTTCTTTCAAACCATCCATCAGTACAGATACTGCTACTTCTCGATGGTTTGGGTTGGTCTTAATGTCTTCTATACCAGTGTACTTTGCCATTTCTAATAGTGCCCGGTGAAAATATTCTGTTGCCGTTTCGGACTCCTTTTGCTTAATGGAAAATATTTTATTCCATTTAACAACGGCTGGGAAATACTCTTTTAGCTGTAAATTTATCCTTTTTACATTATCCTTGTTGTACACGTCTGTAAGTGGTACATCTTTATCCAATGCACAATCAGCTAAAAATTGAGTTGCATCAACATTGGAAGGTAAACAAGCTCTTAGCAGTATCTGCCAATCCTTGTTGTTGGGTTCTACAGTGTTACCTAAATCCCTGATGTATTTTTGGCTAGCAACTAAATCCTTCCTGGGGTCAGGAAATTCGGACACTATTGTTCTTAATTCCATTCTGGAAAATGGAGTGTACATGGCAATGTTCCTTATGGGAGTGGCTCCAGACACATCTGTTTTTCCATTGGGAACTGCTATTACCCTTACAGGAGCAATTCTAACAGCCTCTTCCTGTGTAGATTCTACTGCTTGTTGTGGTACAATTGTTTCAGTGTAGTGCATGGTGCCGTACTTACCCGTTGACACGACCTCACCTATCCCTCCGCTAGGGGCTTTCACTAATCTCGTGGGTGTCGCTGTGCCTACTGTGGTCTCTGCTATGGTGGCCGCAAGAGAGAGAGCTGAAATTGTTGCTGAATCGTCTTCTTGATCACACTCCTGAGGAAGGTTCAAAACAGGGTACAACTTGCACGGGTTAATACTTGCATGAGTTATTTGGTTAACATCATTAACATTTACAGTGTTACTAAGAGTTTGTGTTTTACAACCCAGTGCGTTTCTCTCCGCAATCAACTTCTCTCCTGCAATGTATGGTGGGGGAGGAGCTGTGGCAATCAACTTCCTGACTGCCCCAGATCCTGCCGCCAGAGCCAAACCTCTCTGTATCTCACCTTCCTGGTGCCATAACTGTAAATAATCATGATGCTGAATTCGTCTCTTTGCTGATTTTACGAGACATATCCTCCTCCTTAAATTTTGTAACACTTCTGGACTGAAGCTACCTATTCTTGGGAATTTGTCCCTGTCTTGTACTGTCATTCTCTCCCATTCATCACATAAAACCTCTGTGTGACTACCGTATTTTTCACACATTACATATCGTGCCGACCCAACTGGTCGGTTCACAGAATCAACTTGAACCAGGGTTGATCGCCCCCTACCTGAGCAACTGGCCCCCATAGTCTGCAGGTGTTGCTTAGTCCTCCTTGGATCTCTGTATCAAGGTTTTCAGCAAGCCTTTTCAGACAACCAAATTACTCCACAGTAGGCCGGCGGTGGCGGTTTACCGAGTACCCCACTCACTCGCCCACCTCGACCAATACGACCTGATCACACCGACGTGGTGCTGGCGTACTCGATACAGGGCCCCTATGGAACCTTCAGTTTACTGGAACATATGAGGGTTACCCGCAGGACACTTACTCTTTCCAGTAAAGTTGGGGTTGTTAGATAGTTCCTGAGTGACCAGCGAACTTCCCTTCCAAAAATAAAAAATTACACAAATCACGTCAGAATGTACAAATAGCGTTTGTGACCACTTTACTCTAATGGTATTAGGTCAGATTACTAACTACTGCACACAATTACGTGCGGTCCAATCGTTCAGTACACGAGCACTACTTGTCATGTACTGAAAGATCAATGGAATCGATGTTTCCGGCCGCGATTCCTTCAGCAAGAGCTTATGGCCTATATGGGTTCTGCACCAACACCCCAGGCGTTGTGCCACTGGACTTTTATAGCGGACCTTTTACCTTACGACCTCCTGGTCTTGTTCCTTATGACCTCCTGGTCTTGTTACCTTATGACCTCCTGGTCTTGTTACCTTATGGTCCGCTATACTCTAATGCTCAAATATTATTTAACCAGGGATGCCTCCCTAGCCACCGTATATGTCACTTACACGTATGTCCCTTGACGAGTACCCGGCTTTCCTTTTGGTTCCACCTTAAAGTTATATAAACTTTTGTATACAAAACACACTCACTCAACACATGTACACTTTGTTTCTATATCTATTTCTATTTCTGCGCAGAAATTGTCTTTAGGCCAAAAGTGTTACCAATTAGGAGCAGGATCTGTTAAACTAAATTTCAGATTTTTTCCAAAAATAGATTTGCGTTATTTACCGCGTCGCGTTATCTACCGCTGTGCGTTAATTATCGCCTTTGCGTTACCTCACTTTATCACAGCTTGAGCTACGTGGGCGTAACCGGACGCTACGTTGCGTAATGAACGCTGCGTGCGTCTGCCTTTGGATTGCGTACGCTAGTCTTTGTTAGCGACACGTGTACGCAATGCAAAGATCCACCGTAACACAATATATTTTTATCAATGTAAATGATCCCTGATCATCTACCGCAATCCACACTGACTGCCTTGTATCTCAGACAAACCGTGTGTTTGTTCTATACTTTAACTATTACCTCTACTATTAAATAACAGCAAATCTCTTTTTAGCACTTTCTATCAACTATAAAATTGGCAAACAGGAATAGTGATATACGAAAATGAAACAGAAATGCAGATATATGCGTGCGTACGCAAGACAAAAGAAAAATAAACAGTTTTTAAAAGACACAAGCGTTTTGTTCTTACTTCCGGTTACCGGGTTCCTTCAGCACTCTTTATCTAAGCGAAGCAGACGCTTATCCCGCCAGCACTATGAGACAATCTCCCACCCTTTGCTGGGGGATAATGTCTGCTGATCTACCTAGTGCAGATGTGAGAAGTATAGGACGAGGCCCCCAATTGACAATGCTAAATTCCTTGTCGTATAAACAACCCTTTATGAAGCTAAGAACACTGTACTCTGTTTACTTAAGAAGTACCGTAATGGTACGCTATTGGCGTAGCGATCGCTCAGCCGTAGGCGAGACGCTCAAGCGTCACGTTCGCTCACGGCCCAGTGATCACAGGACACGTTATTGGCTATGTCTAGGGGAATGATTCGCTGTAGCGTAGCGTACGCTCGAGACCACGAGGAGGTCACCAGCGATGCAGACGCTCACAACACTATACCTTTATGTTAAAACCTTATACCAATGAAATACACTGAATACCTTAATGTGAGTACAGGGTGTAAGTGCAACCTTGTGTAGCCTGACTAACTACAAAGCTGCTTGAGCGTCACCGACGCTCAAGTGAACACTTAACACTATAGAAAATACACAGATACTGGTTTAGGTTCCAAAGCCTATTAACTGTATTATATCTAATATACTTGTAAAAAGGGGTTAACAGTACAAATGATACACTACAATATAACAGAGACTTCCTAACCACAGAACTAAACAATAAATACAAAAAAGACAATACTACACTGACCTGAATGCAATACAGTACAATACTATAATACTATGAGAGATATAAGAGAAAAGAGGAGAGAGAGAGATAGAGAGAGAGAGAGAAATTGGCTCACAGAAAGACAATGATTACGGAGAGAAACTTACGCACAAAGGGTATGATCGCCTGCGCCTCGATATCCAGCTCCCGGCTATCAGCAGATAACCGTTGATGAGAGAGTGAGCTGGATGTGGTCGGCCTGCCTATTTATGCCCCACACACAATGCAATCTCCTGGTCCTACAATCCCATTGTCCATTGCCCGAAGGAATTCGGCCCTGCATCATAACAAAAGGTCATAGGGTGATTCATACAGGTGGGCTGTGACGATTTCCAACAGCTCAGGTGGGTGGGAAACTGGGTTTCCCGCCGCATACCTGAGTATGTGTAAATAATAGAAATGGACATAAACTTCTTATGTCCATAACTATTCGCACGAGCGATTAATACGCTCCAAACCAACACCGGAATATTGCTAATTAAATACTCTTCCGATGGGTACCAAACACTGCTGTATGATTCCTGTTAGACCCTTCGTACGATATAAAGAGGGATTCCTCAGCTCTGGGACATTGTATTTTAACCAAACTTTCAGAATCTATCAAAGGGACCATGATCTATAAACTACATTAATTGTGAAAATATGTAACGAATGAGTCGCACGCTACGACCACATAAACTCTACCGTAAATACGCATACCGCGCCTGCGTGTGCACGCTATTGCGGGTATGCGCTTCCACGGGAGAGCGTACGCACGCGCAGCGCGGACCAGTGTGCGGTGCAAATATGGCAACGTGCATTGAGACATTTTTCTGACTTTGACACAATCCATGGTCCAGGATGTCTTGAAGCCACCCCGGGTGTCGGTTCTTCAATGCATTCGCCTATTGGGAAAAATGTACGGGAGGTTTCATGCTCGGACCTTCCAACTGGACCTCCTGGACAAGTGGTCAGGATCTCCCCTCCACATGCATCAGAGAATTCGTCTGTCGCCAAGGGCGAGGATTTCACTCCTGTGGTGGCTCCATTTGCCTCACCTGCTGGAGGGCCGCAGGTTCGGTATTCAGGACTGGGTCCTGCTAACGACTGATGCGAGCCTCCGGGTCTGGATAGCAGTCACTCAAGGGGTGACCTTCCAGGAAAGATGGTCAAGCCTGGAAACTGGCCTGCCCATCAACATTCTGGAACTAAGAGCCGTCTACAACGGTCTTCTTCAGGCGGCCCCTCTTCTAAGAAACAGGGCCATTCAAGCACAGTCGGACAACATAACAACAGTGGCTTACATAAACCGACAGGGCGGAACGAAGAGCATAGGGCGATATCAGAGGTCATAAGAATACTCCTCTGGACGAAAAAGCATGCGTTGGCGCTGTCAGCCATCTTCATTCCGGGAGTAGACAACTGGGAAGCAGACTTCCTCAGCAGACACCATCTCCATCCGGGAGAGTGGGGCCTCCATCCGGAGGTGTTCAGGGAGGTAACAGATCTTTGGGGTCTACCCCAAATAGAGATGATGGCGTCTCATCTCAACAAGAAGCTTCGGCGTTATTGTTCCAGGTCGAGGGACCCTCAGGCAGTGGCGGTGGACGCCCTGGTGTCTCCATGGGTGTTCCAGTCAGTGTACGTGTTTCCACCACTCCCACTCATCCCAAGAATCCTAAAGCTCATAAGGAGAACAAGGGTTCAAGCGATCCTCATTGCCCGAGACTGGCCAAGACGGGCTTGGTACGCGGAGATATGAACGTTATCTCGTTCATTAATGAACAAGATCGTTCATATCGTGCAGTGATATCGGCCAGTGTGTAGGGCCTATTAGATTTGGGTGGGGTGTATTCAAACTGAAATCTTAATTGCAGTGTAAAAATAAATCAGCCAGTATTTACCCTGCACAGAAACAAAATAACCCACCCAAATCTAACTCTCTCTGCAAATGTTACACAAGCTACACCTGCAGTGCACATGCCCATCTGCTAACAAATTTGCTGCTGCAATCAACTCTGAATAACCCCCTGTATCAGGAATCCAGCGCTTGGGATGCCGGTGGTCAGATAACCGACGGCAGCATCCCAATGCGCAGGATCCCTACACCTGTTGGGTAAGTAGTGTAACCCTAACCTCCCTAACCTTCCCTTCCCTCACCCTGACCCTAAACCCCACCGCCCTGCAACCTAACCCTAGCTCTCCACCCGCATCTAAAAACGAACTAACCCGCAGCCTGACTCCAACCTGCCCCGGCATACTTACAATTGGGATGCCGTCAGTCGAGTTTCCGGCGTCACGATTTTGGTGTCGGTATTGTGGCTGCAGTTATCTCAATCACCAGTATGCTGTTGTGGTAGTGGGACAGAAGCCAAGCCTGTTGGGGCAGAATTCCAGGCGGCATCCAAGAAAATTCAGTGGGTGTTGGAGTAAAAATGGTTTAATAGCTTAAGTATAGCATTTTTACAATTGACACTATTGGTTTTAGCAGCCCCTGACTGCCATAATCTTGTTGTGCCCATAAGATTAATTCTAACTTTCCATTTAATTTTATTCTGGGAGCATTTGTATTTATAAATATCAGGTACAAACATGGAAATTAATCTCTTCCTCTGTTGTACAATGTGATAAAAGTGACAAAAATACCTGGACTTAGCCTAAGGCTATACGGGATGGTGGTGCCAAGGCTGCATTGTCTAGCACTTGGCACTGGTTATTGTGTATAGTTGGCTTCTCAGTAAATGCTGAAGTGCCCGTGTCTTATGGTCCCAAACCATACGTCACACTGTGTGACTGCATGAGTTGGCAGACAAGTAGTGTCCAGTTATCCACTACTAATACTGGACTCAATTCTCCATTATTTATTTTTAACTAGCGTGGGAAGTATTTGAGTGTTGTAATTCAATATAATTTAATTTTGATTACGTCCAGTGGTGATGTGCTGGATTTATGTAATGTCCTGTGCCTTTGCAATGAGTGTAATATGCTGTAATTCTATTCTGATCATATCCAGCAGTCGGGTCACGTGTGTGTGTGTGTGTGTGTGTGTGTGTGTGTGTGTGTGTTTGGAAAGGGGGAAGTATAGAGGGTTATAGAGTTTTAGTATGATGATGTACACTGGTCAAGTCCTATTGTATTGTGGAGTATCCTGTATGTATAATAGAATTGTCTTTCTCATAGTCCGTAGAGGATGCTGGGGTCCACATTAGTACCATGGGGTATAAACGGGTCCACTAGGAGCCACTGGCACTTTAAGAGTTTGAGTATATGGGCTGGCTCCTCCCTCTATGCCCCTCCTACCAGACTCGGTTTAGAAAATGTGCCTGGAGGAGCCGGTCACAGCTAGGGGAGCTCCTAGAGCTTCTTTAGTTTTTTTTTTTTTTTTTTCCCTAAGAGTAGTTAGGCACAGGGAGGCTGCTGGCAACAGCTTCCCTGCTTCATGGGACTAAGGGGGGAGTAGTGTCCGCCCTGCGGGGTTCAACCCATTATCTCTGCTGACAGGACTCACTCCCGCAGCATGCCGCCACCCCCTTGCAGAGCCAGAAGATTCCGGTGGCGAGTGAGTCACCGCCCCCCCTCCCCCCTGCAAGCGGGAAGCCGGTGGGAGCGCAGTACTGACTGCGCTCCGGAGGCTCAGCAGTACATGGTGCGGTGCTGTGAGGGGCGCCCTGAGCCAGCGCCTATACCCTACACTGGTCACAAGCCTGTCAGGGACCTCGGTTACACTGCCAGCAACAATCCTCAGGCCAGTATAAAGAACTGAAGAGCAGGAAGCAGTGCCATGTTCAGGGGGCGGAGCTTCTCAGAGCAGACCCAGCATCGTTCAGCGCCATTTTCCTGCCTGCAGATCCTGTACAGAGACGCTGTACTGCCAAGCAACTCCAGCTATCCTGTGCGGTACCAGGGTGTTGTAGAAGTGGGGGGGAGACTGTGTAAATACTGTGTAGTCTATTAAGGTACCCAGTAAGCGCTAGGTAGTGGTATTATATCTATCTAGGAAAGCGCTGTGTGTGGGTTGGCTCCAATCTCTGTGTCTCTCTGTGGCATGCTTGGGGGGAAACTGTGTCTGACATTTCCCTGTGTGTGTGTGTGTTTGTTGTCTCACATAGCCATGTCTAGGGACTCTGTGTCTTATGCTGTGGAGGACATTTCCTCTCAGGAGGAATCCATTCCATGTGCACAGGAATGTAATGTCTTGTCTTAGATCCCCATTAATGAGACTGAGTGGTTAACCTCTATTAAGGGTATGATCTCTCAGATCTCTACTAGGGTAGCTCATACTGAGACTGAAACTCAGGTTTTAAAGAAGTCTATGGCAGTTTGGTCAGGTTCTGTTCCTATTCCTTCAATATCCCCTAGCATTTACTCACAAAATCGTGCATTTCCCCAGATTACGCAAGATGACATGGATACCGACTCTGACGCGGCAGACGGTGATGGGGATGTGCTGAGGGGGCCGGCATCCCTTGCAAAAGGGGTGCAGCTAATGATTGAGGCCATTAGAGATATGTTAAATATTACTGACACAACACTTGAGCAGGTTGAGGAGGCTTACTTCACAGACAATAAGAAAGCCTCGCTAACCTTCCCTGCGTCTAAAAAATTTAACTCTTTATTTGAAAAATCCTGGGAAAACCCAGAGAAAAAATTCCAGATTCCAAAAAGGATTCTGGTTGCCTTTCCCTTCCCTGAGGAAGATAGTGAAAAAATGGGAAAACCCACCCACAGTTGACGCATCTGTCTCCAGACTGTCTAAAAAGGTGGTTTTACCTGTCCCTGGATCTACCGCGTTAAAAGAATCGGCTGATCTTAAGATTGACACTACGCTCAAATCCATATACACTGCTTCAGGGGTGGCGCTGAGGCCTACTG
Source organism: Pseudophryne corroboree (assembly GCF_028390025.1). Taxonomy (NCBI): domain Eukaryota; kingdom Metazoa; phylum Chordata; class Amphibia; order Anura; family Myobatrachidae; genus Pseudophryne; species Pseudophryne corroboree. The sequence continues at coordinate 150,643,735 of NC_086449.1, forward strand.
TTGCCTGCGCATGGATCTCTAAAGCTATAGTAAAGTGGTCAGCCACATTACTAGAGGATTTGGATTCAATGGATAGAAGTAAAATTGAATTATTTTTACGTAACATACAGGACTCTGCGGGATTCCTGGTGGAATCCATGAAGGACCTGGGTATGCAGACTGCAAGGATATCTTCCTTGTCTGTCTCAGCTCGCAGTTGACTCTGGCTACGCCAATGGTCTGCAGACGCGGAATCCAGGAGAAGTGTGGAGAACCTATCCTACACAGGTCAGGCTCTATTTGGGGAAGTGTTTGATGCTTGGATTTCCACGGCAACCGTGGGTAAGTCAGGTACGCCTTCTACAAAGAAACCTTTTTCTTCATCTGCATCGCAGTCCTTTCGGACCGCTAAAGTCCAAGCCTCCTACCACCTTCTTTAGAGGTGGGCAGGCAAAATCCAAAAAGCCTGCACTCGCAGGCTCCCAGGACCAGAAGCTTGCTTCTGGTACCTCAAAATCCTCAGCATGACTGTGGACCACGCAGCCTGGAGGACGGGCTGGTGGGGGCGAGACTCACACGTTTCAGCCACGTCTGGGTGTCGTCCGGCCTGGATTCCTGGGTACAGTATATTGTGTTCCAGGGGTACAGACTGGAGTTTCAAGAAACCCCACCTCACCGATTCTTTAAATCAGGCTTGCCAGCTTTACTGACTACTGGAAGCTACCCAGAAATTGAAAAAGTCAGAGGTCATTGTCCCAGGCGGTGGAGAAGGCGTTGCTGATACAATCAATGGTCCGGGATGTCCTGAAGCCGGCCCAGGTATAGATTCATCAGTGCATTCGTCTTCTGGGGAAGATTATTGCCTCTTTCGTGGCTCTGCAGTTTGGAAGGTTTCATGCTCGATCCTTCCAATTGGATCTCCTAGACAAGTGGTAGTATCCTAAGGTGCATATGTAAATGAGAACCCATCTGTCGCCGAAAGCAAGGATTTCACTCCTCTGGTGGCTACAAATGCCTCACCTTCTGGAGGGCAGAAGGTTCGGGATTCAGGACTGGATCCTTCTAACCACGGAGGCAAGTCTCCGGGGCTGGGGCGCAGTCACTCAAGGGGAAACCATCCAAGGAAGGTGGTCAAGCCTGGACTTCAGTCTTCCAATAAACATTCTGGAACTAAGAGCCGTGTACAACGGTCTCCTGCAAGCGGCACATCTTCTGAAAGATCAGGCCATTCATGTTCAGTCGGACAATGTAATGACAGTGGCCTACATAAATTGACAAGGTGGAACGAAGAGCAGAGCTGCAATGTCAGAGGTAATAAAATTCATCCTCTGTGCAGAAAAGCACGTGGTGGCGCTGTCAGCAATATTCATTCCGGGAGTGGACAACTGGGAAGCGGACTTCCTCAGTAGACACGATCTCCATCCAGGAGAGTGGGGCCTCCATCCAGAGGTGTTCACGGAGGTGACAAATCTTTGGGGGGTTCCTCAAATAGATATGATGGCCTCCCGCCTCAACATAAAACTTTGAAAGTATTGCTCCAGGTCAAGAGACTTACAAGCAGTGGCGGTGGACACCACGGTAACTCTGTGGGTGTTCCAGTCGGTGTACGTGTTTCCTCCACTTCCACTCATTCCAAGGGTTCTAAAGCTCATAAGGAGAATAAGAGTTCATGCAATCCTCATTTCTCCGGACTGGCCAAGAAGGGCTTGGTACGCGGACTTTCTAGATCTACTGCTAGAAGAGCCGAGGCCTCTTCCTCTTCGGGAGGACCTGCTGCAGCAGGGGCCATTCGCTTATCAAGATTTACCGCGGCTACGTTTGACGGCATGGAGGTTGAACGCCAGATTTTAAATCGGAAGGGCACTCCGAACAAGATTATTCCTACCCTGATACAGGCTAGGAAAGGAGTAACGTCAAAACATTACCATCGCATTTGGAAAAAGTATATTTTGGTGTGAGTCCAAGAAGTTTCCTACGGTGGAGTTTCAACTGGGACGTTTTCTCCTCCTTCTGCAAGCAGGTGTGGATATGGACTGCGGTTGGGATCCGTAAAGGTCCAGATTTCGGCCCTATCCATTTTCTTTCAGAAACAGTTGGCTTCCCTCCCTTAGGTCCAGACTTTATTGAATGGGGTTCTGCACATCCAGCCTCCCTTTGTGTCACCTACGGCACCTGGGATCTTAACGTGGTGTTACAGTTCCTCCAGTCGGATTGGTTCGAACCTCTACCGGAGGTTGAGGTCAAGTTTCTCACGTGGAAGGCTGTCACTCTGTCTAGCTTCTGCTAGACGTGTGTCAGAGTTGGGGGCTTTGTCTTGTAAGAGCCCCTACTTGATCTTCCATGAAGATAGAGCTGAGCTCCGGACACGTCAGCAGTTCCTTCCGAAGGTGTTGTCGGCATTTCATATCAACCAACCTATTGTGGTGCCAGTCGCTACTGACTCCTCAATTTCATCAAAGTCCTTGGATGTTGTGAGGGCTCTGAAAATATATGTGAAGAGGACTGCTCGTCACAGAAAATCGGACACTCTGTATGATCCCAAGAAACTTGTATGTCCTGCTTCTAATCAGACTATCTCTCGCTGGATCGGGTTCACTATCCAGCATGTGTATTCTACGGCAGGATTGCCGTGTCCTACATCTGTCCGACTCTACTCGTAAGGTGGGTTCTTCCTGGGCGGCTTCCCGGGGTGTCTCTGCTTTACAACTTTGCCGAGCGGCTACTTGGTCGGGGTCGAACACGTTTGCTAAGTTTTACAAGTTCGATACTTTGACCAAACTTCAGGTCCTCAGAGGCCAATCAGTTCTGCAGGAGCCTCCGCGCTATCCCTCCCTGGGAGCTTTGGTACATCCCCATGAAACTAATGTGGACACCAGCATCCTCTAGGACGTAAGAGAAAATAAGAATTTACTTACCGATAATTCTATTTCTCGTAGTCCGTAGTGGATGCTGGGAACACCGTAAGGACCATGGGAATAGCGGCTCCGCAGGAGACTGGGCACAAAAGTAAAGCTTTAGGACTACCTGGTGTGCACTGGCTCCTCCCCCTATGACCCTCCTCCAAGCCTCAGTTGAGAATCCAGCCGTGTTGCTGTAACACTTTCTGTGAAAGAGATACGCTGTTCAGCAACTGCTCTCTTGATCTCGCTTTTATGAGGAGATCGTCCAAGTACGGGATAATTGTGACACCTTGCTTCCGCAGGAGCACCATCATTTCCGCCATTACCTTGGTGAAAATCCTCGGGGCCGTTGAGAGACCAAACGGCAACGTCTGAAATTGGTAATGACAATCCTGTACCGCAAATCTTAGGTACGCCTGATGAGGTGGATAAATGGGGACATGAAGGTACGCATCCTTTATGTCCAGTGACACCATAAAATCCCCCCCTTCCAGGCTTGCGATGACCGCTCTTTGCGATTCCATCTTGAACTTGAACCTTTTCAAGTATAGGTTCAGAGATTTTAAATTCAATATGGGTCTGACCGAACCGTCCGGTTTTGGGACTACAAACATGGTCGAATAATAACCCCTTCCCTGTTGAAGGAGGGGAACCTTGACCACCACCTGCTGAAGATACAATTTTTGTATTGCGTTTAACACTATTTCCCTCTCTTGGGGGGAAGATGGTAGGGCCGATTTGAAAATAAGAATTTACTTACCGATAATTCTATTTCTCATAGTCCGTAGTGGATGCTGGGGACTCCGAAAGGACCATGGGGAATAGCGGCTCCGCAGGAGACAGGGCACAAAAAGTAAAGCTTTTCCAGATCAGGTGGTGTGCACTGGCTCCTCCCCCTATGACCCTCCTCCAGACTCCAGTTAGGTACTGTGCCCGGACGAGCGTACACAATAAGGGAGGATTTTGAATCCCGGGTAAGACTCATACCAGCCACACCAATCACACCGTACAACTTGTGATCTAAACCCAGTTAACAGTATGATAACAGAGGAGCCTCTGAAAGATGGCTCCCTAAACAATAACCCGAATTAGTTAACAATAACTATGTACAAGTATTGCAGACAATCCGCACTTGGGATGGGCGCCCAGCATCCACTACGGACTACGAGAAATAGAATTATCGGTAAGTAAATTCTTATTTTCTCTGACGTCCTAGTGGATGCTGGGAACTCCGTAAGGACCATGGGGATTATACCAAAGCTCCCAAACGGGCGGGAGAATGCGGATGACTCTGCAGCACCGAATGAGAGAACTCCAGGTCCTCCTCAGCCAGGGTATCAAATTTGTAGAATTTAGCAAACGTGTTTGCCCCTGACCAAATAGCTGCTCGGCAAAGTTGTAAAGCCGAGACCCCTCGGGCAGCCGCCCAAGATGAGCCCACTTTCCTTGTGGAATGGGCTTTTACAGATTTTGGCTGTGGCAGGCCTGCCACAGAATGTGCAAGCTGAATTGTATTACAAATCCAACGAGCAATAGTCTGCTTAGAAGCAGGAGCACCCAGCTTGTTGGGTGCATACAGGATAAACAGCGAGTCAGATTTTCTGACTCCAGCCGTCCTGAAAACATATATTTCTCTAACGTCCTAAGTGGATGCTGGGGACTCCGTAAGGACCATGGGGAATAGCGGCTCCGCAGGAGACTGGGCACAAAAGTAAAGCTTTAGAACTACCTGGTGTGCACTGGCTCCTCCCCCTATGACCCTCCTCCAAGCCTCAGTTAGATTTTTGTGCCCGAACGAGAAGGGTGCACACTAGGTGGCTCTCCTGAGCTGCTTAGGGAAAAGTTTAGTTTTATTTTCAGTGAGACCTGCTGGCAACAGGCTCACTGCATCGAGGGACTAAGGGGAGAAGAAGCGAACTCACCTGCGTGCAGAGTGGATTGGGCTTCTTAGGCTACTGGACATTAGCTCCAGAGGGACGATCACAGGCCCAGCCATGGATGGGTCCCAGAGCCGCGCCGCCGGCCCCCTTACAGAGCCAGAAGACAGAAGAGGTCCGGAAAATCGGCGGCAGAAGACGTCCTGTCTTCAACAAGGTAGCGCACAGCACTGCAGCTGTGCGCCATTGCTCTCAGCACACTTCACACTCCGGTCACTGAGGGTGCAGGGCGCTGGGGGGGGGCGCCCTGAGACGCAATAAAAACACCTTGGATGGCAAAAAAATGCATCACATATAGCTCCTGGGCTATATGGATGAATTTAACCCCTGCCAGAATACATAGAAAAACAGGAGATAAGGCCGCCGATAAGGGGGCGGAGCCTATATCCTCAGCACACTGGCGCCATTTTCCCTCACAGCTCCGTTGGAGGGAAGCTCCCTGGCTCTCCCCTGCAGTCACTACACTACAGAAAGGGTTAAAAAAGAGAAGGGGGGCACTAATTACGCGCAGTATTAAAGATACAGCAGCTATAAGGGGAAAAACACTTATATAAGGTTATCCCTGTATATATATAGCGCTCTGGTGTGTGCTGGCAAACTCTCCCTCTGTCTCCCCAAAGGGCTAGTGGGGTCCTGTCCTCTATCAGAGCATTCCCTGTGTGTGTGCTGTGTGTCGGTACGTTTGTGTCGACATGTATGAGGAGAAAAATGATGTGGAGACGGAGCAGATTGCCTGTAATAGTGATGTCACCCCCTAGGGGGTCGACACCTGAGTGGATGAACTGTTGGAAGGAATTACGTAACAGTGTCAGCTCTGTATAAAAGACAGTGGTTGACATTAGACAGCCGGCTACTCAGCTTGTGCCTGTCCAGACGTCTCATAGGCCGTCAGGGGCTCTAAAGCGCCCGTTACCTCAGATGGCAGATATAGACGCCGACACGGATACTGACTCCAGTGTCGACGGTGAAGAGACAAATGTGACTTCCAGTAGGGCCACACGTTACATGATTGAGGCAATGAAAAATGTTTTACACATTTCTGATAATATGAGTACCACCAAAAAGGGGTATTATGTTCGGTGAGGAAAAACTACCTGTAGTTTTCCTGAATCTGAGAAATTAAATGAGGTGTGTGATGATGCGTGGTTTTCCCCCGATAACAACTGATAATTTCTAAAATGTTATTGGCATTATATCCTTTCCCGCCAGAGGTTAGGGTGCGTTGGGAAACACCCCCTAGGGTGGATAAAGCGCTCACACGCTTGTAAGAACAAGGGCTCTACCCTCTCCTGAGATGGCCGCCCTTAAGGATCCTGCTGATAGAAAGCAGGAGGGCATCCTAAAAGGTATTTACACACATACTGGTGTTATACTGCGACCAGCAATCGCCTCAGCCTGGATGTGCAGTGCTGGGTTGGCGTGGTCGGATTCCCTGACTGAAAATATTGATACCCTAGATAGGGACAGTATATTATTGCCTATAGAGCATTTAAAAGATGCATTTCTATATATGCGTGATGCACAGCGGAATATTTGCCGACTGGCATCAAGTCTAAGTGCGTTGTCCATTTCTACCAGTAGAGGGTTATGGACACGACAGTGGTCAGGTGATGCGGATTCCAAACGGCATTTGGAAGTATTGCCTTATTAAGGGGAGGAGTTATTTGGGGTCGGTCTTTCAGACCTGGTGGCCACGGCAACAGCTGGGAAATCCACGTTTGTACCCCAGGTCGCCTCTCAACATGAGAAGACGCCGTATTATCAGGCGCAGTCTTTTCGTGGGCAAGCGGGCAAAAGGTTCCTCATTTCTGCCCCGTGACAGAGGGAGAGGAAAAAGGCTGCAGAAATCAGCCAGTTCCCAGGAACAGAAACCCTCTCCCGCCTCTGCCAAGCCCTCAGTATGACGCTGGGGCTTTACAAGCAGAATCGGGCACGGTGGGGGCCCGTCTCAATGAATTTCAGCGCGCAGTGGGCTCACTCGCAAGTAGACCCCTGGATCCTTCAGGTGATATCTCAGGGGTACAAATTGGAATTCGAGACGTCTCCCCCTCGCCGTTTCCTAAAGTCGGCTTTACCGATGTCTCCTTCTGACAGGGAGACAGTTTTGGAAGCCATTCACAAGCTGTATTCCCAGCAGGTGATAATCAAGGTACCCCTCCTGCAACAGGGAACGGGGTATTATTCCACACTGTTGTGGTACCGAAGCCGGACGGCTCGGTGAGACCGATTCTAAATCTAAAATCTTTGAACACTTACATACAGAGGTTCAAATTCAAGATTGAGTCACTCAGAGCAGTGATTGCGAACCTGGAAGAAGAGGACTACATGATGTCTCGGTACATCAAGGATGCTTACCTTCATGTCCCAATTTACCCTTCTCACCAAGGGTACCTCAGGTTTATGGTACAGAACTGTCACTATCAGTTTCAGACGCTGCCGTATGGATGGTCCACGGCACCCCGGGTCTTTACCAAGGTAATGGCCGAAATGATGATACTCCTTCAAAGGAAGGGAATTTTAGTTATCCCTTACTTGGACGATTCCCTGATAAGGGTAAGATCCAGGGAACAGTTGGAGGTCGGTGTAGCACTATCTCAGGTAGTGTTGCGGCAGCACGATTGGATTCTCAATATTCCAAAATCGCAGCTGATTCCGACGACTCGTCTTCTGTTCTTAGGGATGATCCTGGACACAGTTCAGAAAAAGGTGTTTCTCCCGGAGGAGAAAGTCAGGGAGTTATCCGAGCTAGTCGGGAACCTCCTATAACCGAGCCAAGTCTCAGTACATCAATGAGATGGTTCTGGAAAAAATGGTGGCTTCCTATGAAGCAATCCCATGCGGCAGATTCCACGCAAGAACTTTCCAGTGGGACCTGCTGGACAAATGGTCTGGGTCGCATCTTCAGATGCATCAGCGGATAACCCTGTCACCAAGCACAAGGGTGTCTCTCCTGTGGTGGTTGCAGAGTGCTCATCTTCTAGAGGGCCGCACATTCAGGACTGGGTCCTGGTGACCACGGATGCCAGCCTGCGAGGCTGGGGAGCAGTCACACAGGGAAGGAATTTCCAGAGCTTATGGTCAAGCCTGGAGACATCACTTCACATAAATATCCTGAAGCTAAGGGCCATTTACAATGCTCTAAGCTCAGCAAGACCTCTGCTTCAAGGTCACCCGGAGTTGATCCATTCGGACAACATCACGGCAGTCACCCACGTAAACAGACAGGGTGACACAAGAAGCAGAAGGGCAATGGCAGAAGCTGCAAGGATTCTTCGCTGGGCGGAAAATCATGTGATAGCACTGTCAGCAGTATTCATTCCGGGAGTGGACAACTGGGAAGCAGACTTCCTCAGCAGACACGACCTCCACCCGGGAGAGTGGGGACTTCACCCAGAAGTCTTCCACATGTTTATAAAACTCGACAAGTATTGCGCCAGGTCAAGGGACCCTCAGGCAATAGCTGTAGACGCTCTGGTAACACAGTGGGTGTACCAGTCAGTGTATGTGTTCCCTCCTCTGCCTCTCATAACCAAGGTACTGAGAATTATAAGATGGAGAGGAGTAAGCACTATATTCGTGGCTCCAGATTGGCCAAGAAGGACTTGGTAACCGGAACTTCAAGAGATGCTCACGGAGGATCCGTGGCCTCTACCTCTAAGAAGGGACCTGCTCCAGCAAGGACCCTGTCTGTTCCAAGACTTACCGCGGCTGCGTTTAACGGCAGGGCGGTTGAACGCCGGATCCTGAAGGAAAAAGGCATTCCGGATGAAGTCATCCCTATCCTGATCAAAGCCAGGAAAGATATAACCGCAAAACATTATCACCGCATTTGGCGAAAATATGTTGCGTGGTGCGAGGCCAGTAAGGCCCCGACGGAGGAATTTTAAACTAGATCGATTCCTACATTTCCTGCAAACAGGAGTGTCTATGGGCCTGAAATGGGGGTCCATTAAGGTTCAAATTTCGGCCCTGTCAATTTTCTTCCAAAAAGAACTAGCTTCAGTCCCTGAAGTTCAGACGTTTGTGAAAGGAGTACTGTATATACAGCCTCCTTTTGTGCCTCCAGTGGCACCTTGGGATCTAAATGTAGTTTTTGGGTTCCAAAAGTCACATTGGTTTGAACCACTTAAATATGTGGAGTTAAAATATCTCACATGGAAAGTGGTCATGCTGTTGGCCCTGGCCTGGGCCAGGTGCGTGTCAGAATTGGCGGCTTTATCCTGTAAAAGCCCTCATCTGATTTTCCATTCGGACAGGGCGGAATTGAGGACTTGTCCTCAGTTTCTCCCTAAGGTGGTTTTCAGCGTTTCACCTGAATCAACCTATTGTGGTGCCTGCGGCTACTAGGGACTTGGAGGACTCCAAGTTGCTAGACGTTGTCAGAGCCCTGGAAATATAGGTTTCCAGGACGGCTGGAGTCAGAAAATCTGACTCGTTGTTTATTCTGTATGCACCCAACAAGCTGGGTGCTCCTGCTTCTAAGCAGACTATTGCTCGTTGGATTTGTAGTACAATTCAGCTTGCACATTCTGTGGCAGGCCTGCCACAGCCAAAATCTGTAAAAGCCCATTCCACAAGGAAGGTGGGCTCATCTTGGGCGGCTGCCCGAGGGGTCTCGGCTTTACAACTTTGCCGAGCAGCTACTTGGTCAGGAGCAAATACGTTTGTAAAATTCTACAAATTTGATACCCTGGCTGAGGAGGACCGGGAGTTCTCTCATTTGGTGCTGCAGAGTCATCCGCACTCTCCCGCCCGTTTGGGAGCTTTGGTATAATCCCCATGGTCCTTACGGAGTCCCCAGCATCCACTTAGGACGTCAGAGAAAATAAGAATTTACTTACCGATAATTCTATTTCTCGTAGTCCGTAGTGGATGCTGGGCGCCCATCCCAAGTGCGGATTGTCTGCAATACTGGTACATAGTTATTGTTACCAAAAAATCGGGTTATTGCTGTAGTGAGCCATCTTTTCTAGAGGCTCCTCTGTTATCATGCTGTTAACTGGGTTTAGATCACAAGTTATATGGTGTGATTGGTGTGGCTGGTATGAGTCTTACCCGGGATTCAAAATCCTTCCTTATTGTGTACGCTCGTCCGGGCACAGTATCCTAACTGAGGCTTGGAGGAGGGTCATAGGGGGAGGAGCCAGTGCACACCAGGTAGTTCTAAAGCTTTACTTTTGTGCCCAGTCTCCTGCGGAGCCGCTATTCCCCATGGTCCTTACGGAGTCCCCAGCATCCACTACGGACTACGAGAAATAGAATTATCGGTAAGTAAATTCTTATTTTTCAGGGCCCTGACTATGTCCAACAACTTGGAGTCCTCCAAGTCACTAGTAGCCGCAGGTACCACAATAGGTTGGTCCAGATGAAACGCTGAAACCACCTTAGGGAGAAAATGAGGACGAGTCCTCAATTCCGCCCTGTCTGAATGGAAGATCAAATAAGGGCTTTTACAGGATAAAGCCGCCAATTCTGACACGCGCCTGGCCTAGGCCAGGGCCAACAGCATGACCACTTTCCATGTGAGATATTTTAACTCCACAGATTCAAGTGGTTCAAACCATTGTGACTTTAGGAACCCCAAAACTACATTGAGATCCCAAGGTGCCACTGGAGGCACAAAAGGAGACTGTATATGCAGTACCCCTTTTACAAACGTCTGAACTTCAGGAACTGAAGCTAGTTCTTTCTGGAAGTAAATTGACAGGGCCGAAATTTGAACCTTAATGGACCCCAATTTTAGGCCCATAGACACTCCTGTTTGCAGGAAATGCAGGAATCGACCTAGTTGAAATTCCTCCATCGGGGCCTTACTGGCCTCGCACCATGCAACATATTTTCGCCTAATGCGGTGATAATGCTTTGCGGTTACATCCTTCCTGGCTTTGATCAGGGTAGGGATGACTTCATCCGGAATGCCTTTTTCCTTCAGGATCCGGCGTTCAACCGCCCTGCCGTCAAACGCAGCCGCGGTAAGTCTTGGAATAGATAGGGTCCTTGATGGAGCAGGTCCCTTCTTAGAGGTAGAGGCCACGGGTCCTCCGTGAGCATCTCTTGAAGTTCCGGGTACCAAGTCCTTCTTGGCCAATCCGGAGCCACGAGTATAGTTCTTACTCCCCTCCGTCTTATAATTCTCAATACTTTTGGTAAGAGAGGAAGAGGAGGGAACCCATACACTGACTGGTACACCCACGGTGTTACCAGAGCGTCCACAGCTATTGCCTGAGGGTCCCTTGACCTGGCGTAATACCTGTCCAATTTTTTGTTTAGGCGAGACGCCATCATGTCCACCTTTGGTTTTTCCCAACGGTTTACAATCATGTGAAAGACTTCTGCTGAGGAAGTGTGTTTCCCAGTTGTCCACTCCCGGAATGAACACTGCTGACAATGCTATCACATGATTTTCCGCCCAGCGAAAAATCCTTGCAGCTTCTCTACGTGGGCGACTGCCGTGATGTTGTCCGACTGGATCAGCACCGGCTGACCTTGAAGCAGAGGTCTTGCTTGGCTTAGGGCATTGTAAATGGCCCTTAGCTCCAAGATATTTATGTGAAGTGATGTCTCCAGGCTTGACCGCAAGCCCTGGAAATTTCTTCCCTGTGTGACTGCTCCGAAGCCTCGCAGGCTGGCATCCGTGGTCACCAGGACCCAGTCCTGAATGCCGAATCTGCGCCCTCTAGAAGATGAGCACTCTGCAACCACCACAGGAGAGACACCCTTGTCTTTGGTGACAGGGTTATCCGCTGATGCATCTGAAGATGCGATCCGGACCACTTTTCCAGCAGGTCACACTGGAAAGTTCTTGCGTGGAATCTGCCGAATGGAATTGCTTCGTAGGAAGCCACCATTTTTCCCAGGACCCTTGTGCACTGCTGCACTGACACTTGGTCTGGTTTTAGGAGGTTTCTGACTAGTTCGGATAACTCCCTGGCTTTCTCCTCCTGGAGAAACACCTTTTTCTGGACTGTGTCCAAGATCATCCTTAGGAATAGAAGACGTGTCGTCGGGATCAGCTGCGATTTTGGAATATTAAGAATCCAACCGTGCTGCCGCAACACTACTTGAGATAGTGCTACCCCGACTACCAATCGTTCCCTGGATCTTGCCCTTATCCGGAGATCGTCCAAGTAAGGGATAATTAAAACTCCCTTCCTTCGAAGGAGTATCATCATTTCGGCCATTACTTTGGTAAAGACCCGGGGTGCCGTGGACAAACCAAACGGCAGCGTCTGAAACTGATAGTGACAGTTCTGTACCACAAACCTGAGGTACCCTTGGTGAGAAGGGTAAATTGGGACATGGAGATAAGCATCCTTGATGTCCAGAGACACCATATAATCCCCTTCTTCCAGGTTTGCCATCACCGCTCTGAGTGACTCCATCTTGAATTTGAACCTTTGTATGTAAGTGTTCAAGGATTTCAGATTTAAATTAGGTCTCACCGAGCCGTCCGGCGTCGGTACCACAAACAGCGTGGAATAATACCCCTTTCCCTGTTGTAGGAGGGGTACCTTGATTATCACCTGCTGGGAATACAGCTTGTGAATGGCTTCCCATACCGCCTCCCTGTCGGAGGGAGACGTCGGTAAAGCAGACTTTAGGAAAACGGCGAAGGGGAGACGTCTCGAATTCCAATTTGTACCCCTGAGATACCACCTGAAGGATCCAGGGGTCCCCTGTGAGTGAGCCCACTGCACGCTGAAATTTTTGAGACGGGCCCCCACCGTGCCTGAGTCCGCTTGTAAAGCCCCAGCGTCATGCTGAGGACTTGGCAGAAAACGGGAGAGGGCTTCTGTTCCTGGGAACTGGCTGTTTGCTGCAGCCTTTTTCCTCTCCCTCTGCCACGGGGCAGAAATGAGGAGCCTTTTGCCCGCTTGCCCTTATGGGCCCCAAAGGACTGCGCCTGATAATACGGCGTCTTCTTATGTTAAGAGGCTACCTGGGGTAAAAATGTGGATTTTCCAGCCGTTGCCGTGGCCACCAGGTCTGTTAGACCTACCCCAAATAACTCCTCCCTTTTATAAGGCGATACTTCCATATGCCTTTTGGAATCAGCATCACCTGACCACTGTCTTGTCCATAACCCTCTTCTGGCAGAAATGGACAGCGCACTTACTCTTGATGCCAGTCGGCAAATATCCCTCTGTGCATCACGCATATATAGAAATGCATCTTTTAAATGCTCTATAGTCAGTAATATACTGTCCCTATCTAGGGTATCAATATTGTCAGTCAGGGAATCCGACCAAGCCACCCCAGCACTGCACATCCAGGCTGAGGCGATTGCTGGTCGCAGTATCACACCCGTGTGAGTGTATATACATTTTAGGATATTTTCCTGCTTTCTGTCAGCAGGTTCCTTAAGGGCGGCCGTATCCGGGGACGGTAGTGCCACCTGTTTAGACAAGCGTGTGAGCGCTTTATTCACCCTAGGGGGTGTTTCCCAACGTGCCCTATTCTCTGGCGGGAAGGGGTATGATGCTAATAACTTTTTAGGAATTAACAGTTTTTATCGGGGGAAACCCACGCATCATCACACACTTCATTTAATTCCTCAGATGCAGGAAAAACTACAGGCAGTTTTTTCTCACCCAACATAATACCCTTTTTAGTGGTACTGGTATTATCAGAAATGTGTAAAAACATTTTCCATAGCCTCAATCATGTAACGTGTAGCCCTACTGGAAGTCACATTCGTCTCTTAATCGTCGACACTGGAGTCAGTATCCGTGTCGGCGTCTGTATCTGCCATCTGCGGTAACGGGCGTTTTAGAGCCCCTGATGGCTTTTGAGACACCTGGACAGGCACAGGCTGAGTCGCCGGCTGTCTCATGTCATCAATCTTTTGTAAAGAGCTGACTCACATAATTCCTTCCATAAGCTCATCCACTCAGATGTCGACTCCCTAGGGGGTGACATCTCTGTTACAGGCAATTGCTCCGCCTCCACCTCATTTTCCTCCTCATACATGTCGACACAACGTACCGACACAGCACACACACAGGGAATGCTCTGATAGAGGACAGGACCCCACTAGCCCTTTGGGGAGACAGAGGGAGAGTATGCCAGCACACACCAGAGCGCTATATATATATACAGGGATAACCTTATATAAGTGTTTTTCCCCTTATAGGTGCTGTATTGTTATACTGCGCCTAATTAGTGCCCCCCTCTCTTTTTTAACCCCTTTCTGTAGTGTAGTAACTGCAGGGGAGAGCCAGGGAGCTTCCCTCCAACGGAGCTGTGAGAGAAAATGGCGCCAGTGTGCTGAGGAGATAGGCTCCGCCCCCTTCTCGGCGGCCTTTTCTCCCGTTTTTCTGTGGAATCTGGCAGGGGTTAAAATTCATCCATATAGCCCTGGGGGCTATATGTGATGTATTTTCGCCAGCCAAGGTGTTTTTATTGCTGCTCAGGGCGCCCCCCCCTAGCGCCCTGCACCCTCAGTGACCGAAGTGTGAAGTGTGCTGAGGAGCAATGGCGCACAGCTGCAGTGCTGTGCGCTACCTTGGTGAAGACAGGATGTCTTCTGCCGCCGATTTTCCGGACCTCTTCTTGCTTCTGGCTCTGTAAGGGGGCCGGCGGCGCGGCTCTGGGACCGGACTCCGAGGCTGGGCCTGTGTTCGGTCCCTCTGGAGCTAATGGTGTCCAGTAGCCTAAGAAGCCCAATCCACTCTGCACGCAGGTGAGTTCGCTTCTTCTCCCCTTAGTCCCTCGATGCAGTGAGCCTGTTGCCAGCAGGTCTCACTGAAAATAAAAAACCTAAAACTAAACTTTCACTAAGAAGCTCAGGAGAGCCCCTAGTGTGCATCCTTCTCGGCCGGGCACAAAAATCTAACTGAGGCTTGGAGGAGGGGCATAGAGGGAGGAGCCAGCCCACACTCTCAAACTCTTAAAATGCCAGTGGCTCCTAGTGGACCCGTCTATACCCCATGGTATTAACGTGGACCCCAGCATCCTCTACGGACTACGAGAAAAGGATTTACCGGTAGGTAATTAAAATTCTATTTTTAGTTGCGTCCAGAGGTCAGGACATTGTAGGAAGTATAGTGTACTATGGGCCCGATTCAGAGATGAACGCAAATGCCTTCGCAGTTGACTAAAGGGTTATTCAAACTGCACTTTTCGCATGTTTTTAGGTCAAATTTACATTCAACCTGTTCAATGCCCGTGGCGTTTTTCTGACTGGTCAAAAAAATCCAGCACTCGCGGAAACTACGTGTATCGGCGACTTTGCCGTTGATGCACTTGTTTTGGCAAATTCTCAGGCATTTTCACCCATTTTCGTCGCAATTTTAACCTTTGCCGATTAGACAAAAGAAAAAGTGAAAAGGCATGGGCGAAAATGGCTGCAATTGAATACCCTGTGTCTAATTAGTGCCATTTTTTTGACCAGTCGAAAAAAATGGCACTTAAATGAATTCCCCCCCTAAAGATGTTTGAAAACAGACCCTAATTAGTATCTTCTTTGCTCCTCTTCCCTCTCCCTTTACAAATACGGCTACCACTGGGACTTTCTGGCTGTGCTGAGGATGCACACTGGGTCTGCAATGCATACCAGGATGGTCTCTGCACACATGCTCAGAATAGCTACAAATCCCATGTATAACTAGCAACCACCAGGTTAGCATATCTGGTTGCCAGTGGTCTGACTGGCCAGGTGCCTTGGGCTGACAGCGCTGACTGTATGTCGCCCCTCTTCCTGGAGCTGCAGCATCAGTAAGTGGGCATGGCTGTGACTGTATGGAACAGGGGGTGATCGCTCCCTGTGGATCCCTCACTACTGGAAAGGTGGAGGCTAAGAGCACCCTGAACAGAATTAAATCACCAGGCGACTGCTAGGACAATGTTAATTTCATAGCATATCATGCTGGATTTATCCACGTAAATTCTTGTGACCTTCTACACTCAATTTAATTTTACTGTCGGTGTTAGTGACATTGTGGCTTTCATATTTCTCTTACGTCTTAGGGGATACTGGGAATCCTTTTAGTACCATGGGGTATAGACTGGTCCACTAGGAGCCATGGGCACTATAGACGTTTGATTAGGTGTGCTTGCTCCTCCCTCTATGCCCCCCCCTACCAGACTCAGTTTAGAAAATGTGCCCGGAGGAGCTAATCACGTCTCTGGAAGCTCCTGAAGAGTTTTCTGCGTTTATTTTCTAAGTTTGTTATTTTCAGGTAGGACTGGATGGCACCAGCCTGCCTGCTTCGTGGGACTTAACGGGGGAAACGGCCCAACCTCTGTCAGGGTTAATGGTCCCGTTCCCCGCTGACAGGGCGCTAGCTCCTGAGGAACTATTCGCAAGCCCCACCACGGCGAGCGTACATTCCCGCAGCACGCCGCCACCCCTAACAGAGCCAGAAGAATGAAGAGTGGTAAGTACTAAGCCGGTGACCCGCTATTATGGCAGCATGAGTGTACGGAGACGGAAACAGGGCGGACTGCGTCTCCCGACTGTGTACGGACGCAGACGTTGAACAGTGGACACAGTACCCAGACTGGGAACAAAGCCATAGAAGGAGTCGGTCTTCATTTTATGCACATAGACACATAAAGCCAGTATAAAAAAGAGCGGGAAGACCGAGCACCATTGAATGGGCAGGGGTTCGCTATGAGCGGATCCAGCAGCTCACAGGCACCATTGTCCCTACTGCAGCTGACACAGACGCTGGCTGACAGGGACGCGCAGCTCCTCCGGAGAGACCCCATATGACCTCAGCGGTACCAGGGGTTCATAGCATGGGGGAAATGATTATTAGTGTACTAAGTCCCTAATCTAGGTACTTAGCCTGCAACCTGGCTAAGCTTGGCATTAGCGATTAGGGCGCAGTGTGCTGGTTCCATACTCTCTCTGTGTCTCCCTGGAAGGGCTCTTTGTAGGTCAATTGTGCATTTAACCTTTTCCTATATGTGTGTGTGTGTGTGTGTGTGTGTGTGTGTGCTGTCACTGTTACAGTATGTCAGGCAAAGAGTGTGTTTCATGTAAGGCACAGTGTTCCTCTTCTCCAGGGGGTTCACTAGTGTGTACTCAGTGTAGTATCCCTTCCCAGGCTAGCGAGGCAGAACCAGCATGGCTGGACTTCATTAGGGGAATGATTTCCGCCATTTCTACTAAGTTATCTTGTAATGAGAAAGAGACGCAATACTTAAGACAGTCTATGACTGAGTTTGTGAAAAAAGACTCCGTACCCAAACCAGCGTCTCAGTCCCCTGCCATTTGTCCGCAAAAACGTACTTTGGCCCATATCCTGCAGTCTGAGTCGGATGATGAGGTGTCAGAAATGGAGGTGGGGAGGGTACTCTGTCGCAGGGAATAGAGGCTCTCATAGAAGCTATCAGAGATGTTTTGAATATCACTCATAAGGTGACAGAAGACAGTGAAGAATCTTATGTTAATATAAAGTAGAAATCATCAGCCACTTTTCCTGTGTCAAAGAACACAGATAAGCTAAATGGTCGGGTAACCTAATAGCGGGGTTAGATACCTTGCCTCAAGGGGAGATTGTTTTGCTCCTGCAACATATACAGGACTTTGCAAACTTTATGGTGGAAGCCATAAAAGAAATAGGCTTGCTTAATGCATGCACTACAGCTATGACAGTGTCTGCACGCATGGGTTTATTGCTACGCCAATGGACTGCGGATGCGGACTCCAGGAAAGCATTGGAAGGCCTACCTTTCACAGGCGAGGCCTTATTTGGAGATGAACTAGACAAATGGATCTCCAAAGCTACTGCGGGTAAGTCTACATACCTTCCTTCTGCAGCTCCCCCAGCTAGGAAGGCCTACTCAGGACCCAATTTACAGTCCTTTCAGACTGCCAAGTTTAGGGGCAAGCCCAGAGGTTCTTCTACCGCCACCAGAGACGCTAGAGGTAAACCACACAAACCAGCAACTGCCGGTTCACAGGAACAGGGCTCAGGCTCTGCTTCCTCAAAACCTTAAGCATGATGGTGGACCGCAATGCCTGGAAGACTGGCAGGTGGGAGCCCGGCTAAAATTCTTCAGTCACATCTGGACAAGATCGTGCCAGGATCCCTGGGTCATAGATCTTATATCCCAGGGCTACAGACTGGAGTTCCAGGAGCTCCCACCTCACAGATTCTTCAAATCAGGCTTACCAGTTTCACAAGTGGCAAGTATAACCTTACAGGATACCATTCAAAAACTGGTACAGAACCAGGTCATTGTTCCAGTTCAGCCTCATCTACAAAACAAGGGGTACTATTCCAGCTTGTTTGTAGTATCGAAGCCGGACGGTTCGGTAAGACCGATTCTGAACCTCAAGTCGTTGAACCCATACTTACCAGTGTTCAAACTCAAGATTGAGTCTCTGAGTGGTGATCTCAGGTCTGGAGGAGGGAGAATTCCTAGTATCTCTGGATATCAAGGATGCGTACCTTCATATTCTGATCTGGCCGCCTCATCAGCCTTATCTATGGTTTGCACTGCAGGACTGTCACTACCAGTTCCAGGCCCTGCCATTTGGTCTCTCCACGGCACCGAGGGTGTTCGCCAAAGTGATGACAGAGATGATGTTTCTACTCCGCAAACAGGGAGTGAACATAATTCCATACCTGGATGATCTTCTGATAAAAGCACCGTCTAGGGAGTGGTTGTTGGACAGCATTGTCCTCTCAACCAGACTACTCCTGGATCACGGGTGGATTCTGAACATACCAAAATCTCACCTAAATCCAACACAGAGGCTTCCTTTCCTGGGAATGATACTGGACACAGAGTCTCAGAAAGTGTTCCTTCCCTTGGCGAAGGCAATGGTAATCCAGTCGATGGTTCGGGTGGTCCTGAAGACGACCCTGATCTCGGTGCATCGTTCAATTCTCAGACTCTATATGGCAAACATCGCATAAAGGATTGCACTAACCGTAACGCATGAGGAGCTCTCCACTACAGATTCCGGAGCACAATACCCTCTAACGGTAACTAGTCCATTCATTGGACCTTGCCTAAATTCTGAGACTATTGCATAAGCTGGACTATAATGTTATAGGGGAAATACATCAGGAACGGTCACTGCTTATATCTCCACAAAGTCCTATTTCAACACCTGGCAAATTGGGAAGTCCCTTAAGATGTTTTTTACATTCTAGCAATTGTATTATTTAATACTTTATACATGTGCATATTTTAATAACATTATTTTTATATATCTATTGTGCAATTTTAGGAATAAATTTGTTTTATTAATTATACCATTAGTGTTGTATTCATCAAACCTAGCGCAGTCACAATATCCCTCTTTTTTCACCCAGGGGGTACAGTTTCAGGGACAGGAAGTCATCCTTCCAATAAACATCCTGGAACTCAGAGCTATCTACAATGCCCTTCTGCAGGCCTCATCTCTGCTTCAGAATCAGGCCATTCAAGTCCAGTCGGACAATGTGACAGCGGTAACGTACATAAACCGACAGGGCGGAATGAAAAGCAGAGCCGCAATGTCAGAGGTGTCAAGAATTCTCCTCTGGGCGGAAAAACGCGCTGTGGTGTTGTCGGCAGTCTTCATTCACGGAGTAGACAACTGGGAAGCAGACTTCCTCGGCAGACACGACCTGCACCCGGGGGAGTGGGGCCTTCACCCGGAGGTGTTCCGGTGGTTGACACGTCGGTGGGGATATCCACAAATCGACATGATGGCCTCTCGACTCAACAAGAAGCTCAAGCGATATTGTTCCAGGTCGAGAGACCCACAAGCAGTGGGTGTACGTGTTTCCTCCACTTCCTCTGATCCCAAGAATTCTAAAAAGAATAAAAAGGGAAAAGGTTCAAGCAGCCCTCATTGCTCCGGACTGACCAAGAAGGGCCTGGTACGCAGATCTTCTCGAGATGCTGCTCGAAGATCTGTGGCCTCTTCCTCTTCGCGAGGATCTTCTGCAACAAGGCCCGTTCGTCTACCAAGACTTACCGCGGCTACGTTTAACGGCATGGAAGTTGAATGGCTGATTCTAGCCAGGAGAGGGATTCCTGACAAATTCATCCCAACTATGATCCAAGCCAGGAAGGGGGTAACGTCTAAACATTACCACCGTATCTGAAAGAAATATTTTCTTGGTGTGAGAGCAGACAATATTCTGCGGTGAAATTTCATCTGGGGCGTTTCCTGCTTTTTTCTGCAGTTGGGAATGTGGATGTGGGCCTACGTCTGGGATCCATAAAAGTCCAGTTTTCGGCCTTTGTCTATTTACTTTCAGAAACAATTGGCTTCTCTTCCTGAGGTCCAGACGTTCTTAAATGGTGTTTTGCCCATCCAACCTCCCTCTGTGCCTCCCACAGCACCTTGGGATCTCAATTTGGTGCTGCAGTTCCTCCATTCGGACTGGCTTGAACCTTTACAGGAGGTAGACGTAAAGTACCTTACGTGGAAGACACACTGTTGGCCTTGGCTTCAGCAAGACGTGTGTCGGAGTTGGGGGCGTTTTCTTACAAGAGCCCCTACCTGATTTTCCATGAGGACAGAGTTGAACTCAGGACTAGTCAGCAATTTCTATTGTGGTTCCGGTGGTTTCGGACACTTCTACTACTTCAAAGTCTTTGGATGTTGTGAGGGCTTTGAAGGTGTATGTAAAGAGAACAGCTCGTCAGAGGAAATCGGACTTGCTGTTCGTTCTGTATGATCACAATAAAATTGAGTGTCCTGCTTCAAAGCAGTCAATTGCATGCTCGATTAGGCTCTCTATCCAGCATGCTTATTCCACGGCAGGCTTGCCGGTTCCAAAATCTGTACAGGCCCACTCTACTAGGTCGGTGGGTTCTTCTTGGGCGGCTGCCCGGGGTGTTTCTCTGCTTTACAGCTCTGCCGAGCAGCTACTTGGTCAGGTTTCTACACGTTTGCTAAGTTTTACAAGTTCAATACTTTGGCCTCTGAGGACCTTCAGTTTGGTCAATCAGTTCTGCAGGAACCTCGGCACTCTCCCACCCGGTTTGGGAGCTTTTGTACTTCCCCATGGTACTAAATGGATTCCCAGTATCCCCTAGTAGACGTAAGAGAACATAGGATTTTAATTACCTACCAGTAAATCCTTTTCTCGTAGTCCGTAGGGGATAGTGGGCGCCCGCCTGGTACTTCGTTCTTCCTGCACTGTTACTTGGTTAAGTAATGTTGTTTGGTTCAGCTGTTGCTGTTCCTGTTTACAAGTTTTGGTTAGCATGGCTTTCCTCTTGTTATGGTTGTGCTGGTTCGAAATCTCACCACTTTCTTTTTCTATATCCTTCTCTCGAAGTATGTCCGTCTCCTCGGGCACAGTTTCCTAGACTGAGTCTGGTAGGAGGGGCATAGAGGGAGGAGCCAGCACACCTAATCAAACTTCTATAGTGCCCATGGCTCCTAGTGGACCCGTCTATACCCCATGGTACTAAATGGATTCCCAGTATGCCCTACGGACTACGAGAAAAGGATTTACCTGTAGGTAATTAAAATCCTATTTTTTCATCCCTATTATTTTCATAGAAATCTATTTGTACAAATACTATGTATGTTTAATTAATTGTTTAAACATTTTTGTACTGTGAGCATTGGAAATTTTATTTCGTATGAAATCTCCTTTAATTTAGCCTGGTCTTTGTGGTTCTTACTCGGACTCATAACCTGGGATCCGTATGGTACATGCTACATACATATGTGTAACATTATTGCTAAATAGAATAATTGATAATTGTGTGGAAGTAAAATTCAAGGGCTACTTAACCATTAATGGTGGCAGCTAAGTGTGTATTAATTGTGGTTATGGTCATGTCAGCACTCCCAATCAGTGGTTTCAGATTGCTGTATCTGGGAACCGGCTGGATCCATGACAGGTGTTAGTAACCAGCACTGCTGGCACAACAGCTAGTAACCTAGAGAATGACCTCTAAAATACTAGTTATTTTATGATTCTATTGAATGGTCATTTGATGCCTAGTTTTTAAAAACGGGTATACAGTGGTTATACATAAAGAACACATAATATACCTGTTTGTTTTGGGTTATTGACCAGTATATCAAATTAGATTGAATTCAGAGCAGTTCTGTGTTATGCTGTAATATTTTACAAGATAGAAGTGGGTGTTTTCATTTCATATAAAGCTTTTTTTGGCACTGCAGTCCTCCCATAACTGTTTCACAGCTGCCTCACATCTCTACTATACTGTTTAGGTGGCCATCCACTACTCAGACTTGTCTCAACTGCAGATCACATCAAATTTCTCTTGAACTCTTTCGGGAGCGTCCCGAGAATCGGATCGGACCCTGGCTTTAATTTTCACTACATTCACTTCAGATATATCTGATACAATATATCATGTGCCAGATCGCATCAGATATATCTGGTGCACACATGCTACATGTGATTGATCTGATGCTGCTGTTGCTGCCGCCGTGTCCTGTGGTGGTTGGGAGTGGCCAGGGAGATACCAGTCAAGTGACGCTTCAGATGAGTCTGATCAGATACGTCTGAAGTAAAAAAAACACTCCGATGTACACCTGATTTCTTCAGATTCAGATAAATAGTTGGGGCAGCCACAAAGATCTGTAGTTCAGACATATCTGACTCGGGACTGTGCATCGGATTGGAAGAGCCATCCGATGTGACACTTTTCTCTAACGTCCTAGAGGATGCTGGGGACTCCGTAAGGACCATGGAGATAGACGGGCTCCGCAGGAGACATGGGCACTTTAAGAAAGAATTTAGTTCCTGGTGTGCACTGGCTCCTCCCTCTATGCCCCTCCTCCAGACCTCAGTTTGATACTGTGCCCAGACGAGCTGGGTGCTTTTCAGTGAGCTCTCCTGAGTTTAATGATAGAAAGTATTTTGTTAGGTTTTTTATTTTCAGGGAACTCTGCTGGCAACAGACTCCCTGCTTCGAGGGACTGAGGGGAGAGAAGCAGCCCTACTCTCTGAAGCTAGGTCCTGCTTCTTAGGCTACTGGACACCATTAGCTCCAGAGGGATTGGTACGCAGGATCTCACCCTCGCCGTCCGTCCCAGAGCCGCGCCGCCGTCCCCCTCGCAGAGCCGGAAGATAGAAGCCGGGTAAGTATGAGAAGAAAAGAAGACTTTACAGGCGGCAGAAAACTTTGTGATCTTCACTAGAGGTAACGCACAGCACTGCAGCTGTGCGCCATTGCTCCACACACCTCACATACTACGGTCACTGTAAGGGTGCAGGGCGCAGGGGGGGGCGCCCTGTGCAGCATTTGGGACCTCATATTGGCAAAAAGAACACATATATACAGCTGGGCACTGTATATATGTATGAGCCCCCGCCAAAATTACTGTTTAAGCGGGACAGAAGCCTGCCGCCGAGGGGGCAGGGCTTCTCCCTCAGCACTCACCAGCGCCATTTTTTCTCCACAGCACCGCTGAGAGGAAGCTCCCCGGGCTCTTCCCTGCTGGTACACGGTAGAAGAGGGTTGAAAAGAGAGGGGGGGGGGCACATAATTAGGCGCAAAAACTATAACAAACAGCAGCTACCTGGTTAACATTAAGTTACTGTGTTTTTCCTGGGATATTATAGCGCTGGGGTGTGTGCTGGCATACTCTCTCTCTGTCTCTCCAAAGGGCCTGGTGGGGGAACTGTCTTCAGAAAGGACATTCCCTGTGTGTGTGGTGTGTCGGTACGCTTGTGTCGACATGTCTGATGAGGAAGGCTATGTGGGAGAGGAGCGGGAGCAAATGAATGTGGTGTCTCCGCTGGCGGCGCCGACACCTGATTGGATTGATATGTGGAAGGTTTTAAATGAAAATTTTAATTCCTTACATAAAAGATTTGACAAGGCTGAGGCATTGGGGCAGTCAGGGTCTCAACCCATGCCTGACCCTATGTCGCAGGGACCGTCAGGGTCTCATAAGCGCCGAGTATCCCAAATTGTTGACACAGATACCGACATGGATTCTGACTCCAGTGTCGATTACGATGATGCAAAGTTACAGCCAAAATTGGCTAAATCCCTTCGATATATGATTATAACAATAAAGGATGTTTTGCACATCACAGAGGAAACCCCTGTCCCTGACACGAGGGTGTATATGTATAAGGGAAAGAAGCCTGAGGTAACTTTTCCCCCCTCACACGAACTGAATGAGTTATGTGAAAAAGCTTGGGAATATCCAGATAAGAAACTGCAGATTTCCAAACGGATTCTTATGGCGTATCCTTTCCCGCCAACGGATAGGTTACGATGGGAATCCTCCCCTAGGGTAGACAAAGCTTTAACACGCTTATCCAAAAAGGTAGCCCTGCCGTCCCAGGATACGGCTACCCTCAAATATGCTGCTGATCGCAAACAGGAAGGTTACCCTGAAGTCCATTTATACACATTCGGGTACCTTACTAAGACCGGCAATTGCGTCGGCCTGGGTGTGTAGTGCTGTAGCGGCATGGACAGATACCTTATCTGAGGAATTGGGTACCCTAGATAAGGATACTGTATTATTGACCCTGGGGCATATAAAAGACGCTGTCCTATATATGAGAGATGCTCAAAGAGACATTAGTCTACTGGGTTCTAGAATAAACGCTATGTCGATTTCTGCCAGAAGGGTCCTGTGGACTCGGCAATGGACAGGTGATGCCGACTCAAAAAGGCATATGGAGGTTTTACCTTACAGGGGTGAGGAATTGTTCGGGGAAGGTCTCTCGGACCTGGTCTCCACAGCGACAGCTGGAAAGTCAAATTTTTTGCCTTATGTTCCCTCACAGCCTAAGAGAGCACCGCATTATCAAATGCAGTCCTTTCGTTCACAAAGAAACAAGAAAGTCCGAGGTGCGTCCTTTCTTGCCAGAGGTAGGGGCAGAGGAAAGAAGCTGCACAACGCAGCTAGTTCCCAGGAACAGAAGTCCTCACCGGCCTCTACAAAATCCACCGCATGACGCTGGGGCTCCACTGGCGGAGCCGGGCCCTGTGGGGGCACGTCTTCGGAATTTCAGCCACATGTGGGTTCACTCCCAGGTGGATCCTTGGCCAATAGAAATTGTGTCTCAGGGTTACAAGCTGGAATTCGAAGAGGTGCCTCCTCGCCGGTATTTCAAATCGGCCCTACCATCTTCCCCCCAAGAGAGGGAAATAGTGTTAAACGCAATACAAAAATTGTATCTTCAGCAGGTGGTGGTCAAGGTTCCCCTCCTTCAACAGGGAAGGGGTTATTATTCGACCATGTTTGTAGTCCCGAAACCGGACGGTTCGGTCAGACCCATATTGAATTTAAAATCTCTGAACCTATACTTGAAAAGGTTCAAGTTCAAGATGGAATCGCTAAGAGCGGTCATCGCAACTTGAAGGGGGGGATTTTATGGTGTCACTGGACATAAAGGATGCGTACCTTCATGTCCCCATTTATCCACCTCATCAGGCGTACCTAAGATTTGCGGTACAGGATTGTCATTACCAATTTCAGACGTTGCCGTTTGGTCTCTCAACGGCCCCGAGGATTTTCACCAAGGTAATGGTGGAAATGATGGTGCTCCTGCGGAAGCAAGGTGTCACAATTATCCCGTACTTGGACGATCTCCTCATAAAAGCGAGATCAAGAGAGCAGTTGCTGAACAGCGTATCTCTTTCACTGAAAGTGTTACAGCAACACGGCTGGATTCTCAATATTCCAAAGTCGCAGTTGGTTCCTACGACTCGTCTGCCCTTCTTGGGCATGGTTCTGGCCACGGACCAGAAGAGGGTTTATCTCTCAATAGAGAAGGCCCAGGAACTCATGACTCTGGTCAAGAACCTATTGAAACCAAAACAGATGTCAGTGCATCATTGCACTCGAGTCCTGGGAAAGTTGGTGGCGTCATACGAGGCCATTCCCTTCGGCAGGTTCCATGCGAGGACTTTCCAATGGGACCTACTGGACAAGTGGTCCGGGTCACATCTTCAGATGCATCGGTTGATCACCCTGTCCCCCAGGGCCAGGGTGTCCCTACTGTGGTGGCTGCAGAGTGCTGACCTTCTCGAGGGCCGCAGATTCGGCATTCAGGACTGGATCCTGGTGACCACGGACGCAAGCCTCCGAGGTTGGGGAGCAGTCACACAGGGAAGAAATTTCCAGGGTCTTTGGTCAAGTCAAGAGACTTGTCTTCACATCAACATCCTGGTGCTAAGGGCCATATACAACGCCCTACGTCAAGCGGAGACCTTACTTCGCGACCGACCAGTTCTGATCCAGTCAGACAACATCACCGCAGTGGCTCATGTAAACCGCCAAGGCGGCACAAGGAGCAGAGTGGCAATGGCGGAAGCCACCAGAATTCTTCGCTGGGCGGAGAATCATGTAAGCACACTGTCAGCAGTGTTCATTCCGGGAGTAGACAACTGGGAAGCAGACTTCCTCAGCAGACACGACCTACACCCGGGAGAGTGGGGACTTCATCCAGAAGTCTTCGCACAGATTGTGAGTCGGTGGGAACTGCCACAGATAGACATGATGGCGTCCCGCCTCAACAAAAAGCTACACAGGTATTGCGCCAGGTCAAGAGATCCTCAGGCAGTAGCGGTAGACGCCCTAGTGACACCGTGGGTGTTCCGGTCAGTCTATGTATTTCCTCCTCTTCCTCTCATACCAAAGGTGTTGAGGATAGTAAGAAGAAAAGGAGTGAGAACAATCCTCATTGTTCCAGATTGGCCAAGACGGACCTGGTATCCAGATCTGCAGGAACTGATCACAGAAGATCCGTGGCCTTTTCCTCTAAGACAGGACCTGCTGCTGCAGGGGCCCTGTCTGTTCCAAGACTTACCGCGGCTGCGTTTGACGGCATGGCGGTTGAACGCCGGATCCTAGCAGAAAAAGGCATTCCGGTTGAGGTTATCCCTACGCTGATTAAGGCTAGGAAGGAAGTAACAGCAAAACATTATCACCGTATATGGCGAAAATATGTTTCTTGGTGTGAGACCAAGAATGCTCCTATGGAAGAATTCCATCTGGGTCGTTTCCTTCACTTCCTACAAACTGGAGTGAATTTGGGCCTTAAATTAGGTTCCGTTAAGGTCCAGATTTCGGCCCTATCCATTTTCTTTCAAAAAGAATTGGCTTCTCTCCCAGAAGTTCAGACTTTTGTAAAGGGAGTGCTGCATATTCTGCCTCCTTTTGTGCCTCCTGTGGCACCTTGGGATCTTAACGTGGTGTTAAGTTTCCTAAAGTCACACTGGTTTGAACCACTTAAAACGGTGGAGTTGAAATATCTCACGTGGAAGGTGGTCATGTTATTAGCCTTGGCTTCGGCTAGGCGAGTGTCTGAATTAGCGGCTTTGTCACATAAAAGCCCCTATTTGGTTTTCCATATGGATAGAGCAGAATTGAGGACCCGTTCGCAATTTCTGGCAAAAGTGGTTTCATCTTTTCATATGAACCAACCTATTGTGGTGCCTGTGGCTACACGTGACTTGGAGGATTCCGAGTTACTTGATGTGGTCAGGGCTTTGAAAATTTACGTAACCAGAACGGCTAGAGTCAGGAAAACTGAAGCGCTGTTTGTCCTGTATGCATCCAACAAGATTGGTGCCCCTGCTTCAAAGCAAACTATTGCTCGCTGGATTTGTAACACGATTCAGCAAGCGCATTCTACGGCTGGTTTGCCGTTACCAAAATCGGTCAAGGCCCATTCCACTAGGAAGGTGGGCTCTTCTTGGGCGGCTACCCGGGGGGTCTCGGCACTACAGCTGTGTCGAGCTGCTTCTTGGTCGGGTTCAAACACTTTTGCAAAATTCTACAAGTTTGATACCCTGGCTGAGGAGGACCTCATGTTTGCTCAATCGGTGCTGCAGAGTCATCCGCACTCTCCCGCCCATTTGGGAGCTTTGGTATAATCCCCATGGTCCTTACGGAGTCCCCAGCATCCTCTAGGACGTTAGAGAAAATAAGATTTTACTTACCGGTAAATCTATTTCTTGTAGTCCGTAGAGGATGCTGGGCGCCCGTCCCAAGTGCGGACTACTTCTGCAATACTTGTATATAGTTATTGCTTCAATAAGGGTTATGTTATAGTTGCATCGGTCTTGAACTGATGATATGTTGTTTTCATACTGTTAACTGTGTAGTTATCACAAGTTATACGGTGTGATTGGTGTGGCTGGTATGAATCTTGCCCTTGGATTAACAAAATCCTTTCCTCGTACTGTCCATCTCCTCTGGGCACAGTTTCTCTAACTGAGGTCTGGAGGAGGGGCATAGAGGGAGGAGCCAGTGCACACCAGGAACTAAATTCTTTCTTAAAGTGCCCATGTCTCCTGCAGAGCCCGTCTATCCCCATGGTCCTTACGGAGTCCCCAGCATCCTCTACGGACTACGAGAAATAAATTTACCGGTAAGTAAAATCTTATTTCTCTATCGTCCTAAGTGGATGCTGGGGTTCCTGAAAGGACCATGGGGAATAGCGGCTCCGCAGGAGACAGGGCACAAAAGTAAAGCTTTTACAGGTCAGGTGGTGTGTACTGGCTCCTCCCCCTATGACCCTCCTCCAGACTCCAGTTAGATTTTTGTGCCCGGCCGAGAAGGGTGCAATTCTAGGTGGCTCTCATAAAGAGCTGCTTAGAGAGTTTAGCTTAGGTTTTTTATTTTACAGTGATTCCTGCTGGCAACAGGATCACTGCAACGAGGGACAGAGGGGAGAAGAAGTGAACTCACCTGCGTGCAGGATGGATTGGCTTCTTGGCTACTGGACATGAAGCTCCAGAGGGACGATCACAGGTACAGCCTGGATGGTCACCGGAGCCACGCCGCCGGCCCCCTCACAGATGCTGAAGCAAGAAGAGGTCCAGAATCGGCGGCTGAAGACTCCTGCAGTCTTCTTAAGGTAGCGCACAGCACTGCAGCTGTGCGCCATTTTCCTCTCAGCACACTTCACACGGCAGTCACTGAGGGTGCAGGGCGCTGGGGGGGGGGCGCCCTGGGAGGCAAATGAAAACCTTTAAAAAGGCTAAAAATACCTCGCATATAGCCCCAGAGGCTATATGGAGATATTTACCCCTGCCTAAATGTACTAAATAGCGGGAGACGAGCCCGCCGGAAAAGGGGCGGGGCCTATCTCCTCAGCACACGGCGCCATTTTCTGTCACAGCTCCGCTGGTCAGGAAGGCTCCCAGGTCTCTCCCCTGCACTGCACTACAGAAACAGGGTATAACAGAGAGGGGGGGCAAAATAAATGGCTATATATATTAATATAAAAGCAGCTATAAGGGAGCACTTAATCATAAGGCTATCCCTGTCATATATAGCGCTTTTTGGTGTGTGCTGGCAGACTCTCCCTCTGTCTCCCCAAAGGGCTAGTGGGTCCTGTCTTCGTATAGAGCATTCCCTGTGTGTCTGCTGTGTGTCGGTACGTGTGTGTCGACATGTATGAGGACGTTATTGGTGTGGAGGCGGAGCAATTGCCAAATATGAGGATGTCACCTCCTAGGGGGTCGACACCAGAATGGATGCCTTTATTTGTGGAATTACGGGATAGCGTCAACTCGCTTAAGCAGTCGTTTGCCGACATGAGGCGGCCGGACACTCAATTAGTGCCTGTCCAGGCGCCTCAAACACCGTCAGGGGCTGTAAAACGCCCCTTGCCTCAGTCGGTCGACACAGACCCAGACACAGGCACTGATTCCGGTGGTGAAGGTGACGAATCAACCGTATTTTCCAGTAGGGCCACACGTTATATGATTTTGGCAATAAAGGAGATGTTACATTTAGCTGATACTACAGGTACCACTAAACAGGGTATTATGTGGGGTGTGAAAAAACTACCAGTAGTTTTTACCGAATCAGAAGAATTAAATGACGTGTGTGATGAAGCGTGGGGTGCCCCGATAAAAAACTGCTAATTTCAAAGAAGTTATTGGCTTTATACCCTTTCCCGCCAGAGGTTAGGGAGCGCTGGGAAACACCTCCTAGGGTGGACAAAGCGCTAACACGCTTATCAAAACAAGTGGCGTTACCCTCTCCTGAGACGGCCGCACTTAAAGATCCATCAGATAGGAGGATGGAAAATATCCAAAAAGGTATATACACACATGCAGGTGTTATACTACGACCAGCTATTGCGACTGCCTGGATGTGCAGTGCTGGGGTAGTTTGGTCAGAGTCCCTGATCGAAAATATTGATACCCTGGACAGGGACAATATTTTACTGTCGTTAGAACAAATAAAGGATGCATTTCTTTATATGCGTGATGCACAGAGAGATATCTGCACACTGGCATCACGGGTAAGTGCTATGTCCATTTCGGCCAGAAGAGCTTTATGGACACGACAGTGGACAGGCGATGCGTAGAGGAGTTATTTGGGGTCGGTCTATCGGATTTGGTGGCCACGGCTACGGCCGGGAAATCCACCTTTCTACCTCAAGTCACTCTCCAACAGAAAAAGGCACCGACCTTTCAACCGCAGCCCTTTCGTTCCTTTAAAAATAAGAGAGCAAAGGGCTATTCATATCTGCCACGAGGCAGAGGACGAGGGAAGAGACAGCAACAGGCAGCTCCTTCCCAGGAACAGAAGCCCTCCCCGGCTTCTACAAAAGCCTCAGCATGACGCTGGGGCTTCGCAAGCGGACTCGGGGGCGGTAGGCGGTCGTCTCAAGAATTACAGCGCGCAGTGGGCTCACTCGCAGGTAAATCCCTGGATCCTGCAGATAATATCTCAGGGGTACAGGTTGAAATTAGAGACAGAGCCACCTCGCCGTTTCCTGAAGTCTGCTTTACCAACGTCCCCCTCAGAAAGGGAGACGGTTTTGGAAGCCATTCACAAGCTGTATTCTCAGCAGGTGATAGTCAAGGTACCTCTTCTACAACAAGGGAAGGGGTATTATTCCACTCTTTTTGTGGTACCGAAGCCGGATGGCTCGGTAAGGCCTATTCTAAATCTGAAGTCCTTGAACCTGTACATAAAGAAGTTCAAGTTCAAGATGGAGTCACTCAGAGCAGTGATAGCGAACCTGGAAGAAGGGGACTTTATGGTATCCTTGGACATCAAGGATGCGTATCTCCACGTTCCAATTACCCCTCACACCAGGGGTACCTCAGGTTCGTTGTACAAAACTGTCACTATCAGTTTCAGACGCTGCCGTTTGGTTTGTCCACGGCACCTCGGGTCTTTACAAAGGTAATGGCCGAGATAATATTTCTTCTTCGAAGAAAAGGCGTATTAATTATCCCATACTTGGACGATCTCCTAATAAGGGCAAGGTCCAGAGAACAGCTAGAGATGGGTTTAGCACTATCTCAAGAGGTGCTAAAGCAGCACGGATGGATTCTGAATATTCCAAAATCCCAATTAATGCCGACAACTCGTCTGCTGTTCCTGGGGATGATTCTGGACACAGTTCAGAAAAAGGTTTTTCTTCCCGAAGAAAAAGCCAAGGAGTTATCTGACCTGGTCAGGAACCTCCTAAAACCAGGAAAGGTGTCTGTACATCAATGCACAAGAGTCCTGGGAAAAAATGGTAGCTTCTTACGAAGCAATCCCTTTCGGCAGATTCCATGCAAAGGGAGCTGCTGGACAAATGGTCAGGGTCGCATCTTCAGATGCACCTGCGGATAACCCTGTCGCCGAGGACAAGGGTATCCCTTCTGTGGTGGTTGCAGAAGGCTCATCTATTGGAGGGCCGCAGATTCGGCATGCAGGATTGGATCCTGGTGACCACGGATGCCAGCCTGAGAGGCTGGGGAGCAGTCACACAGGGAAAAAATTTCCAGGGAGTGTGGTCGAGCCTGAAAAAGTCTCTTCACATAAGCATTCTGGAACTAAGAGCAATCTACAATGCTCTAAGCCAGGCGGAACCTCTGCTTCAAGGAAGACCGGTGTTGATCCAGTCGGACAACATCACGGCAGTCGCCCATGTAAACAGACAGGGCGGCACAAGAAGCAGGAGGGCAATGGCAGAAGCTGCCAGGATCCTTCGCTGGGCGGAGAATCACGTGATAGCACTGTCAGCAGTATTCATCCCGGGCGTGGACAACTGGGAAGCAGACTTCCTCAGCAGACACGACCTTCACCCGGGAGAGTGGGGACTTCATCCAGAAGTTTTCCACATGCTATTAAACCGTTGGGTAAAACCAATGGTGGACATGATGGCGTCTCGCCTCAACAAAACACTGGACAGGTATTGCGCCAGGTCAAGAGATCCGCAGGCAATAGCTGTGGACGCGCTGGTAACACCTTGGGTGTACCAGTCGGTATATGTGTTTCCTCCTCTGCCTCTCATACCAAAGGTATTGAGGATTATACGGCAAAGAGGAGTAAGACTAGTGGCTCCGGATTGGCCAAGAAGGACTTGGTACCCGGAACTTCAAGAGATGGTCACGGACGATCCGTGGCCTCTACTTCTGAGAAGGGACCTGCTTCAGCAGGGTCCTTGTCTTTTTCAAGACTTACCGCGGCTGCGTTTGACGGCATGGCGTTTGAATGCCAGATCCTAAAAGGAAAAGGCATTCCAGAAGAAGTCATTCCTACCTTGATAAAGGCAAGGTAGGAAGTCACCGCGAAGCATTATCGCCGTATTGGGCGAAAATATGTTGCGTGGTGCGAGCAGCGGAGTGCTCCGATGGAGGAATTTCAACTGGGTCGTTTTCCTACATTTCCTGCAATCAGGATTGTCTTTGGGTCTCAAATTGGGATCTATTAAGGTTCAAATTTCGGCCCTATCAATATTCTTCCAAAAAGAATTGGCCTCGGTCCCTGAGGTCCAGATTTTTATCAAAGGAGTACTGCATATACAGCCTCCTGTGGTGCCTAAGGTGGCACCGTGGGATCTAAATGTAGTTTTTAGATTTCCTCAAATCCAATTGGTTTGAACCACTAAAGAATGTGGATTTGAAATATCTCACATGGAAAGTGACTATGTTACTGGCCCTGGCTTCGGCCGGGAGAGTATCTGAACTGGCGGCTTTGTTTTATAAAAGCACTTATTTAATTTTCCATTCGACATAGGGCAGAGCTGCGGACGCGTCCGCATTTTCTCCCTAAGGTGGTATCAGCGTTTCACCTGAACCAGCCTATTGTAGTGCCTGCGGCTACAGACGACTTGAAGGACTCCAAGTTGTTGGACGTTGTCAGAGCCTTAAAAATATATTTAAAGGACGGCTGGAGTCAGAAAATCTGACTCGCTGTTTATACTGTATGCACCCAACAAGTTGGGTGCACCTGCTTCTAAGCAGTCGATTGCTCGTTGGATTTGTAACAAAATTCAACTTGTACATTCTGTGGCAGGCCTGCCACAGCCTAAATCTGTTAAGGCCCATTCCGCAAGGAAGGTGGGCTCATCTTGGGCGGCTGCCCGAGGGGTCTCGGCATTACAACTCTGCCGAGCAGCTACGTGGTCAGGGGAGAACACGTTTGTAAATTTTTGCAAATTTGATACCCTGGCAAAGGAGGACCTGGAGTTCTCTCATTCGGTGCTGCAGAGTCATCCGCACTCTCCCGCCCGTTTGGGAGCTTTGGTATAATCCCCATGGTCCTTTCAGGAACCCCAGCATCCACTTAGGACGATAGAGAAAATAAGAATTTACTTACCGATAATTCTATTTCTCGGAGTCCGTAGTGGATGCTGGGCGCCCATCCCAAGTGCGGATTATCTGCAATACTTGTACATAGTTATTGTTAACTAATTCGGGTTATTGTTTAGGAAGCCATCTTTCAGAGGCTCCTCTGTTATCATACTGTTAACTGGGTTTAGATCACAAGTTGTACGGTGTGATTGGTGTGGCTGGTATGAGTCTTACCCGGGATTCAAAATCCTCCCTTATTGTGTACGCTCGTCCGGGCACAGTACCTAACTGGAGTCTGGAGGAGGGTCATAGGGGGAGGAGCCAGTACACACCACCTGACCTGTAAAAGCTTTACTTTTGTGCCCTGTCTCCTGCGGAGCCGCTATTCCCCATGGTCCTTTCAGGAACCCCAGCATCCACTACGGACTCCGAGAAATAGAATTATCGGTAAGTAAATTCTTATTTTTTTTCTTCATATTTTTCGGTCAGATGCGTTGAAATCTGAAGAAAAGGGCCCGAATCGGACTAGTGGATAGGGGCCTTTACTCGACCTCTTCATTTCAAAACTGCCAGCACAATGATATGCAGGAGTTTGTTCAGTTTAAATGCTCTGTGCTGCTGTTCCCTTTTCTAATGAATGTTCTAATCACAGCCACTTTATCTCCTGCTCAACATTGGGTATCTAATTTTGGAGCAAGTGCAATAGATGCTCTGAGGGTATGCAGTCTGCATTTTGTCATTTATAATGGTAGTATCTAGTTATTCTTCATGCAGAGGACCTTTCCCATAAGTCCCTGGGTCCATGTCACCAACTATATGGAATAGTAACCTGTGGCAAGCGAAGCGAGACACCGGGCCCAAAGCGAGGGGAGCGTACAATCGTGCATAGATGAAACAAAATAACCTCAAACAAACGGAGAATTGATAAAATATTAACGCTGAATACTTAGATAATTATTAACTGCACTTGGGGATAACAGGTAAAAAGTACAGACAATGCCAGAATGTTTTAAAAGAAAAAAATAGGTTTTATAATATACAATTGCAATGCATAGCAATATAGAATCTTAAAGATACTGTGCACAGTATAGTCCCGTACACACTGGCCGATATATCGGCCGTTCTCTTTAACGGCCGATATATTGCGGGTCCGTCGGCCAGTGTGTACGGCCGATACGTCTGTGAACTCCGTCGTTAACAGACGTATCGTGTCGGTCCTGCAGCACAGCCGATGGCCAATATATCTACCGATATATTGGCGTGTCGCTGTGTGTGTACGGGCGGGCGGCCGACCGCCCGTACACATGCTGCGGCGGCCGGCGTTGACTGACAGCTGAACTGGGCGGGTGTGAGTACCTGCCCGCCCAGTTCATGACGTCAGTCCCCGATGGATCGGGCAGTGTGTATGCTCAACACACTGCCCAATCCGTCCATAGATATATCTGCCGATCAATTGATCGGCAGATATATCTTCCAGTGTGTACCCACCTTTACACTAGAGCTAGTCATAATTGTATCAAATGAGAAGTTGTATGTAGACACAATATAACAATTGATCACAGCTGTGTTTTAAATGAATAAAAAAAACAGAACCAAGTCACAGATTAATCCCATTTGAGCTAAAGGGGTTTAGTGTCTCTAAATCACCATTTGATAAAACATCCTTGTGAAAAAAAAAATAAAGAGATTGCAATATAAAAAAAATTGTCAAGATGCAGTGATCGATATTGTTGTGATTTGATACAGCAGTAAAATATAAACGTGCTGTAAAGGCAGAAGTTCTGTTCCGCCCTCTCGTGCTGTCACTGCCTGGTCCTGATCACAAAGGGAACATAGACACAACGATATTCCCATACCAGAATAACGACACAGGTAAAATGCAGCTTAAAGCATTTTAACTGTGTTGGCAGTATAACGATAAACAGGATGGTTTACCAGCTAGTTTACACTTCATCTCCTGTTTGTCGACATCAATAATGTAGAACAAGCGTATGCCTAATCATTTTACACTAAAAATATCAAATCGTATTGTATTGCTTCTGATGCTTCTAATTCTTCTTCATCCACTGGGGGACACTGGAATATGCTGCGCTATACGATGACGGTGTGTGGAACCTGACACTAAGGGGGTAATTCTGAGTTGATCGCAGCACCAAGTTTGTTAGCAATTGGGCAAAACCATGTGCACTGCAGGGGGGGCAGATATAACATTTGCAGAGAGAGTTAGACTTGGGTGGGTTATTTTGTTTCTGTGCAGGATAAACACTGGCTGCTTTATTTTTACACTGCAATTTAGATTTCAGTTTAACTACACCCCACCCAAATCTAACTCTCTCTGCACATGTTATATCTGCCTGCCCTGCAGTGCACATGGTTTTGCCCAACTGCTAACAAATTTGCTGCTGCGATCAACTCAGAATTAGGCTCTAAAGGCCCATACACATTAGACGATGTCGCTCTGTGAGCGACATCGTCTAACGTTTCCCCCTCCCGGGCCGGCCGGTCGGCGGCCGCCTGTACGCACAGAGCGATATGACCGCTCATATCGCTCAGTGACGTCACGCCCCCGCCAGCCCTGCATGAAGGTCGTGGACGACAGTCCACATCCTTCATGCATGCCCTACCGACAGCGACGATCGTTGCCGACCCGCTGCCGCGCATCGGTCGTCGCTGGCGGTATATACACTTAACGATAAAATGAGCGACGTCGCTCAAGGAGGGGGAAAATGAGCTACGTCGCTCATTATATCGTTAAGTGTGTATGAACCTTAAGTCTTAAGCTGTATACACACTATAAGACTATCTGCCCAATCTTTCTGTTTGGAGCGAAAATCTGGTAATGTATGGGAACAAATCACAATCAACCATTTGCTCCCAAAAGCCGTAAAATGGACAAAAATTGTTGTTTGGATAAATTGTTTAAATCAAATGTATTTAACCAGTTTGTCTGAACATCCACTTTTGT
This sequence comes from Pseudophryne corroboree, assembly GCF_028390025.1. Lineage (NCBI taxonomy): Eukaryota > Metazoa > Chordata > Amphibia > Anura > Myobatrachidae > Pseudophryne > Pseudophryne corroboree. The sequence continues at coordinate 150,679,971 of NC_086449.1, forward strand.
CTGTTTTCCAGTGTTTGGAGGTAAATGGTCAATTGTTACATACAGATAGAATAGTAAAAAAGTATCATGCTACCGGCTTGGCGGGCTTTGTGCTGCCAGAGTCTGCCTGCATCGAGGGAACCACGGGGGGACCTGCCACTGTTGCCACAGTTCTGGGCTCCCTGAGTACAGCGTCCACTGACATTGCAGCTCCACTGCTGGGAAGCAGCCATTACATGCTGGCTTGGAGCCATACAACACCTACACCTACAACACCCACAATAACAAATAACAAAATAACACCTACATACTTAATGGGGTGATTTTAGGGGACTCCGTACTGGAAAAAGATTTAGGTGTTCATATAGATAACAAACTTAGCAGCAGCACCCAATGTAGGATAGCGACAAAAAAGGCAAGCCCTAGTGAGGCCCTATCTGAAATACTGCGCACAATTTGGGGCATCCTACTACAAAAAGGATATCCTGGAACTAGAAAAGGCTCAGAGGCGGGCGACCAAGCTAATTAAGGGGATGGAGACGCTGGAATACAAGTAAAGACTTGCAAGGCTTGACACGTTCACACTAGAAAAGAGATTAAGAGGGGACATGATCAACATTTATAAATATTTAAGGGGACAATACACAGAGCTTTCGGGAGATCTGTTTTTGTTAAGACCAGCAAAGAAAACACATGGATACCCACTTAGGTTAGAGGAGAGGAGATTCCGCACACAGAGGCGGAACGGTTTTTTCATAGTAAGGACAATACGAGTCTGGAATTCTCTGCCTGAGAAAGTAGTAATGGCAGACTCGGTCAATACTTTTAAGAATGGCCTAGATAAATTCCTAATGGATAAGGATATACAAGGTTATGGTGGATAGATCATGTACCATAGTTATAATAAAATGAGGAAATACAACACAACAGCCGACTTTATCAACAGATAAAATTACTCCTGAAAATAAAACAGAGTAGGAGAACACAAATAGGTCGAACTCGACGGACGGATTGTCATTTTTTCAGCCTCGCAAACTATGTAACTATGTAACATAATGGTAGAGAGAGCCATCGACCATCGATAATTTGAAATCATCGATGGTCTATGACCAATGATAACTTTTCATTAATGGGGGAGGAACCACATGGTTTCCCACCATCGATGATATGAAGCTATATCCCTGCTCTCTGATTGGCCTGCAGCTCATTGCACACTAAAGCAGGGGGTACCATCGTTGTGTGAAACCACCAATGGTTACCTTGCAGATTGTCTCACAACATCAAGGTTATCCATCAAGGTGACCATCGATGGATAACCCACCGGTGGCCATCCCTACAGAGTGGGGGGGGATGGGGGCTGAGTTTAGCGTTGGCTACTTAATTGGTAGTCCTGGATTAGGTTGTCCAAGGAAGCCTCCACAGGAAGGGAGGTGCTCCCACTGGATAGGCAGCCTGCTTGTTAGCCCAGAAGGGGGGTGGGAAAACAAGTGGTCCTCCTCCTTCTCTGTAGCGAGAGTCTGTCTGCACATAACCTGCCATCTGCACCTAAAAAGCAGCAGCAGATACACGTGGCTCAGCCACGGAGGCACTGATTCTGGCTACCGCTCCTTCCCTACCCTCCAATCCTATACAGTGCTAGGGTTGTGGGATTTATTCTGAGAGGTGTTTTGAATGCAGTTCATGTATTGTCACACTCCGCAGAAAGTGTCTGTTAAGGTAGCCAGCCAACCAGCAAGCAAGGGACCTGTTGTTTTCAGCAAGACTGTATTGTCTAACACTCTTCTGAGTTTTTAGTTTCTTTTCATGTTTTTAGTGCACTCTTTCATTATTGTATGTCAGTTGCTGTACCTTAGGTTTAACTGCTATTTCGCTTCTGTCATTATTGTATATCACTTGCTGCATTTCTGTTGTGTCTGCTAGGTGTCTTCAGTCAACATTGGCTGTGTCTATTTGAATATTACTTCTATTTGTATTCCCTACCCTTTCATCAATCTGTCTGGGAAAGGCATAGCTGAAAAGGGTGGAATTGTCCAAAATGATTTTGCATGTACCAAGTGTAAAACTAAATTTCTCTATCGTCCTAGTGGATGCTGGGGTTCCTGAAAGGACCATGGGGAATAGCGGCTCCGCAGGAGACAGGGCACAAAAAGTAAAGCTTTAGGATCAGGTGGTGTGCACTGGCTCCTCCCCCTATGACCCTCCTCCAAGCCTCAGTTAGATTTTTGTGCCCGGCCGAGAAGGGTGCAATCTAGGTGGCTCTCCTAAAGAGCTGCTTAGAAAAGTTTAGCTTAGGTTTTTTATTTTACAGTGAGTCCTGCTGGCAACAGGATCACTGCAACGAGGGACTTAGGGGAGAAGAAGTGAACTCACCTGCGTGCAGGATGGATTGGCTTCTTTGGCTACTGGACATTAGCTCCAGAGGGACGATCACAGGTACAGCCTGGATGGTCACCGGAGCCTCGCCGCCGGCCCCCTTGCAGATGCTGAAACAAGAAGAAGGTCCAGAATCGGCGGCATGAAGACTCCTCAGTCTTCTTAAGGTAGCGCACAGCACTGCAGCTGTGCGCCATTTCCTCTCAGCACACTTCACACGGCAGTCACTGAGGGTGCAGGGCGCTGGAAGGGGGGCGCCCTGGGAGGCAATGAAAACCTATTTTTGGCTAAAAATACCTCACATATAGCCTCCGGGGGCTATATGGAGATTTCTCTATCGTCCTAAGTGGATGCTGGGGTTCCTGAAAGGACCATGGGGAATAGCGGCTCCGCAGGAGACAGGGCACAAAAAAGTAAAGCTTTACTAGGTCAGGTGGTGTGCACTGGCTCCTCCCCCTATGACCCTCCTCCAGACTCCAGTTAGATTTTGTGCCCGAACGAGAAGGGTGCAATCTAGGTGGCTCTCCTAAAGAGCTGCTTAGAGAAAGTTTAGTTTAGGTTTTTTTCTTTACAGTGAGTCCTGCTGGCAACAGGATCACTGCAACGTGGGACTTAGGGGGAAAGTAGTAAACTCACCTGCATGCAGAGTGGATTTGCTGCTTGGCTACTGGACACCATTAGCTCCAGAGGGATCGAACACAGGCCCAGCCGTGGAGTCCGGTCCCGGAGCCGCGCCGCCGACCCCCTTGCAGATGCTGAAGCGTGAAGAGGTCCGGAAACCGGCGGCTGAAGACTCCTCAGTCTTCATAAGGTAGCGCACAGCACTGCAGCTGTGCGCCATTTTCCTCTCAGCACACTTCACTGGGCAGTCACTGAGGGTGCAGAGCGCTGGGGGGGGGCGCTCTGAGAGGCAAATATAAACCTTATACAAGGCTAAAAATACCTCACATATAGCCCATAGGGGCTATATGGAGATATTTAACCCCTGCCTGACTGGAAAAATAGCGGGAGAAGAACCCGCCGAAAAAGGGGCGGGGCCTATCTCCTCAGCACACGGCGCCATTTTCTGTCACAGCTCCGCTGGTCAGAACGGCTCCCAGGTCTCTCCCCTGCACTGCACTACAGAAACAGGGTAAAACAGAGAGGGGGGGCACATTAATGGCTATATATATATATATTAAAGCAGCTATAAGGGAGCACTTAATATAAGGATATCCCTTGTATATATAGCGCTTTGTGGTGTGTGCTGGCAGACTCTCCCTCTGTCTCCCCAAAAGGGCTAGTGGGTCCTGTCTTCATTAGAGCATTCCCTGTGAGTTTGCGGTGTGTGTCGGTACGTGGTGTCGACATGTATGAGGACGATATTGGTGTGGAGGCGGAGCAATTGCCAAATATGCAGATGTCACCCCCCAGGGGGTCGACACCAGAATGGATGCCTTTATTTGTGGAATTACGTGATGGTTTATCTTCCCTTAAACAGTCAGTTGAGGACATGAGGCGGCCGGACAATCAATTAATGCCTGTCCAGGCGCCTCAAACACCGTCAGGGGCTGTAAAACGCCCTTTGCCTCAGTCGGTCGACACAGACCCAGACACGGGCACTGATTCCAGTGACGACGGTAGAAATTCAAACGTATTTTCCAGTAGGGCCACACGTTATATGATTTTGGCAATGAAGGAGACGTTACATTTAGCTGATACTACAGATACCGTAAAACAGGGTATTATGTATGGTGTGAAAAAACTACAAACAGTTTTTCCTGAATCAGAAGAATTAAATGACGTGTGTGATGAAGCGTGGGTTGCTCCTGATAAAAAGTTGATAATTTCAAAAAAGTTATTGGCATTATACCCTTTCCCGCCAGAGGTTAGGGCGCGCTGGGAAACACCCCCTAAGGTGGACAAGGCGCTCACACGCTTATCCAAACAAGTGGCGTTACCCTCTCCTGAGACGGCCGCACTTAAGGATCCATCAGATAGAAAGATGGAAGTTATTCAAAAGAATATATACACACATGCAGGTGTTATACTACGACCAGCTATAGCAACTGCCTGGATGTGCAGTGCTGGAGTAGTTTGGTCAGAATCCCTGATTGAAAATATTGATACCCTAGATAGGGACAATGTTTTACTGTCGTTAGAACAAATAAAGGATGCATTTATCTATATGCGTGATGCACAGAGGGATATTTGCACACTGGCATCTCGGGTGAGTGCTATGTCCATTTCAGCCAGAAGAGCCTTATGGACACGACAGTGGACAGGCGATGCGGATTCAAAACGTCACATGGAGGTTTTGCCGTATAAAGGGGAGGAGTTATTTGGAGTTGGTCTATCAGACTTGGTGGCCACGGCTACTGCCGGGAAATCCACTTTTTTACCTCAAGTCACTCCCCAACAGAGAAAGGCACCGACCTTTCAACCGCAGCCTTTTCGCTCCTACAAAAATAAGAGAGCAAAGGGCTTGTCGTACCTGCCACGAGGCAGAGGAAGAGGGAAGAGACACCAACAGGCAGCTCCTTCCCAGGAACAGAAGCCCTCCCCGGCTCCTGCAAAAACCTCAGCATGACGCTGGGGCCTCTCAAGCGGACTCGGGGACAGTGGGGGGCCGTCTCAAAAATTACAGCGCGCAGTGGGCTCACTCGCAGGTAGACCCCTGGATCCTGCAGATAATATCTCAGGGGTACAGGTTGGAATTAGAGACGGATCCTCCTCATCGTTTCCTGAAGTCTGCCTTACCAACCGTCTCTTCCGAAAGGGAGAGGGTGTTGGAAGCCATTCACAAGCTGTACGCTCAGCAGGTGATAGTCAAAGTACCCCTATTACAACAAGGAAAGGGGTATTATTCCACTCTATTTGTGGTACCGAAGCCGGATGGCTCGGTAAGGCCTATTCTAAATCTGAAGTCCTTGAACCTCTACATAAAAAAGTTCAAGTTCAAGATGGAGTCACTCAGAGCAGTGATAGCGAACCTGGAAGAAGGGGACTTTATGGTATCCTTGGACATCAAGGATGCGTATCTACACGTTCCGATTTACCCCGCACACCAGGGGTACCTCAGGTTCATTGTTCAAAACTGTCACTATCAGTTTCAGACGCTGCCGTTCGGATTGTCCACGGCGCCTCGGGTCTTTACCAAGGTAATGGCCGAGATGATGATTCTTCTTCGAAGAAAAGGCGTATTAGTTATCCCATACTTGGACGATCTCCTAATAAGGGCAAGGTCCAGAGAACAGCTGGAGACAGCTTTAGCACTATCTCAAGAGGTGCTAAGACAACACGGGTGGATTCTGAATATTCCAAAATCCCATTTAATCCCGACAACTCGTCTGCTGTTCCTAGGAATGATTCTGGACACGGTTCAGAAAAAGGTTTTCCTTCCAGAGGAAAAAGCCAAGGAGTTATCCGATCTAGTCAGGAACCTCCTAAAACCAGGAAAAGTGTCAGTACATCAATGCACAAGAGTCCTGGGAAAAATGGTGGCTTCTTACGAAGCAATTCCATTCGGCAGATTCCATGCAAGAATATTCCAAAGGGATCTGTTGGACAAATGGTCAGGGTCGCATCTGCAGATGCACCTGCGAATAACCCTGTCACCAAAGACAAGGGTGTCACTTCTGTGGTGGTTGCAGAAGGCTCACCTATTAGAAGGCCGCAGATTCGGCATTCAGGATTGGATCCTGGTGACCACGGACGCCAGCCTGAGAGGCTGGGGAGCAGTCACACAAGGAAGAAACTTCCAGGGAGTATGGACGAGTCTGGAAAAGTCTCTTCACATAAACATTCTGGAACTAAGAGCAATCTACAATGCTCTAAGCCAGGCGGAACTTCTCCTGCAAGGAAAGCCGGTGTTGATTCAGTCGGACAACATCACGGCGGTCGCCCATGTAAACAGGCAGGGCGGCACAAGAAGCAGGAGTGCAATGGCAGAAGCTGCCAAGATTCTTCGCTGGGCGGAGAATCACGTGATAGCACTGTCAGCAGTGTTCATCCCGGGCGTGGACAACTGGGAAGCAGACTTCCTCAGCAGACACGATCTTCATCCGGGAGAGTGGGGTCTACATCCAGAAGTCTTCAACATGTTAATAGACCGTTGGGAAAGACCAATTGTAGACATGATGGCGTCTCGCCTCAACAAGAAACTGGACAAATATTGCGCCAGGTCAAGAGATCCACAGGCAATAGCTGTGGACGCACTGGTAACTCCTTGGGTGTACCAGTCAGTGTATGTGTTTCCTCCTCTGCCGCTCATACCAAAGGTATTGAAGATCATACGGCAAAGAAGAGTAAGAACAATACTAGTGGTTCCGGATTGGCCGAGAAGGACTTGGTATCCGGAACTTCAAGAGATGCTCAAGGACGAACCGTGGCCTCTACCTCTGAGAAGGGACCTGCTACAGCAGGGTCCCTGTCTTTTTCAAGACTTACCGCGGCTGCGTTTGACGGCATGGCGGTTGAACGCCAGATCCTAAAAGGGAAAGGCATTCCAGAAGAAGTCATTCCTACCTTGATTAAGGCACGGAAGGAAGTCACCGTGAAACATTATCACCGCATTTGGCGAAAATATGTAGCGTGGGGCGAGGATCGGAGGGTTCCGACGGAGGAATTCCAACTGGGTCGTTTCCTACATTTCCTGCAATCAGGATTATCTATGGGTCTCAAATTGGGATCCATTAGGGTTCAAATTTCGGCCCTGTCAATATTCTTCCAAAAAGAATTGGCCTCTGTCCCTGAGGTCCAGACTTTTGTCAAGGGAGTACTGCATATACAGCCTCCTGTGGTGCCTCCGGTGGCACCGTGGGATCTAAATGTAGTTTTAGATTTCCTCAAATCCCATTGGTTTGAACCATTGAAAAAGGTGGATTTGAAATATCTCACATTGAAAGTGACTATGTTACTAGCCCTGGCCTCTGCCAGGAGAGTATCTGAATTGGCGGCTTTATCTTATAAAAGTCCTTATCTAATCTTCCATTCGGATAGGGCAGAACTGCGGACTCGTCCGCATTTTCTCCCTAAAGTGGTATCAGCATTTCATCTGAACCAACCTATTGTGGTGCCTGCGGCCACTAGCGACTTGGAGGACTCCAAGTTGTTGGACGTTGTCAGAGCCTTAAAAATATACATTGCAAGGACGGCTGGAGTCAGAAAATCTGACTCGCTGTTTATATTGTATGCACCCAACAAGTTGGGCGCACCTGCTTCTAAGCAGTCGATTGCTCGTTGGATTTGTAACACAATTCAACTTGCACATTCTGTGGCAGGCCTGCCACAGCCTAAAACTGTAAAAGCCCACTCCACAAGGAAGGTGGGCTCATCTTGGGCGGCTGCCCGAGGGGTCTCGGCATTACAACTCTGCCGAGCAGCTACGTGGTCGGGGGAGAACACGTTTGTAAAATTTTACAAATTTGATACCCTGGCAAAGGAGGACCTGGAGTTCTCTCATTCGGTGCTGCAGAGTCATCCGCACTCTCCCGCCCGTTTGGGAGCTTTGGTATAATCCCCATGGTCCTTTCAGGAACCCCAGCATCCACTTAGGACGATAGAGAAAATAAGAATTTACTTACCGATAATTCTATTTCTCGGAGTCCGTAGTGGATGCTGGGCGCCCATCCCAAGTGCGGATTATCTGCAATACTTGTACATAGTTATTGTTAACTAATTCGGGTTATTGTTAAGGAGCCATCTTTAAGAGGCCCTTTCTGTTGTCATACTGTTAACTGGGTTTAGATCACAAGTTGTACGGTGTGATTGGTGTGGCTGGTATGAGTCTTACCCGGGATTCAAAATGCCTCCCTTATTGTGTATGCTCGTCCGGGCACAGTACCTAACTGGAGTCTGGAGGAGGGTCATAGGGGGAGGAGCCAGTGCACACCACCTGACCTAGTAAAGCTTTACTTTTTTGTGCCCTGTCTCCTGCGGAGCCGCTATTCCCCATGGTCCTTTCAGGAACCCCAGCATCCACTACGGACTCCGAGAAATAGAATTATCGGTAAGTAAATTCTTATTATTTAACCCCTGCCAGAATCCGTTAAGAGCGGGAGACGAGGCCGCCGAAAAAGGGGCGGGGCCTATCTCCTCAGCACACAGCGCCATTTTCCCTCACAGAAAGGCTGGAGGGAAGGCTCCCAGGCTCTCCCCTGCACTGCACTACAGAAACAGGGTTAAAACAGAGAGGGGGGGCACTAATTTGGCGTTAGAAATATATAAAAAAGATGCTATAAGGGAAAACACTTATATAAGGTTGTCCCTATATAATTATAGCGTTTTTGGTGTGTGCTGGCAAACTCTCCCTCTGTCTCTCCAAAGGGCTAGTAGGTCCTGTCCTCTATCAGAGCATTCCCTGTGTGTGTGCTGTGTGTCGGTACGTGTGTGTCGACATGTATGAGGACGATGTTGGTGAGGAGGCGGAGCAATTGCCTGTAATGGTGATGTCACTCTCTAGGGAGTCGACACCGGAATGGATGGCTTATTTAGGGAATTACGTGATAATGTCAACACGCGGCAAGGTCGGTTGACGACATGAGACGGCCGACAAACAATTAGTACCGGTCCAGACGTCTCAAAAACACCGTCAGGGGTTTTAAAACGCCCGTTTACTTTAGTCGGTCGACACAGACACAGACAGGGACACTGAATCCAGTGTCGACGGTGAATAAACAAACGTATTCCTTATTAGGGCCACACGTTAAGGGCAATGAAGGAGGTGTTACATATTTCTGATACTACAAGTACCACAAAAGAGGGTATTATGTGGGATGTGAAAAAACTACCGTAGTTTTTCCTGAATCAGATAAATTAAATGAAGTGTGTGATGATGCGTGGGTTCCCCCCGATAGAAAATATGGGCGGTATACCCTTTCCCGCCAGAAGTTAGGGCGCGTTGGGAAACACCCCTTAGGGTGAATAAGGCGCTCACACGCTTATCAGAACAAGTGGCGGTACCGTCTATAGATAGGGCCGTCCTCAAGGAGCCAGCTGACAGGAGGCTGGAAAATATCATAAAAAGTATATACACACATACTGGTGTTATACTGCGACCAGCGATCGCCTCAGCCTGGATGTGCAGAGCTGGGGTGGCTTGGTCGGATTCCCTGACTAAAAATATTGATACCCTTGACAGGGACAGTATTTTATTGACTATAGAGCATTTAAAGGATGCATTTCTATATATGCGAGATGCACAGAGGGATATTTGCACTCTGGCATCAAGAGTAAGTGCGATGTCCATATCTGCCAGAAGATGTTTATGGACACGACAGTGGTCAGGTGATGCAGATTCCAAACGGCACAAAGGTGTATTGCCGTATAAAGGAAGAGGAGTTATTTGGGGTCGGTCCATCGGACCTGGTGGCCACGGCAACTGCTGGAAAATCCACCGTTTTTTACCCTAAGTCACATCTCTGCAGAAAAAGACACCGTCTTTTCAGCTTCAGTCCTTTCGTCCCTATAAGAGTCATATCTGCCCAGGGATAGAGGAAAGGGAAGAAGACTGCAGCAGGCAGCCCATTCCCAGGAACAGAAGCGCTCCACTGCTTCTGACAAGCTCTCAGCATGACGCTGAGACCGTACAGGACCCCTGGATCCTACAAGTAGTATCCCAGGGGTACAGATTGGAATGTCGAGACGTTTCCCCTGCGCAGGCTCCTGAAGTCTGCTTTACCAAGGTCTCCCTCCGACAAGGAGGCAGTATGGGAAAAAATTCACGAGCTGTATTCCCAGCAGGTGATAATTAAATTACCCCTCCTACAACAAGAAAAGGGGTATTATTCCACACTATATTGTGGTACTGAAGCCAGAAGGCTAGGTGAGACCTATTCTAAATCTAAAAAATTTGAACACTTACAAAGGTTCAAATCAAGATGGAGTCACTCAGAGCAGTGATAACGAACCGGGAAGAAGGGGACTATATGGTGTCCCGAGACATCAGGGATGCTTACCTCCATGTCCCAAATTTGCCCTTATCACTAAGGGTACCTCAGGTTCGTGGTACAGAACTGTCACTATCAGTTTCAGACGCTGCCGTTTGGATTGTCCACGGCACCCCGGGTCTTTACCAAGGTAATGGCCGAAATGATGGTTCTTCTTCGAAGAAAAGGCGTCTTAATTATCCCTTACTTGGACGATCTCCTGATAAGGGCAAAGTCCAGGGAACAGTTGGAGGTCGGAGTAGCATGATCCCGACAACAAGTCTCCTGTGCTTAGGGATGATTCTGGACACAGTCCAGAAAAAGGTGTTTCTCCCGGAAGAGAAAGCCAGGGAGTTATCCGAGCTAGTCAGGAACCTCCTAAAATCAGTGCATCATTGCACAAGGGCCATGGTAAAAAAATGGTGACTTCCTTCGAAGCAATTCCAGTCGGCAGATTTCATGCAAGAACTTTTCAGTGGGATCTGCTGGACAAATGGTCCGGATCGCATCTTCAGATGCATCAGCGGATAACCCTATATCCAAGGACAAGGGTGTCTCTCCTGTGGTGGTTACAGAGTGCTCATCTTCTAGAGGGCCGCAGATTCGGCATTCAGTTTTGGATGTTGGTGACCACGGAGGCCAGCCCGAGAGGCTGGGGAGCAGTCACACAAGGAAAAAATTTCCAGGGAGTGTGATCAAGTCTGGAGACTTTTCTCCACATAAATATAGCTAAGGGTAAATTTATAATGCTCTAAGCTTAACAAGACCTCTGCTTCAAGGTCAGCCGGTATTGATCCAGTGGGATAAAACATCACGGCAGTCGCCCACGTAAATAGACAGGGCGGCACAAGAAGCAGGAGGGCAGTGGCAAAAACTGCAAGGACTTTTCGCTGGGCGGAAAATCATGTGATAGCACTGTCAGCAGTGTTTCATTCCGGGAATGGAAACTGGGAAGCAGACTTCCTCAGTAGGCACGACCTCCACCCGGCAGAGTGGGAACTTCATGGGGAAGTTTTCCACATGATTGTAAACCGTTGGGAATTACCAAAGGTGGACATGATGGCGTCCCGTCTGAACAAAAAACGGGACAGGTATTGCGCCAGGTTAAGAGACCCTCAGGCAATAGCTGTGGACGTTCTGGTAACACCGTGGGTGTACCAGTCGGTGTATGTGTTCCATCCTCTGCTTTTCATACCTAAGGTACTGAGAATTATAAGACGTAGAGGAGTAAGAACTATACTCATGGCTCCGGATTGGCCAAGAAGGACTTGGTACCCGGAACTTCAAGAGATGCTCACAGAGGACTTATGGCCTCTGCCGCTAAGAAGGGACTTGTTTCAGCAAGTACCATGTCTGTTCCAAGACTTACCGCAGCTGCGTTTGACGGCATGGCGGTGGAACGCCGGATCCTAAGGGAAAAGGCATTCAGGAAGAGGTCATTCCTACCCTGGTCAAAGCCAGAAAGGAGGTGACCGCACAACATTATCACCACATGTGGCGAAAATATGTTGCGTGGTGTGAGGCCAGGAAGGCCCCACGAAGAAATTTCAACTCGGTCGATTCCTGCATTTCCTGCAAACAGGAGTGTCTATGGGCCTCAAATTGGGGTCCATTAAGGTTCAAATTTCGGCCCTGTCGATTTTTCTTCCAGAAAGAATTGGCTTCAGTTCCTGAAGTCCAGAAGTTTGTCAAGGGAGTATTGCATATACAACCCCCTTTTGTGCCTCCAGTGGCACTGTGGGATCTCAACGTAGTTCTGGGATTCCTCAAAACACATTGGTTTAAAACCAGTCAAATCTGTGGATTTGAAGCATCTCACATGAAAAGTGAACATGCTCTTGGACCTGGCCTGGACCAGGCGAGTGTCAAATTGGTGGTTTTTTTTTCTCAAAAAAGCCCATATCTGTTTGTCCATTCGGACAGGGCAGAGCTGCGGACTCGTCCCCAGTTCTCTCCCTAAGGTGGTGTCAGTGTTTCACCTGAACCAGCTTATTGTGGTGTCTTGCGCCTACTAGGGACTTGGAGGACTCCAAGTTGCTAGATGTGGTCAGGGCCCTGAAAATATAGGTTCCAGGACGGCTGGAGTCAGGAAAACTGACTTGCTGTTATCCTGTATGCACCCAACAAACTGGGTGCTCTTGCTTCTAAGCAGACTTTTGCTAGTTGGATGTGTAATACAATTCAGCTTGCACATTCTGTGGCAGGCCTGCCACAGCCAAAATATGTAAATGCCCATTCCACAAGGAAGGTGGGCTCATCTTGGGCGGCTGCCCGAGGGGTCTCGGCTTTACAACTTTGCCGAGCGGCTATTTAGTCAGGGGCAAACACGTTTGTAAAATCCTACAAATTTGATAACCTGGCTAAGGAGGACCTGGAGTTCTCTCATTCGGTGCTGCAGAGTCATCCGCACTCTCCCGCCCGTTTGGGAGCTTTGGTATAATCCCCATGGTCCTTTCAGGAACCCCAGCATCCACTAGGACGATAGAGAAAATAAGAATTTACTTACCGATAATTCTATTTCTCGGAGTCCGTAGTGGATGCTGGGCGCCCATCCCAAGTGCGGATTATCTGCAATACTTGTACATAGTTACAAAAATCGGGTTATTATTGTTGTGAGCCATCTTTCAGAGGCTCCTCTGTTATCATACTGTTAACTGGGTTCAGATCACAGGTTGTACAGTGTGATTGGTGTGGCTGGTATGAGTCTTACCCGGGATTCATAAATCCTTCCTTATTGTGTACGCTCGTCCGGGCACAGTATCCTAACTGAGGCTTGGAGGAGGGTCATAGGGGGAGGAGCCAGTGCACACCACCTGATCCTAAAGCTTTACTTTTTGTGCCCTGTCTCCTGCGGAGCCGCTATTCCCCATGGTCCTTTCAGGAACCCCAGCATCCACTACGGACTCCGAGAAATAGAATTATCGGTAAGTAAATTCTTATTTTCCACCTGCATGGTGGGTTTAAGGGGGGGGGGGGGGAGGTATGCAATTTGTGAGTCCTGCATGGCAAAGAGTCAGCATAGTGATGCTGGCTGAGACTATGGGGGTAATTCTGAGTTGATCGCAGCAGGAACTTTGTTAGCAGTTGGGCAAAACCATGTGCACTGCAGGGGAGGCAGATATAACATGTGCAGAGAGAGTTAGATTTGGGTGTGGGGTGTTCAATCTGCAATCTAAATTGCAGTGTAAAAATAAAGCAGCCAGTATTTACCCTGCACAGAAACAAAATAACCCACCCAAATCTAACTCTCTCTGCACATGTTATATCTGCCTCCCCTGCAGTGCACATGGTTTTGCCCAACTGCTAACAAAGTTCCTGCTGCGATCAACTCAGTATTACCCCCTATGTCAGAGCTGTCATAGTAGTTAGCAGCTTCCAGGTATGCAGGGCCTTGTACTCTTGCCTTGTCGGGTTCCACTGCGACCTCTGTTGTGGCTGGACTTTCAGGAGGTCCCTCTTCTGAGGTTACCACTGATGGTCAATCTGTTTTTCAGTCTTCTCAGTCAGCTGAGCCATCCTGGGCTCAATGTCTGGCTGGCTCTCTCCAAGGTTCGGTGCAAGTCTCCTCTTCTTTCGAGAGACTGCTTAACTATTTCTCCTCAAAAATGGAAGCATCCAACTATCCTTAAGTCATGCGAAGAATCAAATTCTGAAGGTTCATCACAGAGTGAGGAGGATCGTCTGGAAGAATCAGACCTGGATCTTTCCTCAGTAACAGAAGACGACCCTGCTGTCATACAGGACACCATGCTTTAATCAACGCTGACTCCCCGGAGTCTCGGGAAGTATCTCTCTTCAAGAGGAAACATCAATAAATGGTTACTTTTCCTTCTCAGTTTGATGACATGTTGTTGTCCTCAGCATGGGTGCATCCGGAATAAGTTCCAGATGTGCAGATGCTTGAGCTCACTTTTTGTTTTGTTTATTGAACAGCATATAAAAGATACATTACCTACTGTATATGACAGAAACCATCATGTACTGTACAAAAATGTCAATGTCCTATACAGACAGTAACTGTCGATATTCAGTATTACTAACTGTTCTGTTTTTTTTTTTTTTTTTAATAAAAGAAAGTTTTAGAAACAGTAGAAGTATGTTACCCTGAAAATAAAAAGGTCAAAAGAAAAAGAAGGAAAAAACAAGAGATTAATGAATACTCCTAAAATGGCTTCCTGAGTTACCAATAATATAGAGACATATCTATGTAAACGAGATAAGAATATGGAGTTAGCACCATTCATGTAACATAAAATGCCTTTCATATAGTTCAATAGTAATAAAAATATATACCCATGTCGCCCCTGAAATTAAACTAAAATAAAACCAAAAAGGGAGAGTCAAATACAATGAAAATAAAAGCAGTCATCACGCACTTCTTAACATACCGAAAAGGTTACTGTCATAAAAAATATATTTGGCAGGAGGAGTCACATAATTTTCTTTTTGTAATAACTAATCAGTATGTTTAAATACCTTCCATATATTATTTTGCAAATGGTCTATATATGGTCCCAATTTTTTTTTAAATGTAAAAAAAATGCATGCTCTCACTATACCCGTTTGGAGCTCAGGACAGACCCAATTGGGTATCTTGTCTGGGGGGGGGGGACTGCTACTGGTGGTTTAAGGTTTCAGTTTAAGATTTTGCTGCTTACAGGGTTCTCTAGCTGTAGACTGGCAGGTGGATGCTAAAGCCAAGCAAACCATACTAGCGCTTCTTTTTTTTGAGAGAGATTTTGTTTGAGCCCGAGCTGGACAAAATCCATTGCCCTGGCTAATGGGGGAAATAGTTCATTTTTACAATCCTTTTCTCTGACGTCCTAGTGGATGCTGGGAACTCCGTAAGGACCATGGGGAATAGCGGCTCCGCAGGAGACTGGGCACAAAAGTAAAAGCTTTAGGACTACCTGGTGTGCACTGGCTCCTCCCCCTATGACCCTCCTCCAAGCCTCAGTTAGATTTTTGTGCCCGGCCGAGAAGGGTGCACACTAGGGGCTCTCCTGAGCTTCTTAGTGAAAGTTTAAGTTTAGGTTTTTTATTTTCAGTGAGACCTGCTGGCAACAGGCTCACTGCATCGAGGGACTAAGAGGAGAAGAAGCGAACTCACCTGAGTGCAGAGTGGATTGGGCTTCTTAGGCTACTGGACACCATTAGCTCCAGAGGGACCGAACACAGGCCCAGCCTCGGAGCTCGGTCCCAGAGCCGCGCCGCCGGCCCCCTTACAGAGCCAGAAGCAAGAAGAGGTCCGGAAAAATCGGCGGCAGAAGACATCAGTCTTCAACAAGGTAGCGCACAGCACTGCAGCTGTGCGCCATTGTTACTCAGGCACACTTCACACTCCGGTCACTGAGGGTGCAGGGCGCTAGGGGGGGGGCGCCCTGAGCAGCAATGTAAAACACCTTGGCTGGCATAAATACACCACATATAACCCCCAGGGCTATATGGATGTATTTTAACCCCTGCCAGAACTCACCAAAAAAGCGGGAGAAAAGGCCGCCGAGAAGGGGGCGGAGCCTATCTCCTCAGCACACGGGCGCCATTTTCCATCACAGCTCCGCTGGAAGGACGTCTCCCTGACTCTCCCCTGCCGTCCTGCAGAAAAGGGTAAAAAAGAGAGGGGGGCACTAATTTGGCGCAGTTTTGATACTAACAGCAGCTATAAAGGGAAAAGCACATTTTATAGTGGTATTCCTGTCTATATATAGCGCTCTGGTGTGTGCTGGCATATTCTCCCTCTGTCTCCCCAAAGGGCTAGTGGGGTCCTGTCCTCTATCAGAGCATTCCCTGTGTGTGTGCGGTGTGTCGGTACGATTGTGTCGACATGTTTGAGGAGGAAAATGAGATGGAGGCGGAGCAATTGCCTATTATACAGTTGTCACCCCCTAGGGAGTCGACACCTGAGTGGATGAGCTTATGGAAGGAATTGCGTGACAGTGTCAGCTCTTTACGACAGACAGTTGACGACATGAGACAGCCGGCTACTCAGCTTGTGCCTGTCCAGGGGTCTCAAACGCCATCAGGGGCTTTAAAACGCCCGTTACCTCAAATGGCAGACACAGACACGGATACTGACTCCAGTGTCGATGATGAGGAGACATACGTGACTTCCACTAGGGCCACACGTTACATGATTGAAGCAATGAAAAATGTATTGCATATCTCTGATAATACAAGTACCACTAAAAAGGGTATTCTGTTTGGTGAGAAAAAACTGCCTGTAGTTTTTCCTGTATCCGAGGAATTAAATGAAGTGTGTGATGAGGCGTGGGTTTCCCCCGATAAAAAACTGATAATTCCTAAAAGGTTATTGGCATCGTACCCTTTCCCGCCAGAGGATAGGGCACGTTGGGAAACACCCCCTAGGGTGGATAAAGCGCTCACGCGCTTGTCTAAACAGGTAGCACTACCCTCTCCTGATACGGCCGCCCTAAAGGAACCTGCCGATAGAAAGCTGGAGAATATCCTAAAATGTATATACTCTCACACGGGTGTTATACTGCGACCAGCAATCGCCTCGGCCTGGATGTGCAGTGCGGGCCTGGCGTGGTCGGATTCCCTGACTGAAAATATTGATACCCTAGATAGGGACAGTATATTACTGACTATAGAGCATTTGAAGGATGCATTTCTATATATGCGTGATGCACAGAGGGATATTTGCCGACTGGCATCAAGAGTTAGCGCGCTGTCCATTTCTGCAAGAAGAGGTTTATGGATGCGGCAGTGGTCAGGCGATGCGGATTCTAAAAGGCACATGGAAGTATTGCCTTATAAGGGGGAGGAGTTATTTGGGGTAGGTCTATCAGACCTGGTAGCCACGGCAACTGCTGGAAAATCCACATTTTTACCCCAGGTAGCTTCTCAACCTAAGAAGACGCCGTATTATCAGGCGCAGTCCTTTCGGCCCCATAAGGGCAAGCGGGCAAAAGGCGCCTCATTTCTGCCCCGTGGCAGAGGGAGAGGGAAAAGGCTGCAACAAACAGCCAGTTCCCAGGAACAAAAGCCCTCTCCCGCCTCCGCAAAGTCCTCAGCATGACGCTGGGGCTTTACAAGCGGACTCAGGCACGGTGGGGGCCCGTCTCAAGAAGTTCAGTGCGCAGTGGGCCCACTCGCAAGTGGACCCCTGGATCCTTCAAGTGGTATCTCAGGGGTACAAATTGGAATTCGAGACGTCTCCCCCTCGCCGTTTTCTAAAGTCTGCTTTACCGACGTCTCCCTCAGACAGGGAGGCAGTATTGGAAGCCATTCACAAGCTGTATTCCCAGCAGGTGATAATCAAGGTACCCCTCCTACAACAGGGAAAGGGGTACTATTCCACACTATTTGTGGTACCGAAGCCGGACGGCTCGGTGAGACCAATTTTAAACCTAAAATCCTTGAACACTTACATACAAAGGTTCAAATTCAAGATGGAGTCACTCAGAGCAGTGATTGCAAACCTGGAAGAAGGGGACTATATGGTGTCTCTGGACATCAAAGATGCTTACCTACATGTCCCAATTTACCCTTCTCACCAAGGGTACCTCAGGTTTGTGGTACAGAACTGTCACTATCAGTTTCAGACGCTGCCGTTTGGATTGTCCACGGCACCCAGGGTCTTTACCAAGGTAATGGCTGAAATGATGATACTCCTTCGAAGGAAGGGAGTTTTAGTTATCCCTTACTTGGACGATCTCCTGATAAGGGCAAGATCAAGGGAACAGTTGGAAGTCGGGGTAGCACTATCTCAGATAGTGCTGCGCCAGCACGGTTGGATTCTCAATATTCCAAAATCACAGCTGATCCCGACGACACGACTTCTATTCCTAGGGATGATCCTGGACACAGTCCAGAAAAAGGTGTTTCTCCCGGAGGAGAAAGCCAGGGAGTTATCCGAACTAGTCAGAAATCTCCTAAAACCAGGCCAAGTCTCAGTGCATCAATGCACAAGGGTCCTGGGAAAGATGGTGGCTTCTTACGAAGCAATCCCATTCGGCAGATTCCACGCAAGAACCTTCCAGTGGGATCTGCTAGACAAATGGTCCGGGTCGCATCTTCAGATGCATCAGCGGATAATCTTGTCACCAAGGACAAGGGTGTCTCTCCTGTGGTGGTTGCAGAGTGCTCATCTTCTAGAGGGCCGCAGATTCGGCATTCAGGACTGGGTCCTGGTGACCACGGATGCCAGCCTGAGAGGCTGGGGAGCAGTCACACAGGGAAGAAATTTCCAGGGCTTGTGGTCAAGCCTGGAGACATTACTTCACATAAATATCCTGGAGCTAACGGCCATCTACAATGCTCTAAGCCTAGCAAGACCTCTGCTTCAAGGTCAGCCGGTGCTGATCCAGTCAGACAACATCACGGCAGTCGCCCACGTAAACAGACAGGGCGGCACGAGAAGCAGGAGGGCAATGACAGAAGTTGCAAGGATTCTCCGCTGGGCGGAAAATCATGTGATAGCACTGTCAGCAGTGTTCATTCCGGGAGTGGACAACTGGGAAGCAGACTTCCTCAGCAGACACGACCTCCACCCGGGGGAGTGGGGACTTCACCCAGAAGTCTTCCACATGATTGTGAACCGTTGGGAAAAACCAAAGGTGGACATGATGGCGTCCCGCCTCAACAAAAAACTAGACAGGTATTGCGCCAGGTCAAGGGACCCTCAGGCAATAGCTGTGGACGCTCTGGTAACACCGTGGGTGTACCAGTCAGTGTATGTGTTCCCTCCTCTGCCTCTCATACCCAAGGTACTGAGAATCATAAGAAGGAGAGGAGTATGGACTATACTCGTGTCTCCGGATTGGCCAAGAAGGACTTGGTACCCGGAACTTCAAGAGATGCTCACAGAGGACCCGTGGCCTCTACCTCTAAGAAAGGACCTGCTCCAGCAGGGACCCTGTCTGTTCCAAGACTTACCGCGGCTGCGTTTGACGGCATGGCGGTTGAACGCCGGATCCTGAAGGAAAAAGGCATTCCGGATGAAGTCATCCCTACCCTGATCAAAGCCAGGAAGGATGTAACCGTACAGCATTATCACCGTATTTGGCGTAAATATGTTGCGTGGTGCGAGGCCAGGAAGGCCCCTACAGAGGAATTTCAACTGGGTCGTTTCCTGCATTTCCTGCAAACAGGACTGTCTATGGGCCTAAAATTAGGGTCCATTAAGGTTCAAATTTCGGCCCTGTCAATTTTCTTCCAGAAAGAACTGGCTTCAGTTCCTGAAGTTCAGACGTTTGTCAAGGGGGTACTGCATATACAGCCTCCTTTTGTGCCTCCAGTGGCACCTTGGGATCTCAATGTAGTTTTGGGGTTCCTAAAATCACATTGGTTTGAACCACTCTCCACTGTACACTTAAAATATCTCACTTGGAAAGTGGTAATGCTGTTAGCCCTGGCTTCAGCCAGGCGTGTCTCAGAATTGGCGGCTTTATCCTATAAAAGCCCTTACCTAATTTTTCATACGGACAGGACAGAATTGAGGACTCGTCCTCAATTTCTCCCTAAGGTGGTTTCAGCGTTTCACTTGAACCAGCCTATTGTGGTACCTGCGGCTACTAGGGAAGTTGCTGGACGTAGTCAGGGCCCTGAAAATATATGTTTCCAGGACGGCTGGAGTCAGGAAATCTGACTCGCTGTTTATCCTGTATGCACCCAACAAGCTGGGTGCTCCTGCTTCTAAGCAAACTATTGCTCGTTGGATTTGTAGTACAATTCAGCTTGCACATTCTGTGGCAGGCCTGCCACAGCCAAAATCTGTAAAAGCCCATTCCACAAGGAAGGTGGGCTCATCTTGGGCGGCTGCCCGAGGGGTCTCGGCTTTACAACTTTGCCGAGCAGCTACTTGGTCAGGGGCAAACACGTTTGCTAAATTCTACAAATTTGATACCCTGGCTGAGGAGGACCTTGAGTTCTCTCATTCGGTGCTGCAGAGTCATCCGCACTCTCCCGCCCGTTTGGGAGCTTTGGTATAATCCCCATGGTCCTTACGGAGTTCCCAGCATCCACTAGGACGTCAGAGAAAATAAGAATTTACTTACCGATAATTCTATTTCTCGTAGTCCGTAGTGGATGCTGGGCGCCCATCCCAAGTGCGGATTGTCTGCAATACTTGTACATAGTTATTGTTACAAAAATCGGGTTATTATTGTTGTGAGCCATCTTTTCAGAGGCTCCGCTGTTATCATGCTGTTAACTGGGTTCAGATCACAAGTTGTACGGTGTGATTGGTGTGGCTGGTATGAGTCTTACCCGGGATTCAAAATCCTTCCTCATTGTGTACGCTCGTCCGGGCACAGTATCCTAACTGAGGCTTGGAGGAGGGTCATAGGGGGAGGAGCCAGTGCACACCAGGTAGTCCTAAAGCTTTTACTTTTGTGCCCAGTCTCCTGCGGAGCCGCTATTCCCCATGGTCCTTACGGAGTTCCCAGCATCCACTACGGACTACGAGAAATAGAATTATCGGTAAGTAAATTCTTATTTTTCTGCCCTTCCTTTTGATCCTTTCCACCCCACAAGTATGCTGTGTTTTAGAGGGTCCTGGGTGGCAAATCAAAGGGCTATCAGTCCTGGCTGTGGTTTCACCTGGATGCCAGACCTTCAGAGAAGTCCAATCTTACTTTCTATCTGATTTTTCTAGCGTGTGGAATAGAAAATCTACAATGTCTAGGTCGACATGCATTAGGTCGACACAGGAAAAGGTTGACAGGTACAAAACGTTGACACATATAAAGGGTCAACATGGGAAATGGTTGACACAAAAAATGTCAACGCCATTTTTTCTGGGGGGATCTTTTTCACTGTAAGAGCACAGAGAACCGCAATTAGTGTACCGCGTCCCCTTGCATGGTTCCCTTCGCTTGCCATGCTGCGGGCAAGAAGACTCGCTCCGCTACTGCTGTGCTCAGCACAGGTTACTGTTCCCAATCGTAGTCCGCGTGGACGGTAAAGAATGAAAAGGGTGAAAGTAAAAAAAGAAGAAACAAAACCCTTAGAAAGTTGTCGACCATTTGTATCTTGGCAATTCCATGGTCGCAGACTAACATTCAGAGCACTTATTTTGAACTATGATCTTAATAATCTAGGGGGTCATTCCGACCCGATCGCTCGCTGCAGTTTGTCGCAGCGCAGCGATCGGGTAGGAACTGTGCATGCGCCGGCGCATGGCAGCCGTCGTTACCTAGCGATCACCTCTGAGACAGAGGCAGTTGCTAGGCGGGAGGGGGCTAAACGGCGGCGTTAAGCCGCCGTTTAGGGGGAGCGGTCCGGCCAACTTAGGTGTGGCCGGACCGTTCGGGGGGCAGGAGCTGCGCTGGCCGGGAGTTACTCCTCAAATACAAAGGCAACGCCTCTGTGCGATGCTTTTGTATTTGTGCGGGGGGGGGGGGGGGGGGGGGGCGGCACTGACATGCGGGACCCCCGCATGTCTGAGTTTACGATCGTAGCTGTGCTAAATTTAGCACAGCTACGATCAACTCGGAATGACCCCCCTAGTCTTACATTTCAGGGACAAAACTGAAAGTGTTACGAGTTGGAACTCCAAAAGATGTAGTGTAGAATGAAACATAATGCATTGGTTCCAAGTGTATGTTCAGGATCATTAAAGTTTTGGTGGCGGACTAACACACAAATGACATCAACATTTATAGTGGTCTGTTCATGAAGCAGTGAAAAGGGTGGAGAAGTGAGCCAGTAGAGAAGTTGCCCGTGGCAACTAGACAGCATTGAAGTAACATTTATAATTTGCATACTGTACAATTGTACGGAGCAGCTTATTGGTTGCCTTGGGCAAATTCTCCACAGGCTCACTTCTCTACTCTTTTCACTGCTTTTATAAATGGACTCCATAGTGACACAACTTAATGAAAAGTCTGTGAACTAAGAATTACAATTGAAGCAATTTGTATTCTGTGGTACATAGAATACGTTAGAGGTTACGTCAACATGTGTTTTTTTAAATATAATTTCTCTGACGTCCTAAGTGGATGCTGGGACTCCGTAAGGACCATGGGGAATAGTGGCTCTGCAGGAGACTGGGCACAACTAAAGAAAGCTTTAGGACTACCTGGTGTGCACTGGCTCCTCCCTCTATGACCCTCCTCCAGACCTCGGTTAGAATTTTGTGCCCGGCTGAGCTGGATGCACACTAGGGGCTCTCCTGAGCTCTTAGAAAAAGAAAGTTTATTTAGGTTTTTTATTTTCAGTGAGATCTGCTGGCAACAGACTCACCTCTACGAGGAACTACTACATGTCGGTACGGCTGTGTCGACATGTTTGATGAGGAGGCTTATGTGGAGGCGGAGCAAGTGCCGATAAATGTGATGTCACCCCCTGCGGGGCCGACACCTGAGTGGATGGACTTGTGGAAGGAATTACGTGAAAGTGTCAACTCCTTACATAAAAGGGTGACGACATATCAGATGTGGGACAGCCGGCTTCTCAGCTTGTGCCTGCCCAGCTGTCTCAAAAGCCATCAGGGGCTCTTAAACGCCCGCTACCTCAGATGGCAGACACAGATGTCGACACGGATACTGAATCCAGTGTCGACGACGATGAGACAAATGTACATTCCAATAGGGCCACACGTTACATGATTGAGGCAATGAAAAATGTGTTGCACATTTCTGATATTACCCCAGGAACCACAAAAAAGGGTATTATGTTTGGGGAGAAAAAAACTACCAGTGGTTTTTCCCCCATCTGAGGAATTAAATGAGGTGTGTGAAGAAGCGTGGGCTTCCCCCGATAAGAAACTGGTAATTTCTAAGAGGTTACTAATGGCGTACCCTTTCCCGCCAGAGGATAGGTCACGTTGGGAGACATCCCCTAGGGTGGATAAAGCGCTCACACGTCTGTCAAAAAAGGTGGCACTACCGTCTCCGGACACGGCCGCCCTAAAGGAGCCTGCTGATAGGAAGCAGGAGGCTATCCTGAAGTCTGTATATACACACGCAGGTATTATACTGAGACCAGCTATTGCTTCAGCATGGATGTGCAGTGCTGCAGCTGCGTGGTCAGATTCCCTGTCGGAAAATATTGATACCCTAGACAGGGACACTATATTGCTATCCATAGAGCATATAGAAGACGCAGTCTTATACATGAGAGATGCACAGAGGGATATTTGCCGGCTGGCATCTAAAATAAGTGCACTGTCCATTTCTGCCAGGAGAGGATTATGGACTCGGCAGTGGACGGGTGATGCAGTTTCTAAAAGGCACATGGAAGTTTTGCCTTATAAGGGTGAGGAGTTATTCGGGGATGGTCTCTCGGACCTCGTTTCCACAGCAACATCTGGGAAGTCAGCATTTTTACCCCATGTTCCTTCACAGCCAAAGAAAGCACCGTATTATCAGGTACAGTCCTTTCGGCCCCATAAAGGCAAGCGGGTTAAAGGCGCGTCCTTTCTGCCCAGAGGCAGAGGTAGAGGGAAAAAGCTGCAGCATACAGCCAGTTCCCAGGAGCAAAAGTCCTCCCCCGCTTCCTCTTAAGTCCACCGCATGACGCTGGGGCTCCACAGGCGGAGCCAGGTACGGTGGGGGCCCGTCTCAAAAACTTCAGCAATCAGTGGGCTCGCTCACGGGTGGATCCCTGGATCCTTCAAGTAGTATCTCAGGGGTACAAGCTGGAATTCGAGACGTCTCCCCCCCGCCGTTTCCTCAAATCTGCCTTGCCAACAACTCCCTCAGGCAGGGAGGCAGTGCTAGAGGCAATTCACAAGCTGTATTCCCAGCAGGTGATAGTCAAGGTGCCCCTCCTTCAACAAGGACGGGGTTACTATTCCACAATGTTTGTGGTACCGAAACCGGACGGTTCGGTGAGACCCATTTTAAATTTGAAATCCTTGAACACATATATAAAAAAATTCAAGTTCAAGATGGAATCGCTCAGGGCGGTTATTTCAAGCCTGGACGAGGGGGATTACATGGTATCACTGGACATCAAGGATGCTTACCTGCATGTCCCCATTTACCATCATCACCAGGAGTACCTCAGATTTGTGGTACAGGATTGTCATTACCAATTCCAGACGTTGCCGTTTGGTCTGTCCACGGCACCGAGGGTATTTACCAAGGTAATGGCCGAAATGATGATACTCCTTCGAAAAAAGGGAGTTATAATTATCCCGTACTTGGACGATCTCCTGATAAAGGCGAGGTCCAGGGAGCAGTTGTTGGTCGGGGTAGCACTATCTCAGGAGGTGCTACAACAGCACGGTTGGATTCTAAATATTCCAAAGTCACAGCTGGTCCCTACGACACGTCTACTGTTCCTGGGGATGGTTCTGGACACAGAACAGAAAAAAGTGTTTCTCCCGGAGGAGAAAGCCAAGGAGCTGTCATCTCTAGTCAGAGGCCTCCTGAAACCAAAACAGGTGTCGGTGCATCACTGCACGCGAGTCCTGGGAAAAATGGTAGCTTCCTACGAAGCAATTCCATTCGGCAGCTTCCATGCAAGGACTTTTCAGTGGGACCTGTTGGACAAGTGGTCCGGATCGCATCTTGGTGGCTGCAAAGTGCTCATCTTCAAGAGGGCCGCAGATTCGGCATACAGGACTGGGTCCTGGTGACCACGGATGCCAGCCTTCGAGGCTGGGGGGCAGTCACACACTGGCGATGGCAGAAGCCACAAGGATTCTCCGATGGGCGGAAAATCATGTGTTAGCACTGTCAGCAGTGTTCATTCCGGGAGTGGACAACTGGGAAGCAGACTTCCTCAGCAGGCACGACCTCCACCCGGGAGAGTGGGGACTTCATCCAGAAGTCTTCCAAATGATTGTAAACCGTTGGGAAAGGCCACAGGTGGACATGATGGCGTCCCGCCTCAACAAAAAGCTAGAAAGATATTGCGCCAGGTCAAGAGACCCTCAGGCGATAGCTGTGGACGCTCTAGTGACACCGTGGGTGTACCGGTCGGTTTATGTGTTCCCTTCTCTTCCTCTTATACCCAAGGTACTGAGGATAATAAGGATAAGTGGAGTAAGAACTATACTCATTGTTCCGGATTGGCCAAGAAGAGCTTGGTACCCGGAACTTCAAGAAATGATCTCGGAGGACCCATGGCCTCTGCCGCTCAGACAGGACCTGCTGCAGCAGGGGCCCTGTCTGTTCCAAGACTTACCGCGGCTGCGTTTGACGGCATGGCGGTTGAACACCGGATCCTGAAGGAAAAGGGCATTCCGGAGGAAGTCATTCCTACGCTGATTAAAGCTAGGAAAGAAGTGACCGCAAACCATTATCACCGCATTTGGCGAAAATATGTTGCGTGGTGTGAGGCCAGGAAGGCCCCAACGGAGGAATTTCAGCTGGGCCGTTTTCTGCACTTCCTACAGTCAGGGGTGACTATGGGCCTACAATTGGATTCCATTAAGGTCCAGATTTCGGCTCTATCGATTTTCTTCAAGAGAGAACTGGCTTCACTACCTGAAGTTCAGACTTTTGTTAAGGGAGTGCTGCATATTCAGCCCCCTTTTGTGCCTCCAGTGGCACCTTGGGATCTCAACGTGGTGTTGGATTTCCTAAAGTCACATTGGTTTGAGCCACTTAAAACCGTGGAATTAAAATATCTCACGTGGAAAGTGGTCATGCTGTTGGCCTTGGCTTCGGCCAGGCGTGTGTCAGAATTGGCGGCTTTGTCATGTAAAAGCCCTTATCTGATTTTCCATATGGATAGGGCAGAATTGAGGACTCGTCCGCAGTTTCTCCCTAAGGTGGTATCAGCCTTTCATTGAACCAACCTATCGTGGTGCCTGCGGCTACTAAAGACTTGGAGGCTTCCAAGTTGTTGGACGTAGTCAGGGCCCTGAGAATTTATGTTTCCAGGACAGCTAGTGTCAGGAAAACTGACTCGTTGTTTATCCTGTATGCACCCAACAAGCTGGGTGCTCCTGCTTCAAAGCAGACTATTGCTCGCTGGATCTGTAGTACGATTCAGCTTGCACATTCTGCGGCTGGACTGCCACATCCTAAATCAGTGAAAGCCCATTCCACGAGGAAGGTGGGCTCTTCTTGGGCGGCTGCCCGAGGGGTCTCGGCTCTACAACTTTGCCGAGCAGCTACTTGGTCGGGGTCAAACACATTTGCTAAATTCTACAAGTTTGACACCCTGGCTGAGGAGGACCTAGAGTTTGCCCATTCGGTGCTGCAGAGTCATCCGCACTCTCCCGCCCGTTTGGGAGCTTTGGTATAATCCCCATGGTCGTTACGGAGTCCCAGCATCCACTTAGGACGTCAGAGAAAATTAAGATTTTACTCACCGGTAAATCTATTTCTCGTAGTCTGTAGTGGATGCTGGGCGCCCGTCCCAAGTGCGGATTGTCTGCAATACTTGTATATAGTTATTGTTTAACTAAAGGGTTATTGTTGAGCCATCTGTTGAGAGGCTCAGTTATTGTTCATACTGTTAACTGGGTATAGTATCACGAGTTATACGGTGTGATTGGTGTGGCTGGTATGAGTCTTACCCGGGATTCAAAATCCTTCCTTATTGTGTCAGCTCTTCCGGGCACAGTATCCTAACTGAGGTCTGGAGGAGGGTCATAGAGGGAGGAGCCAGTGCACACCAGGTAGTCCTAAAGCTTTCTTTAGTTGTGCCCAGTCTCCTGCGGAGCCGCTATTCCCCATGGTCCTTACGGAGTTCCCAGCATCCACTACGGACTACGAGAATTAGATTTACCGGTGAGTAAAATCTTATTTTCTCTGACGTCCTAGTGGATGCTGGGAACTCTGTAAGGACCATGGGGAATAGCGGCACCGCAGGAGACTGGGCACAACTAAAGAAAGCTTTAGGACTACCTGGTGTGCACTGGCTCCTCCCTCTATGACCCTCCTCCAGACCTCGGTTAGAATTTTGTGCCCGGCCGAGCTGGATGCACACTAGGGGCTCTCCTGAGCTCTTAGAAAAGAAAGTTATATTTAGGTTTTTTATTTTCAGTGAGATCTGCTGGCAACAGACTCACTGCTACGAGGGACTTAGGGGAGAGAAGCGGACTTACCTGCTTGCAGCTAGCTTGGGCTTCTTAGGCTACTGGACACCATTAGCTCCAGAGGGATCGAACACAGGCCTAGCCTCGGTCGTCCGGTCCCGGAGCCGCGCCGCCGTCCCCTTTGCAAAGCCAGAAGCAAGAAGATGTTCCTGAAAATCGGCGGCAGAAGACTTCGGTCTTCATTAAGGTAGCGCACAGCACTGCAGCTGTGCGCCATTGCTCCCCATGCACACCACACACTCCGGTCACTGATGGGTGCAGGGCGCTGGGGGGGGGCGCCCTGGGGCTGCAATAAGAGTACCTTACTGGCAAAATAACACATAATATAGTCATTAAGACTATATATGTGTAAAATCCCCTGCCACATATTCCATAAAAAAGCGGGACAAGCCCGCCGAGAAAGGGGCGGGGCTATCTCCCTCAGCACACTGGCGCCATTTCCTCTCACAGCTCCGCTGGAAGGACGCTCCCAAGGCTCTCCCCTGCAGTTTCCAGACTTCATAGGGTAAAAAAGAGAGGGGGGGCACTAAATTTAGGCGCAGTATCTGTATATTAATAGCAGCTATAAGGGAAAAATCACTGTATGGTGTGAATCCCTACATTATATATAGCGCTCTGGTGTGTGCTGGCATACTCTCTCTCTGTCTCCCCAAAGGACTTTGTGGGGTCCTGTCCTCAGTCAGAGCATTCCCTGTGTGTGTGCGTGTGTCGGTACGGCTGTGTCGACATGTTTGATGAGAAGGCTTATGTGGAGGCGGAGCAGGTGCCGATAAATGTGATGTCACCACCTGCGGGGTCGACACCTGAGTGGATGGTTATGTGGAAGGAATTACGCGACAGTGTCAACTCCTTACATAAAAGGTTTGACGACATAGCAGATGTGGGACAGCCGGCTTCTCAGCCTGTGCCTGCCCAGACGTCTCAAAAGCCATCAGGGGCTCTAAAACGCCCGCTACCTCAGATGGCAGACACAGATGTCGACACGGATACTGACTCCAGTGTCGACGATGATGAGACTAGTGTACATTCCAATAGAGCCACCCGTTACATGATTACGGCAATTAAAAATGTGTTGCATATTTCTGATATTACCCCAGGTACCACAAATAAGGGTATTATGTTTGGGGAGGAAAAACTACCAGTGGTTTTTCCCCCATCTGATGAATTAAATGAAGTGTGTGCAGAAGCGTGGGCTTCCCCCGATAAGAAACTGGTAATTTCTAAAAAGTTACTAATGGCGTACCCTTTCCCGCCAGAGGACATGT
This sequence comes from Pseudophryne corroboree, assembly GCF_028390025.1. Taxonomy (NCBI): domain Eukaryota; kingdom Metazoa; phylum Chordata; class Amphibia; order Anura; family Myobatrachidae; genus Pseudophryne; species Pseudophryne corroboree. The sequence continues at coordinate 150,708,458 of NC_086449.1, forward strand.
TACGTTGGGAGACATCCCCTAGGGTGGATAAAGCGCTCGCACGTCTGTCAAAAAAGGTGGCACTACCGTCTCCGGACACGGCCGCCCTAAAGGAGCCTGCAGATAGAAAGCAGGAGGCTATCCTGAAGTCTGTATATACACACTCAGGTATTATACTGAGACCGGCTATTGCTTCAGCATTGATGTGCAGTGCTGCAGCTGCGTGGTCAGATTCCCTGTCGGAAAACATTGATACCCTAGACAGGGACACTATATTGCTAACCGTAGAGCATATTAAAGACGCTGTCTTGTACATGAGAGATGCACAGAGGGATATTTGCCGGCTGGCATCTAAAATAAACGCAATGTCCATTTCTGCCAGGAGAGGATTGTGGACTCTGCAGTGGACAGGAGATGCAGATTCTAAAAGGCACATGGAAGTATTGCCTTACAAGGGTGAGGAGTTGTTTGGGGATGGTCTCTCGGACCTCGTTTCCACAGCGACAGCTGGGAAGTCAGCATTTTTACCCCATGTTCCCTCACAGCCAAAGAAAGCACCGTATTATCAGGTACAGTCCTTTCAGCCCCAGAAAGGCAAGCGGGTTAGAGGCGCGTCCTTTCTGCCCAGAGGCAGAGGTAGAGGGAAAAAGCTACAACATACAGCCAGTTCCCAGGAACAAAAGTCCTCCCCCGCTTCCTCTTAAGTCCACCACATGACGCTGGGGCTCCACAGGCGGAGCCAGGTACAGTGGGGGCCCGTCTCAAGAACTTCAGCGACCAGTGGGCTCGCTCACAGGTGGATCCCTGGATTCTACAAGTAGTATCTCAGGGGTACAAGCTGGAATTCGAGACGTCTCCCCCTCGCCGTTTCCTCAAATCTGCCTTGCCGACAGCTCCCCCGGTCAGGGAGGCAGTGCTGGAGGCGATTCACAAGCTGTATTCTCAGCACGTGATAATCAAGGTATCCCTCCTTCAACAAGGACGGGGTTACTATTCCACAATGTTTGTGGTACCGAAACCGGACGGTTCGGTGAGACCCATTTTAAATTTAAAATCCTTGAACACTTATATAAGAAGGTTCAAGTTCAAGATGGAATCGCTCAGGGCGGTGATTGCAAGCCTGGACGAGGGGGATTACATGGTATCACTGGACATCAAGGATGCTTACCTGCATGTCCCCATTTACCCTCCTCACCAGAAGTACCTCAGATTTGTGGTACAGGACTGTCATTACCAATTCCAGACGTTGCCGTTTGGTCTGTCCACGGCACCGCGGGTATTTACCAAGGTAATGGCCGAAATGATGATACTCCTTCGGCGAAAGGGAGTTTTAATTATCCCGTACTTGGACGATCTCCTTATAAAGGCGAGGTCCAGGGAACAGTTGTTGATCGGAGTAGCACTAGCTCGGGAAGTGCTACAACAGCACGGCTGGATCCTGAATATTCCAAAGTCGCAGCTGGTTCCTACAACGCGTCTACTGTTCCTGGGGATGGTTCTGGACACAGAACAGAAAAAAGTGTTTCTCCCGGAGGAGAAGGCCAAGGAGTTGTCATCTCTAGTCAGAGACCTCCTAAAACCAAAACAAGTGTCGGTGCACCACTGCACGCGAGTCCTGGGAAAGATGGTAGCTTCTTACGAAGCAATTCCATTCGGAAGGTTCCATGCAAGGATCTTTCAGTGGGATCTGTTGGACAAGTGGTCGGGATCGCATCTTCAGATGCATCGGCTGATATCCCTGTCTCCACGGACCAGGGTGTTGCTGTTGTGGTGGCTGCAGAGTGCTCATCTTCTAGAGGGCCGCAGATTCGGCATACAGGACTGGATCCTGGTGACCACGGATGCCAGCCTTCGAGGTTGGGGGGCAGTCACACAGGGAAGAAACTTCCAAGGACTATGGACAAGTCAGGAGACTTCCCTACACATAAATATTCTGGAACTAAGGGCCATTTACAATGCCCTAAGTCAGGCAAGACCCCTGCTTCAACACCAGCCGGTGCTGATCCAGTCAGACAACATCACGGCGGTCGCCCATGTAAACCGTCAGGGCGGAACAAGAAGCAGGATGGCGATGGCAGAAGCCACAAGGATTCTCCGATGGGCGGAAAATCATGTGTTAGCACTGTCAGCAGTGTTCATTCCCGGAGTGGACAACTGGGAAGCAGACTTCCTCAGCAGACACGACCTCCACCCGGGAGAGTGGGGACTTCATCCAGAAGTCTTCCAAATGGTTGTACACCGGTGGGAAAGGCCACAGGTGGACATGATGGCGTCCCGCCTCAACAAAAAGCTAAAAAGATATTGCGCCAGGTCAAGGGACCCTCAGGCGATAGCTGTGGACGCTCTGGTAACACAGTGGGTGTACCAGTCGGTGTATGTGTTCCCTCCTCTGCCTCTCATACCCAAGGTACTGAGAATCATAAGAAGGAGAGGAGTAAGAACTATACTCATTTTTCCGGATTGGCCAAGAAGAGCTTGGTACCCAGAACTTCAAGAAATGATCTCAGAGGACCCATGGCCTCTGCCGCTCAGACAGGACCTGCTGCAGCAGGGGCCCTGTCTGTTCCAAGACTTACCGCGGCTGCGTTTGACGGCATGGCGGTTGAACGCCGGATCCTGAAGGAAAAGGGCATTCCGGAGGAAGTTATCCGTACGCTAATTAAAGCTAGGAAAGAAGTGACCGCAAACCATTATCACCGCATATGGCGGAAATATGTTGCGTGGTGTGAGGCCAGGAAGGCCCCAACGGAGGAATTTCAGCTAGGTCGATTTCTGCACTTCCTACAGTCAGGGGTGACTATGGGCCTAAAATTGGGTTCCATTAAGGTCCAGATTTCGGCTCTATCGATTTTCTTCCAAAAAGAACTGGCTTCACTACCTGAAGTTCAGACATTTGTTAAGGGAGTGCTGCATATTCAGCCCCCTTTTGTGCCCCCAGTGGCACCTTGGGATCTCAACGTGGTGTTGGATTTCCTAAAGTCGCATTGGTTTGAACCACTTAAAACCGTGGAACTAAAATATCTCACGTGGATAGTGGTCATGCTGTTGGCCTTGGCTTCGGCCAGGCGTGTGTCAGAATTGGCGGCTTTGTCTTGTAAAAGCCCTTATCTGATTTTCCATATGGATAGGGCGGAATTGAGGACTCGTCCCCAATTTCTCCCAAAGGTTGTTTCAGCGTTTCATTTGAACCAGCCTATTGTGGTGCCTGCGGCTACTCGTGACTTGGAGGACTCCAAGTTGCTGGACGTAGTCCGGGCCCTAAAAATCTATGTTTCCAGGACAGCTGGAGTCAGAAAGACTGACTCGCTATTTATCCTGCATGCGCCCAACAAGTTGGGTGCGCCTGCTTCAAAGCAGATTATTGCTCGCTGGATCTGTAGCACGATTCAACTTGCACATTCTGCGGCTGGACTGCCGCATCCAAAATCTGTAAAAGCCCATTCCACGAGGAAGGTGGGCTCTTCTTGGGCGGCTGCCCGAGGGGTCTCGGCTTTACAACTTTGCCGAGCAGCTACTTGGTCGGGGTCAAACACATTTGCTAAATTCTACAAGTTTGATACCCTGGCTGAGGAGGACCTAGAGTTCGCTCATTCGGTGCTGCAGAGTCATCCGCACTCTCCCGCCCGTTTGGGAGCTTTGGTATAATCCCCATGGTCCTTACGGAGTTCCCAGCATCCACTAGGACGTCAGAGAAAATAAGATTTTACTCACCGGTAAATCTATTTCTCGTAGTCCGTAGTGGATGCTGGGCGCCCGTCCCAAGTGCGGATTGTCTGCAATACTTGTATATAGTTATTGTTTAACTAAAGGGTTATTCTTGAGCCATCTGTTGAGAGGCTCAGTTATATATTTCATACTGTTAACTGGGTATAGTATCACGAGTTGTACGGTGTGATTGGTGTGGCTGGTATGAGTCTTACCCGGGATTCAAAATCCTTTCCTTATTGTGTCAGCTCTTCCGGGCACAGTATCCTAACTGAGGTCTGGAGGAGGGTCATAGAGGGAGGAGCCAGTGCACACCAGGTAGTCTTAAAGCTTTCTTTAGTTGTGCCCAGTCTCCTGCAGAGCCGCTATTCCCCATGGTCCTTACGGAGTTCCCAGCATCCACTACGGACTACGAGAAATAGATTTACCGGTGAGTAAAATCTTATTTTAATTTGTTTACTTGTTTGACAAAAAAGTATGGTCGTGGACTAACAAGGAAAGTGGTCGTGGGATAACAGATGAAAATCCATTTCTAAAGTATATTGAAACAGCATTTTAAAGAGCTTTAGTTTTCAATTTAACATTAAACAACAAGTCCCACATGCACGTACCGGTGGTCTTCAGGTTGCCTGTCCGCCGGCATCACATACTACACCCGCATGTACAGCCCCTTCCACTTCAGTTGTCAGTAGAGCCTGGGAATGGCCTGCATGTTTCTTCTTCACAAAGCAGCGGCGCTTAAGGTGGTCATTCCGAGTTGTTTGCTCGCTGCTATTTTTAGCAGAATTTCTAATAGGCTAAAATCCGGCAGTTCTGCGCATGCGTATGCACAACAGGGCGCACGCGCTAAGCAATTTTATACAAAACTATGCTATTTAACTCACGGGCGAACAAAGCTTTTCAATCGCTCTGCTGATCGTAGTGTGATTGACAGGAAGTGGGTGTTTCTGGGCGGAAACTGCCCGTTTTCAGGGAGTGTGCTAAAAAACGCAAGCATGCCAGGTAAAAACGCAGGAGTGGCTGGAGAAACGGAGGAGTGGCTGGCCGGATGCTGGGCGTGTTTGTGACGTCAAACCAGGAACTAAACGGACTGAGGTGGTCGCAATCTAGGAGTAGGTCTGGAGCTACTCAGAAACTGCAAGGAAATACTTAATAGCAGAATTGCTAATCTTTCATTAGCAATTCTGCTATGCTAAGATACACTCCCAGAGGGCGGCGGCTTTGTGTTTGCATTTCTGCTAAAAGTAGCTAGTGAGCGAACAACTCGGAATGGTGGCCAAATGTTGTAAGCTGCTGCTTTAGCTTTGCAACTGCATTTGCAAGTTCTTCTAACTGAACATGCATTTTTTCTTTCACAGCCTCTTCTCCGTTGGAAGCAGGTTATACAATACTTTCTGAAAGTATATCCTCTTCAACATCGGCTACAAACCTCTGTAGTTCTGTCATACAATCATTACAGTTTTATAATACACAGTCCTTTTCATCACCTTCCTGGCACATGAAGTATTTATTTATCTTTTGTGAGAACTTCAGTAAAAATGCCAACAAAGCTTTTTGCAGGAGTTCCATGTTTGCATGGTAGCTGCAAATGGGTGTTGTTCATTAGGTCGACATACATTGGGTCGACCAAATTTGGTCGACATGTGCTAGGTCGACTTGGAAAAAGGTCGACCTGACATTTTTTTACTTTTTTTTGGTGTCGTTTTCTTCGAAAAGTGACGGGGAACCCCAATTAGTGCACCACATCTCCTTGCATGGCTCGCTTCGATCGCCATGCTGCGGGCAAGGTGCCTCGCTGTACTCGGCACAGGTTACCGTTCCCAAATGTAGTCCACGTGGATCGTTAAGTATTAAAAGAGTGAAAAAATTAAAAAAAATTTTTTGTGAAAAACTCATGTCGACCTCGTACATGTCGACCTAATGACCATGTCGGCCTAATGAATATCGACCAAGCGTGGTTGACCCAATGTATGTCGACCTAATGACCGCCATCCGCTGCAAACACAGAGGTTAGCTGGAGTCTGAGCTATTGACAGGCAGACCTTTGGACACAGCTCGAAAACCTTTAATTTTCTATGGTGGATGTTCCTTCTTAAAAAGATCATAACGTCACAAGATAGCAACGCTCTATTTTCTCCTTTCTGTTTGTTATTTCTATCATAATGTATTCTTTTATGGAGTGTGGTTCATAGGGTCGACCACCCTTATGTTGACAGTGTCTAGGTCGACCACTATTGGTCGACAGTGACTAAGTCGACATCTAAAATAGGTTGACAGGAGCAAGGTCGACATGAGTTTTTTTTTTTTTGGTGTCGTTTTGTTTGTAGAGTGACCGGGAACCCCAATTAGTGCACTGTGTCCCCTCATTTCGCTTGCCATGCTTCGGGCAAGATGCCTCTCTCCGCTACTGCTGCGCTCGGCACAGGTTACCGTTCCCAGTCGTAGTCCACGTGGATCGTAAAGTATGAAACCGTTCAAAAATGTTTACAAATTGTGAAAAACTCATGTTGACCTTTTGTCATGTCGACCTAGCACATGTCAACATAGAAACCATGTCGACCTAATGCATGTCGACCAACAGTGGTCGACCTAATGACTGTCGACCTAAGTGTGGTTGATCTAGAGACCGGATACCTCTTTTATGCTAGACCAACAGTGGTTAATATCATCTAGCAAGAAGAAATTATTTACTGCCTCCAGTATTTCAAAATTAAGAGAAGATCAGGCCTTTCACGCTTTTTCTTAGGTGAGGCATTAATATTAAACTTTTCTGCCAAGCAATTAATTGCTTGTTGGCAGAGATTTTTACTCGAGCAACTGCTTTTCCCTGTGATTGTACACTACTAAATACTGGAGCACTTCTAGGAGTCTTATGAACGACACTGTTCTCTGCTACTTTCCTCGATGTTTGGAAGCATTGCATAAAAGTTGACATTTATCTTGTTCACTTTTTGTAGCTGCTGGTGACTGACTTGTCCGTGCTGCAGCTTTCCTAAGTCTGTCCTTTTCTCTGATAGCAGCCTTTCTTTTTACATCTGCTTTGGCACGATAAACATGTCTCTTCTCAGCTGAAGTTTTTCCCATGTTGTAAAATACTATCTAAAATACATGCCTTGTTTTGCAATTGTTATACATTACAATCCTTAAACCTTCATAAACATGCAAAATCTTATTACAGGTTATGATGAATTCATAAAATCTACCATAAAATTATTAAAGTTGTGTAATAATACTTGTGTTAGTCCACAACCATGTGTTCGTCCGCAACCATTACATTTACTGAATGTGCTAACTTTTGAGCTGTTTCAAATATATAAATACCTGATTATTGGCCCATCTAAGTAGTAAGAAAATTCTGAGTTCCAAATCATAATAACTTTTATAAAAAAAAAAAAGAAAAATGTTAACATTGTCACAGACTAACAGTTGGCACCAAGGTTAGTTATAAAAGAAAGTACAGTATACATACCTATTTCAACTGCAAAAGTCCTAAAACAACATCCTAGCCTTCTTTACATTGGTAGCCATTTTTGAAATTGCAAAGCATTATGGATAAGCATCTTGTGAGGGAAATATGAATGTTTGAATATACCTGATGTTTACTACATTGAAACAGTCCAAGCACATAACCTAATTTAATAAAAGTTATAAGTTTTTTTTATATTTATTTGAGGAAAAAGTATTCCATTTTAGGAAACTACAATATATTGCCTTTTCAAAAATATGCAACATTTCTATATTCAATAAAAATTTTCACGTTGGAACTTTGTCCACCTTAATATGTAAATGACACCTGTTGACCTTTGCCAGGGTCGACCTTTTCGGCATTGTCAACCTAATGCATGTTGACCATATGGGGTTGATCTAATAACTGTCGACCTAGACATTTTCTGTCTGTACATTGGAACCCAGTTTCTTAGGCTTGTCCTTGCAGAGGATTTTTCTTCCACCAGACATATCCCGACCATCCAGCCTCTATTGCGGCTAATTGCAAAAAAGTAAGTTGTCTCAGACTGCCTATGCATGCGTCTCTTGGGAAAGCTTATTTTCTCCTTTTATCTACACCTGTCTCGAGTCATTCAACGCTCATCTTACGCCCATCTGCTCCTCCTTTGGTGATTAAACTCCAGACATCTCTGTATCAATCGCCTGTTCACGTCTTGGGACTGGATGAAGAGCCCCTTGGCCGTGAGAGAGACAGCACGCATCCTCTGGTGGGCTGATAGTCACATACTGGCCATAGCGTGTTCATTACTGGGGTCAAATATTGGGAGGCAGACTACTTCCACCATCAAGATCTTCATCCTAGCAAGGGGTCCCTTCACCCGAACATCTTCCAGGATCTAGTAGCCAGATGGGGGCTGCCAGACGTCAATCTTATGGCGTCTCAGCTCAGCAACTATTTAGCAATTGCAAACTAAATGCTATTTACTGGCAGCAGATCCCCTCTAACAGTGCTTTGTTCTTTTCACCTGATCTACCTTTTCTCAACCATTTCTTCTTTGGGTTCTGGGTATCAGGCTGGAACTGGTGACCATGGCAAGTGAAGCGAGCCATGCGAGGGGACACGGTACACTAATTGGGATTCCCCGTTACTCTTTTTATGAAGAAAACGACACAAAAAATCCAAAAACTCATGTCGACCTAGTACATGTCGACCTAATGCTCATGTCAATCTAATGACTGTCGACCTAAGTTGAGTCGACCCAACGACCCATACCTCTCCCTCCCTTCCTCTCCATCCTCCTTCCTCTCTCCTCTGTCTCTGCATGGGCTTGGTTAAACGGAACTGAGGTCAAGTAGGGTATAGAGGGGAAGGAGCCATGTTCATATAATCTACGATTTAAAGTCCATAGATTCTCTACCCCAGCATTTTCCAGTATCCCCCGTGGAATCTGAGAAACAGATTTTATTGGTAAGTATAATAATTATGTTTTAAAAATAAAACAAGATTTTATTTTTTTTAAAGATTTAATATGTTGTAGTACATTGTTGCAATTGCGGAGAACACCGGTTGTCAATATTGCGGCTGACAGTGAATTTTTGGTTTGAAACTCCCATGCCAGCATTACGTTAGTTATTACCCAAAATTTGGTCAAGTTGCTGCTTTAAAAAAATATTTGTATAGGAAAAAATAGTTATATATTTTGTACATCCCCCCCCCCCCCCCCCTTCCCTAAAGTGAAAAATAAGTAAAAACTGCATAACATACTTTATTTTCTTCACAGAAACAGCAGGATGGGATCAGAAACGGCACAACAGCACCATCCCTCCAATGGCAAGATCATGGTGAGTTCTCCATATAGTTTCCTTAAAGTTTTGTACTTAAAAAGATAACATTTTACATCTTCTCTCTCTGTTTTGTACTTGTTTCTCCAATTATGATTTTATAGGGCAGAATATGTCCCTTAAGCTTTGGGCTGAAGTTGGATACTATATTTCCTTTTCAAGGGCAATATCGCCCATTTGTAGGACAACCCTGTCAAACATGCAATCCCAAAAGTATGGTGAGTGTTGATATTTAAATCTTGATTTCTGTTTTCTTGAGTGTATATTAGTTACTTTTCTTCTTAGTCTTCAATTTTACTTGCAGGAGACCTTCTTCTACAAGAGGAACACGCATCTTGGATTTCATAATGCACTTCACATAACAGAGGAGGACACGCGGTGCAGTATAGATTATTAACACCTAGTAGTAACAATGCTGTATTACATTGAACCAACATGGAATAGCCAGACTGACATATAGTGGTGCAGAGATGTCTATTGCTACTTACACTGTGGGACACGCATGTCATGTTTCTTTAATATTGCTTGACGCTTCTGTTGGATGATGTGAGACACTTTACATCATGATGCTGGCCATACCAGATTTCATCCCCACTTTTGTGCGTTCTACTGCCAGTTATACGCTTTTAATTTTACATGGCTAGCCCTCATAGTTAGCCATGCATGGCACAGAGATGACCCCCAACTTGGCATTAGGACATCCCGCTGGCACCGCTACCATGTCTGGAGTGCAGAGCTATGAGGGTTAAGTGTCCTAATGTCCCCATAAGCTATGGAAAACAGGCAAGTGACATGTCGGCACTGAGCACAATTGTCATTGTCTGGACATTCAGGGACATGCCACACTCCTCATGTGGAATGAGTCTGGAAGAAGTAATAACAGCGATGTCTTGTGCAGTCACCATTCAGGGGTTATGGAGTGGTTCCTTTGGATCCATGCATAAAAAAGAGATTTGATATCACCCACCTTAGAGACCATGTTGATGGCAAGTTAAAGAGTATTCATTTAGAGGGTGCACTGCTATTGCATTTTGTATTGAAAGGTTGTCGCAAGATGGAGTGTATCCTGCTTTCTCTCACACTTCCATGCTTCTCACTTTCTCTTTCTGTAGGTATCGTGGCTGGTTAGTGAGAAGACTATGCTATGTCTTCTTTATGTGGGAGCGTCCAGCAGACCAAGACTTCTCAGAAATGACAGAACCTATCTACAACCATCCCAGGTCATCTTCATATGTTCATCTTTAAGCCTGTAAAGAATTTGGCACAGACGCATAACTGATTGTATGCCTGTTTGCACTTCACATGCTCAGGAAGTGAATGTGCTTAAACGCGGCTATGCAGACTGGCTCTTTGCAATGTGAGAGGCAGAAAGGGCGTTTTCACCTAGGCAGAGTTCCATAAGGGTATGTTCACACAAGTGCATACAGACTAGCATGTAAGCACTGTCTTTTGCACCTGCTATAGGGCAGGTACAAATATACATTGATGATGATGATGATGATGATGATGATGACGACTTGTATTAAACAAGATGCATATGCTGCTGATGCAGAGGTAGACGCATCTTGTTATATGTACATCTTTACATATGCGCATAATTTATTCCCATTTCATTTCCAAAGACCTGTTCCTCTTGTGAAGCGGTTGTGCTGTTTGTTCACGTCCTTCATAATTTTATGTGCGATATATAGTTTTGTTATACTTTTTTAGGGTTGGAGGGGGATTTGCACTTTTGTGGATCCAGGTGGAAATGTATAGGGTGGAATGAATTAAATGTCACTTCAAAGTCCTGTCTTCTATCAGTTTAAGGCCACTCCCCTCATTAATGTCAACTTTTACTTTCATAAAAGTTCCTTTTGTGATTTGTCTGTGACAGCGATTTACTTTATATGTTTCTATGCTTCACTCTGTCATTCACACCACAGTGTCCAGTCGGCAATAAATGAAGAACTTCAAATGGAATCAGATGTTAAACATGCACATTCTGTGAGTACGGCTACCAGTAATATAGGTCACAAGGAGGTGCTAAGAATTTTGGGAAACATCCAGAAGTCTCTTTCACCTTTTCTTATAAGGTAATTGTTAAACCTTCAGTTTAGATGGTCATTTATTATTAGCAATGAACATTGATTGCTCACTGCTAATGTAGGATGCAGCTTGTAATGTGCTACATTGCAAAGTGGCCTACAGATGTGTCCATGTACACCTATAGTCAAACAGAGGCGTTTCATGCGTCACAGACGAAATCTCCAGACATCTCTAATGCAACATAAGCACAATGCACAGGTACCCTGGACGCTGGCGGTGGCATTCCATGCAGTTGCTGTGTGCCACTTAGACCATAACTTGGGTAAACAAACAAAAGACTGAGGACAGATACATGAGCCATGCAACATTGTGCTTTATCTGCGATTTTACACTTTCTCCTTTATCCACTAGGGGACACTTGAGCTTAAGACATTGGATATAGACTGGCTTCTCCCACTCTGTGCCCCATCAGACCTTATTTTAGAAATGTGTCAGAAGGAGCCGGTTACTCTGGCCTGTTTTTTCAGCCCAGAGTGACTGTCGGCTGGGGGGGCTTACTGAGGCCAGTGTCTGGGTCCCCGGCCATCTGACATGTCTCAGGGGATTTTGCTAGGACTGTATGAGACTGACCCAGAGTCATGGAGAAGAATTGATGTCCTATGTCTTGTATCTCCTATGGATCTCTATGAATATACCTTAGATTTGAGTATGGTTCAGAGTACCAAGGAACGGTTGGAAAGGGGCAATGTATTCATGCGAAGAAAGCCACATTAAACTCCCAGTGCCCTGTGCTGAGCGTCCCCCAGCATGTGAGGAAAGGGATGCAGATCTAGCTGCGTATGCAGCGATCTGCTTCCATCTCTGAATAAGGTCCTTAATCTGTTATTCTATTAACTCAGTATGAGTGTGCACCTTTTGATGTCCCTTTGCCCATTATTCCTCCTAGATTAACACGCTGGATACTCGTGAAGCTACTCAACCGTATGTATCTGAATCTCCAGCTCCATTGTGGGCAACTGGCTA